>NW_027185597.1:361662-377072 GCF_028583685.1 Petaurus breviceps papuanus | reverse complement strand
GAAAGAAAGAAAGAAAGAAAGAAAGAAAGAAAGAAAGAAAGAAAGAAGCAGAAAATAAAAAAATTTAAAAACCTAATGAGTAAAATAAATTGAAAAAGATGTGAAGAATTCTATATGATTAGAAATGGGAGAAAGACCCATATGTACAAAAATGTTTATAGCAGCTCTTTTTGTGGTGGCAAAGAATTGGAAATTAAGGGGGTGTCCATCAATTGGTGAATGGCTGAACAAGTTGTGGTATATGCATGTTATGGAATATTATTGCGCTATAAGAAATGGGGAGCAGGCAGTCTTCATATTTACCTGGAAAGGCTTAAAAGAACTGATGCTGAGAAGAGTAGAACCAGGAGGAATTTGTACACAATTACAGACACAACGTATGTGTGAGGACCAACTTTGATAGACTGGATTCTTCTCAACAATGCAGGGATACAAGTCAATCCCAAAAGACGCATGATGGAGAGAAAAACGTGCATCCAGAGAAAGAACTAGAAAGAACTAAATTTATATCCAGGTGGAAGCAAAATACCTGATCTTTTTTGTTCTCTTATTTGATTTTATGTCCTCTTTACCATTTTTCATTCCAGCTGGTACAATCCATCCTTATAACCTGACCATTGTATAATGTGAAAGTATTTACAGATCCTATACTTGATTATAAGATGCCATGGGGGGGAGGGGAGGGAGGGGGACAAAATGTGAAATTCAAGGAACTGTGGAATTGAATCCTGTAAACTAAAAGGAAACAAGCAAATTAATAAATTAAAGAATTAAAAAAAAAGAATTCTATATGATTATTGACTTGAGGGAAAAAAATAGAGGAAGAATTAAGTAATTAGATAAAGCCAAGAAAGAAAAATGAAAATAAGAAAAGTAAAATTCTTAAACCAGGGAAATGGGTAACAAATAGGGGAGATGGGGCTCAAAGTTAAGGGAAGGAAGTCAACAGAAACAGGACCACCTTGAAATATATTAAGCTACAATACCTAAAGAAACCATTTTGTATTTATATCAGCAGAGGAAAAAAATTATAAAAACAATATGAGACAAAGGAAGGAAAATACAAACCTAATTCTCATAACTTTGAATCCAAATAGATTAAGTGATCCAAATGAAAAACAAACAAAAAGCATACTGGATAAGATAACAAATCTCCACAATCTTTTGTTTATAAAAAGCACATTTAAAAACAAAGACACAAAATGAAAATAAGTGGTTGGAAAAAATTTACTCTGCATCAAGTGAATTTTAAAAAGCAGAAGTTTGAATCATGCTACCAAATAAAAGTGAAAACAAACATTCAAAAATTAAAATGGATAAACAAAGAAATTACATGATGCTGAAAGATAGATGGGGCAAACCAATATCAATATTAAACTTAAACACTCCAAATGCTGAAGCATCAAAATTCATAATAGAAATATTAACTGAGCTAAATGAACATGTAGTCAATAACGCAAGTGTGTCAGGAGATTTCAATGTCCCTTTCTCAGTTTTGGATAACTCTAAAAGGAAGGTAAAGGGGAAAAATATAGAACTGAAAAAATTGCTGTTAGCAACTAGAGCTAAAAAAAAATGTAGAATATCTTCTAAATGCTACTACAAAAACCCACATGAAACTTTTATATAAATTGATTCCATGTTAGGACACAGATTGCACACAAATGAAAAAAAGGCAGAAATAGTGAATATATCATTTACAGACCACCATGTAATAAAAATAATAATCAGTTACAGGACTACAAACAAAATACATGAACTCAGATAAGACAACAATGAAATCATAAATAATCAATGGGTCAAAGTACCAATCATAGAAACAATGAATAATTGTGTAATTGTTTTTAATGATAAAACAACACACCAAATTTTCTAGAATGTAGGAAAAGCAGTCCCTATGGTAAAATTCATATCCCTACATGCTTATATTAACAAAATAGAAAGAAAAACAAGAGGGAAGATTAATGAACTGAACATACACTTGAGAAAAAGAACAACAAATTAATAACTCTAAAATAAGCAGAAAAAGGATTAAAAGTCAGAAGAGAAATAAAATGGAAAAGAAAAAATATAGAAATGATAAAATTAAAAACTGATTCTTTAGAAAGATGAATAATTTCAAGGTCCTTTCTTAAGCTGAGCTGCCATGCATGCAAACTCTAGTGGAGAGAGTACAACTCTAATGGACTGGTCACATTCTTACAATGCTGAATATACATTTACCTAAAAAATTATTTTACAGAGAATTCACAAAAGGCAAGCACTCACACAGAAGTCCATCATACATGCACAGGACCATCCAGTGTGGCACAGGCACCAAAAAAGTTTCTGTGCTATACTAGCAAAGCAAAATTGCAATAGCTCCACCCCCCCCCAAAAAAAAAAACACGAGATGAACAAATTAGAAACATCTCCCCAAATGTTCATATGAACTATTTGTGCCAGACCCATGTTAGACCCTTCTGAGCTCTTCTTGGTGTCATCAGCCAGAGTTAGACATACATTGACCCCAACACTGTGATGTCAGTTTGATCCTCTTGGATTATTAAGGACAACAACAGATATAACACATGTAAATCTTGATAAGTTTTTATTCAGTCTGATTAAGAAGAGGACAATCAAATCAACAAAATAGCAAATGAACAAAGTGAAATCATGAAGCCAAAAGAAATAAAAATAATAACTCAAACCTATTATACCCCATTATATACTAACAAAATTGAGAAGATAAAAGGAATAGAGGAATGTATTCAAAAACATAGAATGCCCAGTCTGATAGAAGACTAAATAAAGCTCTTACATAACCTAACATCAGAAAAGGAAATAGAACTAGTTGTAAAGGAACTACCAAGGGAAAAAAATTCCTGGTCCTGATAGATTCAAGGAGAAATAATTCAAACTTTTAAAGAATAATTAGTACCTAAATTACACAAATTATTCTTTTAAAAATGGAGAAATAAAGCACTCTGCCAGAATTCTTTTTATTAGACAAATATAGTCCTAATCCCTAAACCAAAGTATAAAATACAGAAGGAAAACTACAAGCTAATATCATTAATAAATGTCAAATTAAAATTTTTAATTAAAATCCTGTAAAACAGGCTATAACTATTCATCCTAGGGATGCTAGGAGGGATTAGGAAAACAATTAACATGATTAATCACATCAAAAACAAAAACATCCAAAATCACGTGATTTTCTTGATAGATGCAGAAATAGGCTCTGAAAATATATAATACACGTTTTTGCTTTAAAAAAAAAGCTTAGACATAGAAGGGATTTTTTTAAAATATCATGAAAGGAATCTATCTAAAACCTAAAAAAAGCGTTATATTCAATGGAGAGATACTAGAACCTTTTTCAATAAATGTGAGAGTAAAACAAAGATGCTCACTATCCCTTCTATTATTTGATGCAATTCTTGAAATGCTAGCAATGGCAATAAGATAAGAGAATGAAATTAGTAGCATAAACATAGATAAAAAAGAGAGAAAATTATCTCCATTTGCTAATTATATGATGCTATATTTGCAGAATAGTAATCAGAAAAGATACTAATCAAGCTAATTAATAACTTCAGCAAAGTAGAAGATTACAAAAGAGACCCACAAAAATCAACTGATTTTTCATATAAAAATAAACAAATCCAAGAGGCAATGAAAAAAAGGGAAATCCCATTCCAAATAACTGTATGATGTATAAAATATCTAACAAAACACTTAAAAGACTTGTATAGATCCAAGTAAAAAGGACTTCTTAAAGAAATAAGGATAAATAGATGCAGACATAATGTGTGTATACATATACCTACATATATACACACATACATATACATATGTACACACACACACTATATATATATATATATATTTGGAATTAAAATAACTAAAATGTCATGGTATTTTACCCAGTAATTCCATTGGTGTATACCCCAAAGAAGCTGTTAATAAAAATTTTTAAAGTTCCCATATACACCAAAATATTTAGAATAGCACTTTTTTTTTTTGTGATAGCAAAGAAAAGGAGACAGCATAGGTACTCATCAATTGGGGAATGACTAGACAAATTGTGGTATATGAATGTAATGGAATATTACAATTCTGTAAAAAAATGGTAAATGTTATGAAGACAGAGAAGCATTCAAAGATCTACATGAACTGATGTAGAGGTAAGCACAGTCAAGAAAATAATATGCAGAAATACATAAATATACAATATAACAATATACTTAACATACACAAATAAACAACTACATACAATCTGAAAAAAATTTAAATATGAATGGTTCAAAATTATAAAGAAGAAACATGGTTCAGAAGAAGACATATGAGAAGATATGCCCAGTCCACCCTTTTCCAGAAGTGGAAAGTTTCAGATTACACATATTTTCAAACTTTCACAATGTATTGATCATTTATTGCTTTTTTTCCTTTTCTTTTACTTTTAAAAAGTATTGTTTGTTATATGGATGAATCTCTGGGAGATGGAGGGATTCTGAAGAAATCACAATGATGTCAAAAACAAAAGACATCAATAAAAACATATTTTAAAAAATAAAACTATTATTAATAATTCTCCAGTACCATAGGAGCGCAAGCAGAGAAGACAGATATTTGGTAGGTGGTGATTTAGGGTTGAGGATAGGGAAGGATTAAATGGTATATGACAAAGGAGCAAGTAAATTAAGGTTGGGGGATGTTATCTAGATCAGGATGGAAACCCTGCAGTCCTGAGGCCACTTATGACCCTCTAGTTCCTCAGTCCAGTCTGGATTCCATCAAAGGGCCATACTTGAGGTTGGAGGTTGGAAAAGGGTAGCAAGTCAGTGTCTTTTGGAAAGAACTAGATTTCTATTAGCACCAGAATTTGCAAAGAATATAAATTGAAGAAATCTAGGATGAGTGGGAATTTTTCCAAAAACAGGGCAGGGTTCTATAGATCACACTAAAGTATTGACTGTATGTAGATGGAGTAGGGCTAGATTGGTTAAAGATGAGGGAATAGTAGGGACAAAGAACTAGTTCTCTCCAGTGTCCCACAATGAATAGTCAGTATGGGAACAGTGACATCAGCTTCCCCAGATGGTCACTTCAAATACAAGGGAGCAGTACGTGTTGGTGGTAAGTAAAGGTGGCTGGGAATTCTGTCTCAAAGTCCAAGTCAGAAAGCAACTTGCATTTTTGCTCCAACAATAAATTGAACTAATATTCAACACTAATATCCTAGCCCCATCCCAAGAAAGGGGAGGGGAGAAGAAGAAGGATAATACATTTCCTTATAATGTTGCCCTCCCCCACCTTGGAGCATGCTCAACTGCTATTGACAACTGCTACTGACAACCACATGGAATTTTGGGAGATCCTGTATAAGTCATTGTTGTATCTCTTAATTGGCTGCTGAGACAGAAGTACTGATGATTTAAGGACCACATTTAGTAAAGGAAGAAGCAGTTTCTTACTTTGTTTCTACCTTTTTCACTACCATAAAAAAAGGCTATAAATATTTTTTGAACATATAGGTTTCACTTTCTGATATTAAGTTCCTTGAAAATCTGCTCAGTGATGCAATGACTGGGTAAGAGAGTGTGAACAGTATGGGAACTTGTCTCTCACAATTCTATATTGTTTTCCTGAATGGCTAGAATAATTCACAAGTGGAGCTACTCTTTTTTTCCAATGGCCTCTAGACCTGTTTTACCAGCTATACAAGAAATTTGTCTCCTTTCTTATCAGAATTTGGAGTGTAAACAACATAACTTGATGAACCACTTTGTTCATCAACTTTAGCTGGGCAGAGACTTACTACTATGAAAGGTATCATGAAAGGGCAATACTAAACTATGTGTCATAGGTGAGTGAGTATATATTTGGGCAAGGAGAAGCCTGGAAATAAATGAAAGAACTAAGGATCAGTAGAAACCAAAGAGGACCTTTTGAATAGAATATTGCATCAGTCTTAAGGAATAAAGTTCCTGTGATGAAGAGACATAGAGAAAATTAGTCCATTATTTTCATCTCTTCAGTAACAACTTCCTCTGACCTACTTGCTTGGAAATTTTCCATTTAAAATAGCACCTAATTTAGAGATTCTACTCTTGTGTGCCTTCATTCAGAGGCTTGGTATTTATCTGCTAATGATATTGGTGGTAACTCATTTGTGTTGTGTAAAAGGAAATCTGTCATGTTAGAATGGTACAGGAGATCTGGTTTGGGAATTATAATAAAATCAGCTTAATCTATATTCAAAACCTTGTTTAAATTTTGTCCAGCATACTCTGCTTGGTGCAAGAGAGAGGATTCCTTTAACTGGAAAGCTATTTTTGAGACGTTGTTAAGGGAGAAAAAAAGGCACTTAGAACTAACATTTAACTATGCGTACAAGGTAATTTAAACAAAGTCTGGTTCATGTGATTGAGATAAACAGACAAAAGGATTCTCCCATTTTTCTTGGCATCATGCCACTCCCTTTTATCATTGTTAGTAACAAATGACAAAGGTACTGAGTGCAAGAATGCCAAATGTATATACATATATGTACACACAATATACATACGTGTATATACACAACAAATGTGTGAATACCCATATACATATGCACACTTGTGTATGTGTGTGTATGTATGTATGCTAAAGCCTTCCCTGGGATTAGAGATAACAGTCTTAGCTGGGCACAGGAAATCATCTCCAGTGGGGGATAGAATATTGTTCCCAAAGATCAATAATCCAAAATGCTTTTATATCAAGTCAGTTCTAAAGTCAGGACTTCAACCTATTATTCAAGGCAAGTTGATAAAATAATGGAGGATTAATGAAAAAGGGTAATAACTAGTAGTGTTTGTACTCTAGGAAAGTCACACTACTGGGCCACTGAATTGTGAAGGAAGAAAGGACCATAGGTGTGCTGGAGCTGGCTTGAACTGACTCAAGAGAGCTGATTGTTAAATGTTCAGTGTGAGCATTTATATCTTGGAAATAGTCAAATACAAACCAGGGCTTGATTTATTGTTTTGTTGATTTCCAGCCTTCAGAAATTATGTGGAAAATGTTCATAACCTAGATTAATACTTAAAATGTGTTGTGTCTACATTTTTTTTCAGAATGCCAGTTGTTAAAATACTTACCAGCATGACTATAATGAAGAGAAATGGCATGTCACAGTGAATAGAAGGTGGGCTTTGGAAATAAGAATGCTTGGCTTTAGGCTCTGCCTCACAAACATGCTAGCTTTGCAATGTTGGGCAAATCACAACCTCTCAGAACCACAGAAAACTCTTTATGATTAGAAATTACAGAGGAGTTGCACGTCTTCAGTGGTGGAGTTTCCATGCCACAAATCCTGGGCATAGATGAAAGCACAAGTTCAGACCAATTCCTACTAACTTGGTACTGTGCTGCTGCCATTGTATTTGGTGCTCTTTTATTTCTATAATGTTCAAGTGTTCTTTAAATTCAGCACCTGGGATGCAAAGCCCCGCTCACTCCACCCTAGTTACAGCTACAGTCAGAAAGCTATCAAATCATTGTACAGTAGGCTCTTAACATTTCAACTGCTATCTGCAAAATCTAATAGTTCATTAATATAGTTTACATTTATTCTTATCTCTTGCCTGCTCCCTATTCACAACTGATCAGTCTTCTGCTATAAAATATAAAATAACACTTGTTATCTTATAAAGAACATTCTAAAAATTCTGGGAAATATGAGTACCTTGATATTTTATGGTATAAGCATGTCATATAGTTATATTCACTTCTTCTTATATACTCCTTGAGGGGCAATATCAGCATATACCCCAAGCCCAGCTCAACTTTGTTTATTTTTGATAAGACTTAAGATTAAATTACATTAGATTACTTAAGATTACATTCAAGTATATGTAGAGCCTATATCAGATTGCATGCCTTCTTGGGGAGAAGAGAGGAGAGGGAAGGGGAGAAAAGTGGGAACTCAAAAGCTTGTAAAACTGAATATTGTAAACTAAAAATAGATAAATTTTTAAAAATTACATCCAACAGGAGAACATTGTATATAGTAATAGCAATAATGTGTGATGATCAGCTGTGAATGACTTAGCAATTCTTAGCAATACTGTGATAGAAGACAATTCTGAAGGACTCATGATGAAAAATGCTATCCATCTCCAGAGAAGGAACTGATGGAGTCTGAATGTAGATCAAAGCACACTTTTTCTTTACTTTCTTTTTCTTTTTTTGCTGTGTTTTCTTTCACAACATTAACATGGAAATATGATTTGCATGACTACAAATGTATAACCTATATCAAATTGCTTGTCTTCTCAGTGGATGAAGGAATGGGGGAGAGAATTTGGAACTCAATTTTTTTAATGAGTATTAAAAAATGTATTTACATGTAATGGGGAGAAATTAGACATTAAAAAAAACACATTCAAACTCAAGTAGACGTTTCTTCCCCTCCCCCCACCCCATCTGCTTTTAAAATGTGCCTTGCACATAGTATGTGCTTAGTAAATGGTTCTCCTTGTTTTCTCAGTATGCCCCTGGCCAGATCCAACTTCTTCACAAGGATAACATCTACTTTTGCAAAGATGAAGTCTGTAGTCAATTAAGTTGTTTCCCTTTAAATAAGTAAGGATGACAATATGGATTTAGTGCTTATCAATTGCCTTTTGGGATGTATTTTTTCCTATGTGCTCAATGAGGTCTAAGGTCCTTCCTAACCCCATCACCACCAAAACCAGCTTTTTCAATAGTTATGTTTTATGGAGGTACAAATGTCTAAATAGAAGTAATACTAGACAGAACAAGAAGATGATCTGGCAGCAAGTTCTCTCCCTGCTACTCAATAGCAACATGATCTTAAGTCACAATTTCTCTAGGCAGGCATAAGGGTTGGGGTGTTCAAAGTAATGGAGGCAGGAGATGGCATGGAAGAGTTGAGAAATAGCCAATAGTCTAGCTTGATTAGAACACAGAGTGTATGAAGGGGCACAGTATGGATCCTAGGGAAAGGGAAGGAGAAATCCAATCATGGAAGGCTTTACCCACCAAGCAGAAGAACAATAGGGAGGGAGGGATTTAAGCCTTGGGGCAGAGGATTGACATAGTCAAAAATGAAACAGAAACATTGATTTAGTAGCTGCTATGTATAAAATGATTTGGAAATAGGATAGACTAAAAACGGGGAAGTGAAAAAGAAGGCTCTTGCAATGGTTTCTGTGAGAGACCATGAGATCCTGAACTAGAGGTCCTGAACTTGAACCTACACAGGGTCAAGAGAAGGATATAGGTGACAAGACTTGGTAATTCTTGAAATATGGGAAGGTGAATAGTGAGGGAGAAGGAATAGTCAAGGATAACTCCAAAGGTTTTCAACTGGGTCACAGTGGTATCCTCAACAGAAAAAGTAAGTGTGAAAGAAGGATTAGTTGAAGGGAAGAGGGTATTCTTTTTTTTTTTTTTTTGGTCGTTCAATCTTTTTTATTTATTTATTTTTAGTTTGCATCATTCATTTCCACAAGATTTTGAGTTACAAATTTGCTCCCCATTTTCCCCTACCCACCACCCCAAAACATCAATCCCACTGAATATCCCCTCCCCTAATCTGTTCTCTCCCATATCTTCCCTCATCCTCCCTTGACTTTCCAGTCGGGCATGGTGGATCTCTATGCCTCAGTGTCTATATATCTTATTTCCCAGTTACATGTAAAATAATTATAACAATGTATATGTATATTTTAAACATTTGATTTTAAACCTTTGAATTCCAGATTTTTTCCCTACCTCTCTCATCACCCACCCTTACTGGGAAGATAAGCAATTCAATTTAGGTTGTACATGTGTAGCTATGCAAAATATTTCCATAGTGGATATATTGTGAAAGACTCACTATATTTCTCTCCATCCACAAGAGGATATCCTTAACAAGATGTTAGAGAGGCATTTTATACTAACCAGCAGAAAACTGGAAAGTTCTGAACGATGAAAGAATGTCTTTAAAACGCTGTAATGGAGACCATATCACCATATAAATATATATAAATATGGGAAAGTCCATATAAGAGAATACAAAGACAAAAAGGCATTAACTAAGAGTTCTGGATTCATCCTTAGTGTAACTATGTAAATGCATGTGTATATACATGACTATATAATAGGAACATATATAATCCTGATGACAGGGAAATTGTAATAGTAGTTATTGATAAGTTACCATTATTATAGATTTTTATTATAAGATGAAATATATATCATATGTATATGTATATATAGTGTGCATATGTGTGTGCATGTGTGTATGTATGTATGTGTGTGTGTGTGTGTAGAGAGAAGGAGAGAGTGAGACAGACACAAATGTACACTACTGTCAATATGGTGTAGTAGAATTAACGCTGCCTAGGAGTCAGAAGACTTGCTTCAATAATTGACTCTTCTACTCACTTTCTGTGTGAATTCAGGCAAATCACCAACTCTCTGGGCCTCAGTTACTTTATCAATCAGATTAAGGAGATTGGCTACAAAACTTGTAAGGTCCCTTCCAGCATGAAATCTGACTCCATGACATAACATATCAATTCCATTAGTTCAAACATTACATGCTTTTGTATAAGGCACTAGTGATAAAAAAAATGCAAAAAAATTGAAATGGGATGTCAGTCAGATTCTCTTTAGCCCATATTAGCTTCACTGATTAAAAATAAAGTTTACCAACTCTCCTTTCGGTTCTCTAATCAAGAAAGATTTTTACGTGGTGTTAGGAATGTGTAATTTCATCTTTTTATTTCCTCTGCTTAAAATTGAGATGGGATGAAATGTAGAGAGGATATACACACAGAAGTATAATACAAAGAAGGAAGTGATAGAGATGAGAGAGACAGAGAGAGATGAGAGAAATGAAAGAGAGAGAGAGAGAGACAGAGAGAGAGACAAAGACAGATCGGTCTAAACAAAAAATATTCTAGGAATATTTACTCTGTCCCATTTTTTGAAAACTATCTGATGCACAAAGCTCTATTTATAAACAAATACAAACTTTAAAGATAACTATAAAACTAGGCAGATTAGCTTAAAAGTTCAATGATGATGGTATCCTACCCACCCATCAATTTAGCATGATTATTTAATAAAATATCAAAGTAATAAATATTAATTCTATATTTAAGTATTAAATATTATTATTATCTATAACAATAATTGTTTCTAAGTATATTATCACCAACCTTTTCTCTTTTGACTGAACAAAGCAGAGAAAGGGGGGAAAGGAAATAAGGGTTTATATAGCACAAGCACTGTGCTAAGTATTTTACAAATGTTATCCTGCTAAGCATATTACAAATATTTTTTTTGGTGGAATTTACTTAACAGAGAATGAAGTAGTTATTTAAAGATCATATCCAAAATTCACTCACAAAATCACAGCTCCTCAGAGTTGGAGAGGCCCTTACAGGCCACCTTGTCCAACTGACACTGGCATGTATGTGTTTCAGGAACCCCAATAACCAGAGTCCCTGGATGGGCAGTCTTGAATGAATGCACAGGACCCAAGCATTCTTTAAGTCAGGATGGTATAAGTTTATTGTTATGCTTTACAGCGGGCAGGAGGTCTTGGGGAACCTGCAACTTTAAAGGGGTAGAGTTAAAGTTTTTATATAGTAATCTTTAGTAAAACCTGTGCCAATTATGCTAACTAGATGAGTAAGGGTGGGATTAGAGAGGAGCTAAGGAGTGGTTAGTGCTTAAAGGAACATACACTTTTAACATCTACTGTGCAGGTTTATTGCCCATAATTCACTGGAAAATAGCCCAACAGGAGGCTGCATGGAGGTGTGGTTTTAGGCTTGAAATGTCACTAAGTCAGCTAGTGGTCAGGGCTGACCAAGTTGCCACTCATCAATGTCATGTTTGACAAGATGGATGTTGGGAGTATACATATGTCCCAAGCTAACAAGGGATCCAGGATATGTATAATGGGCTAGGGAGTTACTTGTAGATAGTTCTAGTGAAGGATTCATAGGTGCAGCTGGTTATTATCCTAAGGGGATATAAACAGTTCATGAATGGTTGCTAGGCAGAGTGCTGACAGGAGGAAGGGAAGGATTATGCTTTGAGGCTGGGGAGAAATGTGATTATACAAACTGATTTTACAAACTCATGTTCAAGCACAGGTACCCAAGCACCCCATCACAACCAGTACCCAAATGATGATGCTGTCTATCCCCATCTAACAAGGAGTCATCCAACCTTTGCTTGGACCTCCACTGAGGGAAAATGCATTACCTCATAAGCATCCTAATCCCCACTGACGGAGTGCTGACAGTTAGGCAGTCTTTCCTGACATCAAGCTTTAATTCACTTCTCTGCCACTTCTGCCTGTTGTTCCTAGTTCTGTCCTCTGGGACTAAGCATAAGGAGATGGGCCCTCTTCCATGCTCTTCAAATGAAGATGGCTATTACCTAAAACCTAAGTCTTTTCTTTTCCCAGCTAATCATAACAAGTTCCATCTAGAAACTTTTGCTTTCCTCATAGGAACTACAAACTAATCCCCTTTATTCATGGCTCCCTTTCTCAAATTCCCATGTCTTTACCTACTGATCTCAATGATACAAATGATAATTAAGGTCATTTTTGGCTACAAAATGTATAATGAAAAGAAAATTCATGAAAATAGGAGTTGTCAATTCTATAGCTGTAGAAATGGATCTATGAAGGGCATATAATAAGGAGTTCATTTTAAGAAAAATTTCCACTTCTACTGTGGAACTAGAGAAAACTATTAAGCATCCATCAGATTCTCCCTATCCTGCATCAGCTTCATTAATTTAAGAAATGTCACCAACTCTACCATCAGGTCTCCAGCCATGAAAGAAATTTTACTTGGCTCTAGTAGTCTACAAATTTCATCTCTGGATTTGTACTGCTTAAAATTCAGGGAGGCCTATATGAATAATGAGATGAGAAGAAATGGTGCAGAAAGTTGTTGGAATAGCTTTTTGTCTCTGAATTTATTATGCATATTTTAAAAACTGACCTTTTAATCCAAGTTTTATTCAATTTCATTGCCAGGACTTGAGCAATATGGTCAGCTTGAGCATTGGTATGCCTGTGGCATTGAATAATGATTTTGGTGAAAACAAAATAAAAATGACAGATTAACTAAATGTATGGGGAAGCTGATGTACTTTTTTTCTTTTAAAAAAAAAGAGGTAAATGGAAGAATGAACAGAGATATTAAGGAGACAGAAGTTTTGTAACCAGAGGAAAATGTAGCATAAAGTTCATAAAATGAACATAAAAACTTTTGTTTTTACTTTATTTCCTGAATTAACTTGCTACTTGAAATTGTGTATATGTGTAAATATAGATGCTACTTTTTATTAATGCTTTTACCACAAGAAAAAAAAATGTTTCCTATGAATCTGCTCTAAGCTTCGACATGGTTGAATTTCTAAATTACTTGAACTAGAATTCCTTATCATTGACATCAGGCAAATGATTTCAATGTGGACATGATGATCCTAGTTGGAAAGTTCTGGAAGAAGTCCCAAATCCTTCAAGGTATCAAAGGTTCTCCTATCTTTAATTCCTTAGTAACCTTCTTAGCTCACCTTAACAATGACCTCTTCTCAGATCATGACTTCCCCATTGGTAACTTGTAGGTTAGGTCTCTTGGCTCTAGTAAGTCAGCTTTCTCCTTTTCTTCCCAGAGTCCAGACCTTTAAACCATTTCTGGTCATGCCATAGGATGTAAACCCTGCCTCCATTTTGAGAGCTGATTTTCTCTCAATAAATTGAAAGTACTGTTTGAGGGGGTCTACATAAAAATCATTATCCAACAGAGAGATAGATTCAACAAATTTTTTTGCTACTCACAAGGGAAGGAGCAAAACAGTGACTGAGTGTGAAGTCTCCATACCCACAATAGGCAACACATGGAGGTGAGGAACTATCCACACTCCACTTGAAGGCCCAGAGGAGCTTGACTTTATATGTCATTTTGATGAGGTATGGGCTCTGGGAGCCCCCTTGAGCTCTCCTTGAGGTACAGGCTCTGGGAACCTCTCTTGGACTGGTAACCTCTTCATGAATGAAGAGTTACCCACTAAAAGGGTTAGGGTTGCTCTGGAGACCCCAGATTATCAACACACCTGGTCCTGCCCAATGAATTCGACTCAAGTCTTCTCAGCCAAAGAAAAGTAAAATTTATTAAAAGTTCTCTTGCATTAGACACAGAGTAAGTCTGTGCTAGGTTATTCTATGGTGTTCTCACTATTCTATGGCATTCTCCCACATTGCATTGGCACTCTCTTACCACATAGTGTGAGATAGGGTCTTATATACAGAAGGTTGTGGGAGGAATCTAGGAGTGGTCTAAAGGAGGAGTTTGGGGTGGGTCTTCAGGAGGAGATGAGGTCAATGAGTGATTAAGGGTGAGAGGTAGCTGGAGGCTACAGACAATGGTGGGCTAGGCCAGTTCTAGGGTGTATTGATATTTTGATAGGCTCAAGGGTGGGAAGTAGAGGAACAATGGAGGGCTAGGCTAGTAACTAGGCTAGTAGTTAGCAGTTAGTAACCAGGCTAGAGGTCTGGGCCCAGTCACAAAGTAAGGCTTATTGCCTCATGCAAATGCCTCATCAAATGAGACAATTTAATCAAGAGTCCAAGGGAGGTTCCCAGAGCCTGAACCTCAAGGACTCAAGGAGAACTCGAGGGGGTTCCCAGAGCCCATACCTCATCAATTTGAGACTGAGCCAAGATGATATCAATGAGAGACTGCTCCATTAATTATTGGACCAGTAAAATGAAGGTATTTTCTTAATTACCCAATAAGGAGAGAAAAATAAGAAGCAGGAATGAAGAAAAAGGAAGTAGGAAACCTAGCCCCAGCAGGTTAAAATGTGGGCCTGAGAATGTATCAGTAAAATTGGTCAACATTCAGCCCCCAAGTGCCAGCACCACAAACACCAGATCAAAAGCTCTCCCATCTAGGGTAGATGGTTAAGGAATTGGAGAGCTGGCAGCAACTTCCTCAGTGCAATGATTATCTTAAGTACTTGTCTTTGTTTCTCTGGGTGCTTAACTCAGGGCCTAGAAGAAAGTACTTAATAAGTAATCTATCTATTTATCTATTCATTCATCAATCTTAGATTCCCTAATAGGATAAACACCTTAAGTAATTAGGAATTACTAATGAGAGGCATTGCTGTTGAGTTGTTTCAATCCTGTCAGACTGTTTGTAACCTTATTTGCAGTTTTCTTGGCAAAGATAGAGGAATAGTTTGCCATTTCCCTCTTCAGCTCATTTTGCAGATGAGAAAAGGGAGGCAGTGTTAAGTGACTTGCCCAGGGTCACACAACTGGTGTCTGGGGCCATATTTGAACTCAAATCTTCCTGACTCCAGGCCCTGAACTGTATCCATTATGCCACATACCC
>NW_027185597.1:281610-361562 GCF_028583685.1 Petaurus breviceps papuanus | reverse complement strand
CCCCCCCCTGTGAAACGCACGCCGTGCTCCGAGCTGCATCCAATCAGAGCTGCAGCAGTGAGCTCGTCATCCTGTTCTTCCCCAGTGATTTGCTTATAGAATAAAGGTACATTTTTTTTGTTCACATTTACCTGTTTATTAAAATTGCTGTCAATGTTCATTAAAATAAGCCCTCCCCTGAAAATAAGCCCTCTGGTGTTTTTCTGTCCAAAAAAATTAATAAGACAGTGTCTTATTATCGGGGAAACACGGGGTAGCTGCCCTTAATATAAGCACAGTTTTAGGGGAAAAGGAAGTGATAATTCCCTTCATGCCCAGTTTGGAGCATCACAGTTTTTATTATCTATATGACAGATATTTATAATCTAAAGATTATCTAAAAGATGACAAGAACAATGGTGAAGGCCTTCAGTCCATATTAGATAACAAGTCTTTGGGGGTTTAGCCAGGAAAAGAAGAGCTTCAGAAGAAACATGATAACTCATTAAGTATTTGAGAAGCCATAACAAATAGCCTTCTGTTTGACCTCAGAAGGCAAAAACTTCGAGCTATGGATGAAAACATCAAAAAGGCATATTTAGGGCTTAATGTCAGAAACAATGTCCTAATAATTAGAACTGGCCCAGGGTATAGGCTATCTTCAAAAGGAGTAGATTTTCACTTTTATGGAGGTCTTCTAGCAGACATTGGAATATACTGATTGGGTATGTTATAGAGGAGGTTTCTTTGAGGTTTGGGTAGATCTAAATGAGTGCTGAATCTCTTTCAACTTTAAAATTCAGTAATTATAGACTTTTAATGCCTCCTTTTAACTTCCAATATCTGTGGAACTTTGGAGAATGATTTTTCCTACTCCATATTTATTCTGCTTAAAGTCATCAGAAACAACAATTACTCTGTCTTTTTATGAGGCATCTTCAAAGTTTGTTGACAATGCATTTCATGGTTGGATTACTAGATTAAAGATTTATAGTTAACAGAATGCTATATTTCTTGAAAGTACATGATCATAGAGATGAGCTAATGTAATTGTGCATATGTAAAAGAGAGTTACAGAGGTAAAACACTGTCATTCAATGCAGGGGAGTTCTTGCCCAGCAAGAAAGGTCACTGATGCTCAACTAATAAACAGAAAATCTGTTTGGCCCCAAAGACCCATTCAACACCTTCTTAACTTAGTTACACTTAAGTTTTAGCCTTTATTGTGGTCCACTAAGGAAGATAGGATAGAAAGGTACAGGAAAAACAGAGGGGAAAAGAAGAAAAAGATGAAGGACATAAGAATGAAAGGGAGGGTTGAAATGGAGAGACAGATGTGAGAAAGAAAAAAAATCTATAATGAGAAAAAGGCAAGAGGGAGGGGATAGAAGGATATGCAAAAGGGAAGAGAGAAGGAAAACAGAAAGGGAGACAAAGATGAGAACAGGGGAAAGGAAAGACCAGTAAGGTGATAGGTAGATGGCACAGAGGATAGAGAACTGGTCCCGGGATCAGGAAGACTCATCTTCCTGAGTTCAAATCTGACCTTAGACACTTACTAGCTGTGTGACATTGGGTAAGTCACTTAATTTGCCTTTTTTTTTTCTCATCTATAAAATGAGTTGGAGAAGGAAATGCATCCACTCCAGTATCTTTGCTAAGAAAACTGCAAATAGGTTCAGGAAGAATTGGATACTACTGAAAGGACTGAACGAAACAACAAAAAATCAAAATTCCCTTCCTGTTTTCACTTTCTCTAGATACCTGCTTCCCCACCCCTATCAATGGCTATGGTATATAGGCACATGTAGAGAACTTTCAGAAGTTTCTCGGCTTCACTAATGAAATGTTCCCCTTCCCTATATTATTATCTGAAAGGCTACAGGGCAGACAAGCAGGAGGATGTATTATGAAGGTAATGATTTGGCATCCCTTGACCTCGCTAAGGTATATTCCCCTGTCCTGTACAGTTACATGCAAAGGTTACTGGGCAGATAAGCAAGAGGGCTTGTAATCTTTTTTGTTTATACCTCTGGATATGGTCCTAGAATAATACCCTAATAAGTAACTAACCTTAAGCAAGGGTAAATAGTGAACAGGATTAAGGGAGGCTCCTTCTACATTATCTGCATTCCTTTGATGTAGGATCTTTCTACATTGTCTACATTCTCCTGGGGGAAGGTGGGAGCATAAAAACTCTTTGAGCTCCTTGCATCTATGGCTCTGTAAGAAATGGTCCTGTAATAAACAGACTATTGATTACACCCCTGTCTTGTTATTCTCACCACTTGCTAGCCCACCAACTGCGCTGGCCACAGTAGGCATATACCACATCACAGGACCATAGATTTAAAGATAGGAGGAGAGGTCATCCAGATCAATGCTTTCATTTTTACAGATAATAAAATGGAGGCTCTTAGATGTTAAATGATTTGTCTAGATTTGGGGTGAATTCTTTCTCCCTTTTCTTCTCCCTCCCCTCCCCCCATCTAAAACCAAACTAATGCATCAGTTCAGTTGAAAATTCCTAAATTAAGAAAAAGTACCAACTTGGACTTCAGTGGCCTGAGATAGAAGTGCAGTAGGGGCAGTAGCAGCAGCTTCCTCCCAACCTTTTCACCTTCTTCGACCCTTGGAGCACCCTACCTCCTGCCATCATGCCATTCTCCAATGGCCACAGCATGCTGAAGTCCCGATTCCCCTCCGAGGAGGGATATCCTGACCTCTTCTCGAACAACAACCATATGTCTAAGATGCTGACTCTTGAGCTCCATGAAAAACTCTGAGATAAGGCTACACCAAGCAGCTTTACACTGGATGATGTCATCCAGACCAGTGTGGACAATCCATGGCACCCATTCATCATGACTGTGGGCTGTGTGGCTGGAGATGAAGAGAGCTACGTGTTCAAGGAACTGTTTGATCCTATCATTGACGACCGCCATGGAGGCTACAAGCCTTCAGATGAGCATGACTGATCTTAACCCTGACAATCTGCAGGGTGGTGATGACCTAGATCCTAACTATGTGCTGAGTTCTCAGGTCTGAACTGGCCAGAGCATCTGAGGATTCTGCTTGCCCCCACATTGTAGCCAAGGTGAGCACTGGGCCATAGAGAAGCTGTCTGTGGAAGCTCCAGCCAGCCTGGAAGATGACCTGAATGGCAAGTACTATGCTTTGAAGAACATGACTAAGCAGGAACAATAGCAGCTGAATGATGACCACTTCCTCTTCAACAAGCCTGTCTCCCCACTCCTCTTGGCTTCTGGCATGGCCCGAGACTGGCCTGATGGCAGGGGCATTTGGTACAATGACAACAAGTCCTTTCTGGTGTGGATCAATGAGGAAGATCACCTGAAGGTCAACTCCAAGCAGAAGGGAGGTAACATGAAGTAACACATTTCTGCATGGGGCTCACCCAGATCGAAACCCTTTTTAAGACCAAGAACTAAGAGTTCATGTGGAATCCTTACCTGGGCTACATTCTGACATGCCCCTCTAACCTGGGCACAGGCTTCTGTGCAGGTGTCCACATCAAGCTCCCCCATCTGGGCAAGCTCAAGAAGTTTGGTGAGGTGCTTAAGAAACTGAGGCTGAAGAAGAGAGGGACAGAGGGTGTGAACACAGCAGCTGCTGGTGGCATCTTTGACATCTCCAATGCTGACTGACTGGGCTTCTTGGAGGTGGCGCTGGGGCATATGGTGGTGGATGGTGTGAAGTTGCTCATTGAGATGGAGAAGCTTTGGAGCAGGGCCAGTCCATCGATGACCTTATGCCAGCCCAGAAATGAGCAGTGGGCCCCCGAATTCTGCGCTTCCTAATTTATTGGACGAATGAATCACCACCATTCTTTCAGCCTGTGGTACCCTGGGGGGCTCCTGATGCAGCTTCTTCCTTCCATCCTTGGTGTTAGAGTTTTATTTTTGATGGTTGAGATGTTGCTGAATGCTGAAGTAATAAACTATTGTTTTGGCCTAAAAAAAAAAACAATTCAAATTTGGACTTTTTTTTTTTTTACTAAGTTCTGACATTAATATATTAAACTGAGGCATAATCCTTAAATTGTATGTTCACTTAGATTATGACCACACTAGTAAAGTATCATCTATTACTACTTCTACTTCCATTTGAAATATTAACAGATTTTATAAACAATGGGAAGTGGCTAAACTTTTTTATATGCAAATTTCAAAATGGATATTTTTGTAACAGGAACTTAAATGTCTTTCCCATTCTCTTGCTTGCCTGCTTTCCTGCCCCTTAGCTTTGATTTCAAGGGAAGCCATTCTGGTGAATTTGAATAACTCTACCCAAGGAGCACCAGAGAGATATATAAGGCCAAAAGAAGAAATGGGAGTATTTTGGGAAATGTGTGTCTGTTAAAATTGTATCTTGTTCTAGTCCCCCTGACTACTATCCCTTTCTAGTCAGTATAATAAATAATTTTATAAATAGCCATTATAAAGAGGAAATAAGATTGCAAAGAAGAACACTGAAGTCAAAGATTAAAGGAGCATAATTTACAAGGTGTATCATTATTAACCAAGATTCTCTTCCTGGTAGTGTGTGCTAAATCATCATCTAGGCACTGCTATGAGTGCCTTTTGATTATGTGATATGAAAATTTCAGACAAGTGCCAGACATCACCAGTATGACCAGCAGGACTCCAAAAAGTGCTGATAATTTTGAAATGATGTGGACATAATGTTAACTTTAAACTTTTACTTCCAACTGTTATCGATTTATCGATTTTATTTTTTCATAAAACCAGCTCTTAATTTTATTAGTTCAATAGATTTTTTTAAATTTTATTAATCTTTTTGATTTTCCCAATTGCTAATTTGATATTTAATTGGGTATTTTAATTGTTCTTTTTCTAGCTTTTTTTAAAATTTCAGTTGAAGCATAATATTCTTCTTTTTTACTTTCTCTCTCTCTCTCTCTCTCTCTCTCTCTCTCTCTCTCTCTCTCTCTCTCTCTCTCTCTCTCTCTCTCTCTGCTTCAGATGTGTTTCTTATAAACAGTGTTATCATAGGGTTCTGATTTTTTCATCCATTCTGCTATTCACTTTTATTTTATGGGAGAGTTCATCCCATTCACATTTATGATTACTAACTGTATATTTCCCTCCATCCTGTTTTCCTGTTCATACTTTTCTCTCTCCTTTTACCCTGTCTCTCTTCTGACCACCACTTTCCCCAATCTGCCCTTCCTTCAGCCCCTTTCTCTTTTATTTCTTCTTTCCCCTCCTACTTCTATCCTCCTTTCTTTCCTCCCTTCTATCAGCCCTCCCCCACTTTTCTTTCTTCTTTCTTCTCCTATTTCCCCATAGGGTAAGATAGATTTCTCTGCCATTCCTTCTTTGAGCCAAATCTAATTAGAGTAAGGTTCAAACAATGCTTACCCCCCTCCTTTCTTTCCCTTTACGGTAATAGGTTATTCATGCCTTTTCATGTGATGTATTTTACCCCATTTGGTCTCCCTCTTTCCTCTTCTCCCAGCACAATACTTTTTTTTTCACCTTAAAATTTTTTTAATTATCACATTAGAGTTAACTTATATCCACACTCCCTATCTAAGTATACTCTTCTACCTACCTTAATAGAGATACAATTCTGAAGAGTTAAAGTATCATCTTCCAAATGTAGGGATGTAAACAGTTTACCCTCATTGAATAACATGCTTCCCTCCCCCCCCCATTTTCTTTTTACCTTTATGTTTCTCTTGTGTCTCGTATTTAAAGATCACATTTTTTGTTTAGCTCTGGTTCTTTTAATCAGTAAAGTTTGAAAGTTTCCTATTTCATTGAATGTTAAATCTTTTCCCCTAAAAGATTATGCTTAATTTTGTTGGATACTTGATTCTTGGTCATAATCCAGATCTTTTGCCTCCCAAAATATCATATTCCAAAACATCTGATCATTTAATGTAGAAGCTGCTAGTTTTGGGCTTTTTTGGAGGGGGGAAGGCAGGGCAATTGGGGTTAAGTAACTTGCCCAAGGTCACACAGCTAGTAAGCGTGTCAAGTGTCTGAGGCTGGATTTGAACTCAGGTGGTCCTGACTCCAGGGCCTGTGCTCTATTCTCTGTGCCACCTAGCTGCCCCTTTAAATTTTTTTTAATCTTGCATAATTCTATTATTAATTTATTTCTATTATATTTTATTTTTAGGTATTCCTTTTCCATTTTCAAATACCATCATGATCCCCCAATTCCACTTCTGTCCCAAATGAATTCTGTCCTAAAACAAAGAATAAAGCAAGGCAAACAAAAGATTTAGTTATTTCTAACAATATATTCTGTACCTCTAACCCAAAATCTCTCTTCCAAAGAAGAGGAAGGCATGTTTCAGCTATGGTCTATAGATCATTTTACATAGACCTTTGAACAATACTGTGTATGTAACACGACAACTTTGCAAACAGCTCTACCATTAAAATAGAATTTGTATTCAGGATATAAATAAGCCTTTTAAAAATCTAATTAAGCTGACATTCCACAGAAATAGAATGTTTCGGATTGATCTGTGACAGAGTTTTCCAAAATTTATACCTATATACATGATAACTCCAAATAATACTCAACTATGGCTAACTCTGAGACCTGAGTAGTCAGATTTTGATTACATACTGATAAACACATACATATGAACATATAAGTAACTGTAAACAAATAAACAAACAAAAAATTGTGACACCAAATTCAGGTATCCTCTTATTTATAGGTAGCAAGTAGTATAGTAAAGAGAATACTTGGTGTGGAGTTAGAAGATCTGTTTTTGCATCTTTTTTTCCCTAAAATTTTCCTTTAGACTCAAATGCCAGAACACAAATACAGAATAGAGAAAAGAAACAAAAACATATCATAAACTTAAATGTTGGAATTTAAATACAAAGTTAGAAAGAAATAAAATCATATCATGTAAATAGCAGGACACAAGAGAGGATTCAAAATATGTAACAATAAATTCTCATTTCAAGAAAACTTATATGATAAATAATACTTGTGTTGAGAATTGTCCATATTTTCTTTGCTTCCTTGTGAGTTTTCTTTTGTTCTATGCTATGCACTTTTTTACTTTGTTCTTTTTTTCCCCTCTCCCCACCTCCCCCAAAGGCCACAATAAAGGTTAGATATGTTTCTTTATAGCTATAAATATATACATGCCTTCTCTCCTCCCCCCAGAAGGCTACAATAAAGTTTACATGTTTCTCCATAGCTGTAGCTATACACACACACATATACATATATAGACATATACTTTCCCAAACCTATTCCACTCCTGATCTTTGTGCATATCTCTTGTTTCTTATCCTTCCTGCCTCCTCTACTTCACTTTTACCCACTACCTTGCTCTCCTATGACTTGCCTACCCCCCTTCAAGGATCCTTCCCCGTGCTTCCATTCCCATAAATTTAAACATCCTTCTATACCTCTATTTTACCTATTCTTTTACTTTCCCCTCTAAAGATCTTTTTCTTCTTTTTCCTCTCCCCCCTCTCTATGTCCCTACCATTTTATTTCTTCTGAATTTAGATCTATTCTCATTTAAATATATATGTATTGTTCCCTCACATATACACATATAGACATTCACATTCCCAAACCTATTCTATTTCTGAACTTTGTTTTTATGTATATGCTTATCTCTTGTTTTCTATCCCTCCTGCCTCTTCTATTTCACTTTTACCCATTACCTTGCCCCACTGTGACTTATCTGACTCTGGCTCCTTGATATTTGAATTTCTTTTCATTTCTGGATGCTTGTAGTATTTTCTCCTTGACCTGACAGTTTGAAATTTGGCTGTGATATTCCTAAGAGTTATCATTTTGGCGTCTCTTTCAGGAAGTGATCAGTTGATTCTTTCAATGACTATTTTACTCTCTGGTTCTAGGATATCAGGGCAGTTTTCCTTGATAATTTCTTGAAAGGTGTTATACAAGCTCTTTTTTTGGATCATGACTTTCAGGTAGCCAAATAATTTTAAAATTATCCTTCCTGGATCTATTTTCCAGGTCAGTTGCTTTTCCAATGAGGTATTTTACATTTTCTTCTACTTTTTTTTAATTCTTTTGATTTTGTTCAACTGACTTTTGATCTTTTATAGAGTCAGTTTCCACTTCTCCAAATCTAATTTTTAAGGAATTACTTTCTTCAGTGAGCTTTTTACCTATTTTTCCATTCAGCCTGTTCTTCTTTTAAAGAAGTTATTTTCTTTAGTGGATTTTCCCCCCATTTGGCCAATTCCATTTTCTAAGGAGTTGGTTTTTTTCAGACAATTTTTGTTCTTCTTTTTCCAAGCTGTTGAGTCTTCATAATTCTCTTGCATAACTTTGATTTCTTTCCCCAATTTTTCTTATACTTCTCTTACTTGCTTTTTAAAATTCTTTTTGAGCTCTTCCAAAAGGACTTTTTGAGCTTGAGACCAATTCCTATTCCCCTTCACATGTAGATATTTTGACACTGTCCTCTTCAGAGTTTGTATTTTGATTCTTCCTGTTATCACAGTAGGGTTCTTTTTTTTTGGTCCATTTTATAAAAGTTAAACTCTTCTCTTAGGATATGGGGGGCACTGGCCCAAGCTTCTTGCAACAAGGGCCAGGGACCTGGTCACTTACTTTATGTACTGGGGCCTCCGGGGCTGGTGGTTTGCCCACTGTGCTAGGGTGGCATAACCTACTAGTACCTGTTGTGCCTTGGATTGCAGGGCTGGTAGTTTGCCTCCTGTGCTGAGGGTGGAGGTCTCATAGCTGGTCTGCTATGCTACTGGCCTGCTGAGCCAGAACCTTGGGGTCTCAGTTACTGCTCTGGGCTGTGGTCAAGAGCCTTGCACTGACTTACCCAGACACTGCTTGCACTGGGTTGTGCTCCTGTAGCAGCAAGCACCCCAGCATCCCCAGGATGGCTGCCAACACAGGTTCTTAGATTTGCTTTTCTAAAGGAGAGCAACTCAAAATGGGTTAACAATCTAGCTTTAATCAAACATATGTAATTTACCTAGTTCAAGGGGAAAAGGTCAGCACCCCAAACTTCAGAGAACACAAACAAGTTACAAGCAGACAGAGAACCAGATCAGCAGACAGGCTTCTAACTGTCTGACCATTACATCCTAGTCAGTTACCTACATACCTAGTCAGTTACCAGAGAGGGAAGCACCAACATCTGGGTTTTCAAAGCCGGGGGGCTCAACGGCTGCTCAGAGTCTTATCTGGTCAAATCACACAATTCTTCTCAAAGTGAGCCCCAAAACAAAACCCACATCAGGGCATATAGCCTTCTCCTGGCTCAGAGAATGTCACAACCCTCTTGACCCATTGCCCAATCACACAGCATCAAGGTGTGGGTGTTCCTGAAAGACAAGCCTCCTGCCACAGGTTCCAGGTGACCACATTCAGCCTATTGGGGGTAGAGTATATTTTCAAATCAAGGAAGGTTCTCAGAATCATAAGCCTATCAAAGGCCCTAGGGGCAGAGAAGATCTTAGATTCCCATTCCCATAGCAGCTCCCCTTTTCCTCAAGTGAGACAGATCTTTCCTGAAGTCCTTCTAAGTTATCCTGGACTGGAAAATTGTTTCACTCCATCTTTTTGTGAACTCTATCACTCCAAAATTCTTTTAGTGGTTTCTGAGAGAAACTGAGGACAGCTCAGACAACTTCTGGGTTTCTCTCCACAATCTTGACTCTACCCCTAGCAGGATACTTCTTAACAAGAGACCTTGTTAGTCCATCATTGGGGTATGTGATTCAAACATTTCCATTGTGGTTGGAACTGTCAGGCTTGGCATTCAATTGCCACAGACTCCTGCTCTTTCCACCATTAACATTTTTTTAAAATCATAATCAACTCCATATGAAAATGATGCAGCAGAGAAAGAAAAGTTGACTCCTACTAAGGATAACAAATCAATCACTAACAATGACAAGCAAATAAAGGGAAAAAATGAAAAAGCTGTATAAAATCAATGAGGTCATAGCTCTTCAATTGTTCTAAGCCAAATGTTCAGAGGTCCTGCTCTCCCTACAATAGACAGAGCATAGAATGCTTCTTTGAGAGAGAAATGTAATAGGGATACAGGGAGAAATATAATGTAAAAATAAGAGAAATCATTAAAAACCTGTTTTGAAGAAAGGATAGACATAACAACTGGTTGGAGGAAAATTATGAAGGTCAGCTAGTGCTACTTCAAATGAGCAGATGGAGTTGACTCAAATGCCCATAGTTTTTCATTTTTTGATTATCTCTTATTTTATACGAAGATAATTTTTGTTCACTGTCCCGCTGGTACCAGACACATGGAATATGGATGATTGTTTAAAATGTAATAATGTAACAAGTCCTTATGATTATTCCTCTTTATCCTTCAAAATAAGAGCAAAGTAGCCCTTCCTCCAGAGAAAAGAAGTGCCAAAAGGGGAAAGAGACTAAATATTAAAGCTCCATGACAAATTGATGATGGCTTTGCCAGTCCCTTACCTTTATTTAATTATTAGTTGGACAGAAACCCTTCCCATTTTTTTCTTTAGTCTTGGCAGCAAATTGATAACCCTAGGCAATTTTTAATTAGCACCCTTTAAAAGTGGTTAGCTAAATTAGTCAACTATGAAATAACCTCACCCAAATGATTAACTCCAAATTGCATTTCAAATCCATCAGTTGCTTTACTATATGAACACATCATTACTTCGGGATTGTTAATTAGAATGTTTATCTCTCTATATAGTAAGACATTCATAGCTCAGTGTGAGGCCAGATGCCAACTGGCATCCCTTTTTACAATTCTTCCACAAATGTCCTGCCAGCCATTTCGTACTGACATTTCTATTACCAGATACAGCTCTGGCTCCATCCATGTCACAGCAGACACAGAATTTAGAACAAGCTGAAAATGCGATGGTCCCCTTACCACTTCATTGTCCATGTAAACAGCCTTGGTCTTTTTCCTCTTCAACAACAATTCAGCACACATCTAAAGGTTTATTAGGTGTCAGGCACTGTGCTAGGTGGTAGGGATACAAAGACAAAATGTTTCTCCCCTCCAGGAGTCTGATTCTACTGGGAGGAATTACTGAGGATATGTACAATACTAAACATAGCCACATAAATGCAAAGCAAATTTGGGGTGAGGGAAGCAACAACCTGGGGAGGCAGGAAGGCCTCTTTTCGGAGGTAGTATTTCCTAAATATTAAAAGGAGC
The DNA here is from genome assembly GCF_028583685.1 of Petaurus breviceps papuanus. Classification (NCBI taxonomy): domain Eukaryota; kingdom Metazoa; phylum Chordata; class Mammalia; order Diprotodontia; family Petauridae; genus Petaurus; species Petaurus breviceps. Next base: position 350,386 of record NW_027185597.1, on the reverse strand, counting down.
TAAGGATTCTAAGAGGTAGAAGTGAGAATGAGGAGCATTCCACATATGGGAGACTGTATGCAAAAGCATGGAGGTCAGAGACAGAGTATTATGTAAGGAAACCATCAGGTAGATGGATATGTCCAGAACATAGATTTTATGGAATATGAAAAATGTCTGGAAAGATAGATTAGACCCATACTGTGAAGAGTTTTAAATTCTAAATAAAGGAGATTTCTTTTATGTCCTAGTCAGCAAAGAAACACTAAAACTTCCAGAGTAGAGAAGTGATAGGTCAGCTCTCCACTTATAAAAACAGACCCAAAATGAGCTAGATAACTATTGATAGCAGCCTATTGGGAATGTCTGCAAGGGTCGCCTAGCTATAAGGACCCAGGACTTCTTACTGAGACCCACATCCTATGGATCTTGGGTGGTTCTGGAGGAGAGAGATGAGACACTGCCCAGGTAGTTGATGTGTGTACTACATTTGCAGAGGTAGGAAGAGGTAACTCATAGAAATTCTTTAGTCTGACAGTGTGAGAATTTCCTTTACCTGTTTGTTATCATGCCCTCAACTTTGATCTCACTGCTAGTACCCAGCAGCTATCCTATGTCTAGAGTAACTCTAGGAATGCTGCTTCTAACCTCAGGCTGTCTATTCTATGGTGGGTGGGCTTCAGAACAAATAGCCACTTAGATGGAAATATGTGCTTTTGAATGGTCCTAAATAGTTTAGCAAAGTTGGGTGCAGCATATAGATATAGACACATTTACACAAATAAGTTATGTATATATGTGTATGTGTGTGTGTGAATAAGAATTTATTAAGTATATGTTCCTAGCACTGTGCTATATGTATGGTCCATACCATAAATATATTCACTAAGGTGAATGTTTATTTTCTTCTGATAGATTTGCAGCATCCGGCACTAATTCATTAATTTTAAATGAATCTTACTGAGAGAGTACTCAGCATATAGACAATAGCAATTTTCCCCCACCAGGTGGCAGGCAAACCCTAGTAAATTACTCGGTTTCAACTTTTTTTTTTTTTAAAATAGCACTGAACTGGCTATACCAATAAACTAATAGAAATTAGAATAAATGTAGAAGCCTAAAGTGGTGATCAGTCTACCACATTAAAATCTTATATACAGTGGCACAAAAGCTAGCATAGAAGATATAATCTTCAGATGGCCGCCTTCTCACCAATTTAACTAGCAAAGTTTCAGGAAGAGGGAGGCAGACATAGGTGTGCACTGAGAAAGGGATATTAAGTATTGCTGCCAGATGCTTTGTCTCTACTACTGGAGAAAAGGCTCTTCCTTGGAAAGCTCAGTTACATAATGGGATGAGAAACTAGCAGATGCTAATCAGAAGCTCAAAAAAGGGGGTGCAAGAGATTGGGGGTACTCCTACAAAGGGCTGTGTGCATATGTCTTGAGTGTTTTGAAACCTATGAGGTTTCAAAGTTTATGGTTTCTTATTATTTTCCCCTATTAATGTAAATATAGACTTCCATTCTAAGAGTTCCCTCCTTAAGTCTACCACCCCTCCCCTAAATGAATGGTGCCTTTTCCTATCATTCCTATTATTCTACTGCATAGAGTTCTGAACTTTTAAAATCAACTAATCAACAAGTATTTATTCAGGATGTCAGGCACTCACTGTGCTAGATACTAGGAAAAGAAATAATAGCAATTATAAGAATTAATATTTACATAGTGGTTACTCTGTGCCAGGCATTTTGCTAAATACTTTATAAATATATAATCAGATGATCCTCATAACAATCCTGCGAGGTTGGTGCTATTATTATCCCCATTTCACAGATGAGGAAATCGAGGCAAACAAGTTAAGTGACTTACCTAAAGTCAGACAGCTATAGTAAATGTCTGAGGCCAAATTTGAATGAAGATGTTTCTGACTCTAGGTCCTGCACTATATCCACTATGCCTTCCAGCGGACGCAAGTACAAATCACTTGTGCAAAGAGTAGAACAATCCTACTTATGAAGAACCTAGATTCTAAGTTGCTCTTTGGACTTGGACCCAAGTTACTTGGCATTAACTTAAGCCATAAAAAGAAAATGAACAACCACATGCGATATTTTGGAGATAACAACTACAAAACTAGAACTAGGAGAAAGTAAAGTGGGCTTTGTACCAGGGCATTGCAAGGGAAAGAATGGTAGCAAAAAGTTTTACTCTTTCAGCAAGTAGAAAAAATCGTGTTTAGCACCAAGTTAGTGAAAATAATTAGTTGAAATAGAAGCTGCTTGACAGCAAAATGCCTCAGTCACTAGCTATGTGATCCTGGGCAAGTCACTTAACCCTGTTTGCCTCAGTTTCTTCATCAGCAAAATGAGCTGAAGAAGGAAATGGCAAACCACTATAGTATCTTTGCCAAGGCAAAAAGGAGCCATAAAGAGTTGGACATGACTGAAAATTACTAAACAACAACAAAAACTGTAATATTCCTTCTTCCTCACCTGCTGTGGCTGTACCTAAGTGAGTGCCTCCTTAGCTGGATCTGCCCCTCTTTATTTTATTATTATTTTTTTTAAGCAATCAGGGTTAAGTAACTTGCTCAAGGTTACACGGCCAGTTATTTCTGGGTGGGTGCCAAGTGTCTGAGCCCAGGATTCGATCTCCAGGTCATCCCAACACTGGAGCCGGTGCTCTTACTCGCTGTGCTACCTGGCCGCCCCTGATCTGCCCCTCTTTATTATCCACAAGTGGTTTTGTACAGGATCCCCCCTAAGATGATATGCTTTCTAACAACATCTTTCCCCAGCAGAATCTTATATTTATAGGTCTAAATGCTCTCCCTTGTAACTGAGCTTGTTATAAACATTTTATTTGATGATGCTGATCATCAGTTCTTGTATTTACAGTTGGTTGGATTGTAGAGGTCTTCTAGCCCAACTTTTTTTATTTTATGGTTGAAAAAATTGAGGTGTGAGAAAGTGAATGGTTTGCTTTAGGTCACAGGAGAGTAAGTAGAAGTGTTAGAATACAAATTCAGATCTTACAGGTCCAAGTTCAGCATTCTTTACACACTACTATGCTGATTGCCCCAGGCACATTTTATTTTGCTTTCTCCAGGTGCCAGAATTGCTAGTTAGGAATCTGGTGATATTAGAACAAGACAAGAAGAAAACTAACTTTTTTCCCTTAAAGGAGAAATTCAAAATTTAACACATATCCCCATCTCTCCCAAACAAAAGAACTAGAAATAGGTGTTGAGGATGGGGGTGAGTGCGGGGAACCTAATTCAATATAAGAACTAGAATCTTAGAGGAGTTACATGGTTACAAAGTAGAAAAAAATTAAAAGTTAGAAAAATTTCTTACCTTATAATTTTATCACTTCTGGTCCAAAGGGAACTTCTCTTGTTCTTATCTAGGGGGGAAAAGAGGGAGTGGGGTTGGTAGAGTTAAGTAAATGGCACTCAGTTCCCCTCCCTCACACTCATTTCTCAAATACATAGAAAACTGAGTTAACTTTATAAGAACATGAATAGTTAATTTTCAGATGAGGAGATCAAAGCTATCTCTAGTCAAATAAAAAAAACCCTTTAAATCACTATTGATTAGAAAAATGCAAATTAAAGCAACTCTACCACGTCACACATATCAAATGGGGTAATATCACAGAAAAGAAAAATGATAAATTTTGGAGAAGATGTAGGAAAATTGAGACACTAATGCATTGTTGGTGGAGTTGTGAACTGATCCAATCATTCTGCAAAGCAATTTGAAACCATGACCAAGTGATCAGATCGAGGAAAACATTGTGTACAATACTGACAACATTGTGTGATGATCAACTAAGATTGACTTAGCTATTCTCAGCAATACAATGAGCCCACACAATTCCAAAAGATTCAAGATGGTAAATACTATCTACATCCAGAGAAAGAACTAATGGAGTCTGAATGTAGATCAAAGCATACTCTTTTCATTTCCTTTTTTTTTTCTGTTTCCTTCACATTACTAATGTGGAAATATGTTTTACATGATTGCACATATATAATCTATATCAGATTGTCTGTGGTCTTGGAGAGAGGGAAAGGAGCGAGGAAATATGGAACTCAAAATCTGATGAAAACGAATGCTGAAAATTGTCTTAACAATTAAATGGAAAAAATAAAATATTATTTATATTAAAAAACAAAGTAGTGAAATGAGGTATGCAAAGACTCTTAGAAAGTTGGCACACACCAAGGTCAATGTTGGGTGATTAGATCAGTAATTTACACATTTCCAAAGACTTGAACTAAAATGTCAAGATTTACGGTATCCAAAGATATAAAACATATGTATAAAGTATAAATGAGAAGACAATAGTGATATCTCACACTTATTAGGCTTTTGAAGTGAGATATTCATCATTTCATTTGATCCTCACAATAGCCTAATGAAATGGAACCTAAAAGTATCCTCCTTATTGTCATCATTCAGTTGTATCTGACTAGTCCTTCATGAACCCATTTGTTTTTATTGTTGTTGTTTTTGACAGAGATACTGGAGTGGTTTGCCATTTCCTGCTCCATCTTATTTTACAGATGAGGAAACTGAGGCAAACAGGAAGAAATTACTTGCCCAGGGTCACACAGCTAGTAAATGTCTAAGGCCAAATTTGAAGTTAGAAAAATTAGTCTTCCTAAGTCCAGGGACCTAAACAAATGCATAAATGAGAAAATAGAAGTTTAAAGAGATTTAGTTACTTTTATAGCATCATAGATTAGTTAATGCCAGAGGTGGGAGTCTCTCTTGATTCCATTCTAGTATTCCACCACACTACCTTCAAAACACAAAATTAAGGAAATGAATATTCCTGCAAATTGCATAAATGGGGAGAGAATGGAAAAATCCTAAAGCTACAAAGATTGGGTATCACAGAAGCAAGAATCCCAAATATGAATGTTTATCCAATACAATGTTCCATGGAAGACAGTTTTTAATAATTTTTAAGATCAGCATCATTGCGGGGTGGAGTCAAGATGGCGGAGTAGAAACAGAACTTCTGTGAGGCTCCGGCTCCCACTTCCTCCAATTCATGTAAAAAATAACTCTAGACAAACTTTGGAACTACAGAGCCCACAAAATAACACAGAGAAGCTAACCTCCTGCTGAGCACATCCCGGCAGCCTGGTAGGGAGCAGTCAGCACAGCGCTCTGGGAGCCGACCCCAGCCCCAGGAGTGGGAGGTTTTAGCCCCAGGGTGGGTCAGACCAGCCACTGGCTGGAGGGACTTCAGATCACCAGCAGCTGTGCTGGTAGATGCCAAAGACAAAATGAGAGGTCAGTGCAGCGAGGACTTTGGGACCTGGGAATCTGTGGTGCAATCCAATCTTTGTCCCCGGGATGAAAAGCAGCTGAGGCCCCACGGCCCTGCAGCCACCACCTCGTGGTTGCTTCAGAGCTCCTAGACTGCAGATTGTGGGGGGAACAAGCAAGCAGTCTGAGGGGTAATTGCTCTTGCTTTAACTTGCTTGGATCTGGATTGCTGTCTAGGGTGGAGGTCCTGGGGTACATGAGCAGTCTGCCAGAGCATGTGGAGGCTTCAGAGAGGGCACCCAACTAATACTTCCAGCAGCTGCAAAAATCCCAGTATTTGGGATAAAGGTACTATTTCTGGTACCAGAGTTCTACTGTGGAAAAAAGCTCAAAAGTCAAGTAATTGAGTGGCAACATGAGCAAGCAAAGGAAGCAAAGCAAACAGAGCAACAAACAAAGCGACCCAACTTTACACTCCTATTTTGGGGACAAAAAGGATCAAAGTATGGAACAGGAGGAATACAGCAAAGTCAGAACTCCTGCACCAAAAGCTTCCAAGAAAATATGAGCTGGTTACAGGCCATAGAGGAGCTTAAAAAAGGATTTTGAAAATCAAATCAGAGAAGTGGAGGAAAAATTGGGAAGAGAAATGAGAATGATGCAAGAAAATTATGAAATGAGAGTCAACAACCTGACTGAAGAAAATAACACCTTAAACATAGACTAAGATGGCAAAAGAGGCTCAAAAGGGCAATGAGGAGAAGAATGCCTTAAAAAGCTGAATTTGCCAGATGGAAAAAGAATCTCAAAAGCTCACTGAAGAGAATCATTTCTTCAGAATTAGATTGGAGCAAATGGAAGCTAGTGACTTTATGAGAAATCAAGATACTATTAAACAGATCCAAACAAATGAAAAAAAAATAAGGCAATGTGAAATGTCTCATTGGAAAAACCACTGATCTGGAAAATTGATCCAGGAGAGGTTATTTAACAATTATTGGACTACCTGAAAGCCATGATCAAAAAAAGAACCTAGAAATAATCCTTCAAGAAATTCTCAAGAAAATTGCTTGATGTTTTAGAAACAGAGGGCAAAATAGAGGTTGAAAGAATCCACCAATCACCACCTGAAAAATATCCCAAAAAGAAAACTCCTACAAATATTATAGCCAGGTTCTGGAATTCCCAGATCAAAGAGAAAATATTACAAGCAGCCAGCAAGAAACAATTTCAATGTTGTGGAAATACAATCAGGATAACACAGGACCTGGCAGCTTCTACATTGAGGGATCAAATGGCTTGGAATATGGTATGCCAGAGGTCAAAGGAGCTGGGATTAAAACTAAGAATCGCCTACCCAGCAAAACTGAGTATCATGTTCCAGGGGAAAATATGGTCATTTAGTGGAATGGAGGACTTTCAAGCATTCTTGATGAAAAAACCAGAGTTGGATAGAAAATTTGACATTCAGATACAAGAAGCAAGAGAAGCATGAGAAGGTAAGCAGGAAAAGAAATCATGAGGAACTTATCAAAGTTGAACTACTTATACTCCTACATGGAAAATCAATAATTGTAACTTATGAAACTTTTCTCAGTATGAAAATAGTTGAAGGGAATAGAAATGTATATATGTGTGTATGTATATATATATGTGTGTTTATATATGTATACATGCATATATATGTCTATATAGGAGGGTATATGGGTATATGAATACATACATGAGTGTGTGTATATGTCTATATGTACACATAGACAGAGGGCACAGGACCAATTGAATAGGAGGGGATGATACTTAAAAGGTGAGATTAAGAGGTGAGAGAGGAATATAATGAGAGGAGATGGGGAGAGACAGATTGGGGTAAACTATCTCATATAGAAGAGGCAAGGGAAAACTGTTACAATGGAGGGGAAGAACAGGAAGGCAAAAGGGAATGAGTCAACCTTATTCTCATTGGATTTGGCTTAGGGAGGTAAAGACATACACACTAAATAGGGTATCTCACCCTACAAGATAGTTGAGGGGAAGGGGAACAGAGGGGGAATGATGGAAGGAAGGGCAGGTTGGGGGGAGGGAAGTTGGAAGCACCCACTTTTGAAAAGGGACAGGATTAAAGTACAGAATAGAACAAGTAGGGGGTAGGATAGGATAGAGGGAAATATAGTCAGTCTTTCACAATATATACACTATGGAAGTGTTTTGCATAGCTATACATGTACAACCTATATGGAATTGCTTATCCTTCCAGTGAGGGTGGATGGTGAGGGTGGAAGGGAAAGAATCTGGAATCCAAAGTTTTAAAATCAAATTTTTAAATATATATATATATATATACATATATATATATATATATGTACACATATTATTATTAGTTTACATGTAACTGGACAATGAGATATACAGGCACTAGGGCATAGAGATCCACTGTGCTCTACTGGAAAGTCAAAAGGGGAATGGGTGAAGATTTGGGAGAGAGCAGATTGACGGAGGGGATATTCAGTGGGAATGCTGTTTTGGGGTGGTGGGTATTGAAAATTGGGGAGAAAAATTGTAACTCAAAATCTTGTGGAAATGAATGATGCAAACTAAAAAAGAGAAAAAAAAAGATCAGCATTATCTTCTTATTGCTGGGGGTATACATACTATGGTGAAGGACACAAAGGTGGGAATGAGTATGACCTTCAAGAAGAGATTAGCCTAGACAAAGTTACTAACCTGACATGAAAGGTTTATATACAGGAGTAATATTAGAAGTTTGAATAGATAATGTTAATATATATATAAATATAAATATATATATATATATAATACTGTAAAGCAATTGGGGTTAAGTAACTTGTTCAAGATTACATGGCCAGTTTTGTGTGTGTGTGTGTGTGTGTGTGTGTGTTAAGTATCTGAGGCCGGAACCAATACCAGGTCCTCCTGACTCTGGGGCTCTTACTGTGCCACCTAGCTGCCCCTATAATGTTAATATTATCAAGTGATTTCATATTAACATGAAGAGTATAGACTTCATCCTGTAGGCAAGCAATGGGGAGTTCTTGACTGTGACAGATAGAAAATATTTTAGTATAGCTAGTCTGGCAATACTACAGGTGACACAATTTTGAAGTTGTTGAGGGACTGATTCATTGTCTTGAGGGGAGAATAAGAAATGATTGGGGGAGAAATGATGAAAGTAATTATAAGAAAAAGACCATTGGGAAGACATAAATAAGTACCAGCCCATATGTCTACTTTCTTGATCTCTACACAATCTTCATAAGAATAATTTCTATACGTATCAAGAGCACCTTGAATAAAGATATGAGAAAGGAAAAGACAAGCTTCTGCAAATGATATTTGGTTATAGACCAGGCAATATCATTACAGTCAAAAGATTCACTAAAAGTTACCTAGACAAGATTTTACTGTATTTGCTGAATTTTTAAAAAACCCAAAACAAACCATTTGGTTCAGTAGAACACAATGCAAATTTACAAGTTCTTCTCTAGAAAGCTGTCTGACATTCTTAAATCAAAATCACACTAAATTCCTCTCAACAAAAGAGATGACTGCATTTGACAAGAAATTGATTATTATTATCAAGTGAGACATAAAACAGGAAGCCAAATTTGTTTATCAATGCTTTAGAGGACATTTGGGCAAACTCCTAAAGGAAGTGGAACTTTCTGTAGATATTTGGGTGCCCAATTATGCAGATTCATCAACCCCAAGAATGCTGTGGAGCTTACTAAATAAGATTCAAAATCATTCAAGAGTTTGGACTAAGTAACCACAAAGGAAGAGCCAAGGTAATCAAGAGCATCTATTTTCTCAATCATGATAAGCAGTTGGAAGAAGAGCCCCATGATGCTGCTCTATCAGTATAGATATAGATAGGTATAGATATAGATATATAGATATAATCTACAACTACTGTAGACAGATAATAAACTTGAATCAGAATTGACTATTTGGGAAACCATCCAATGCTTTTTTTTTGTTTTATTTTTTTTTATTTAGTATTTCATTTTTTGCCAGCTACATGCAAAAATAATTTTTAACATTTGTTCTCCAAACGTTTAGTTCCAGATTCTCTCCCTTCCTCCCTCTCCACCCCACATTGAGAAGGCAAACAATTCATTATAGGTTATACATGTACAGTCATGCAAAATATATCAATAATAGTAATATTGTGAAAGAAAAAAATACCAACCTCAAGAAAAATAGAGAAAGTAAAAAAAAAGTATATCTCAATTTGTTTTCAGACACCACCAATTCTTTCTCTGGGGATGGATAGCATTTTTCATCATAATTCCTTCAGAGTTGTCTTGAATAACATTGTATTACTTGGTCTAGCTAAGTCATTCACAGCTGATCATCTTACAATATTGCTGTTATGATTGCTAACTATATCTCCCTCTATCCTATTCTCACCCATCCTTCCTGTTTATTTTTTTTCTCTCTCTCCTTTTACCCTGTCTCTCCTCAGAAGTGTTTTACTTCTGACTACCCCTCCTGTACTCTACCTTCCCTTCTATCTCCCTCTCCCTTCTTTTATTCCATTCCCTTCCTACTTTCCAGTAGAGTAAGACAGATTTCTATATCCCATTATGCGTGTGTATGTTATTCCCTCCTTGAACCAATTCTGATGATAATAAAGTTCATCACTTCCCGTCACCTTCCCTCTGTCCCCCTCCATTGTAATATCTTTTTCTTGCCTCTTATGTGAGATAATTTACTCCATTCTACTTCTCCCTTTCATTTTCTCCAAGTACATTCCTCTCTTGTCCCTTAATTTTATTTTTTACATAACATCCCTTCACATTAAACTTACACCTGTTCCCTCTATATATACTCCTAATTATTCTAATTATGAGAAAGTTCTTATGAGTGACAGATATATCTTCCCATATAGGAATGTAAACAGTTTCACCTTATTAAGTCCCTTGTGGTTTCCCTTTCCTGTTTACCTTGTTATGCTTCTCTTGAGTCTTGTATATGGAAGTCAAATTTTCTATTCGGTTCTGGTCTTTTCATTAAGAATGCTTGAAAGTCATCTATCTCATTGAATGATTATTTTTTTCCCCTGAAGGATTATACTTAGTTTTTTTTGGGTAGTGACTCTTGGTTATAATCCTAGCTCCTTTTCTTGCCTCTGGAATATTATATTCTGAGCCCTCCTATCCTTTATTATAAAAGTTGTAGAATGTAGAATTCTTGTATTATCCTGACTATGGCTGCACAATACTTGAATTGTTTCTTTCTGGCTGCTTCCAATATTTTCTCCTTGACCTGAGAACTTTGGAATTTGTCTATAATATTCCTGGCATTTTTCATTTTGGGATCTCTTTCAGGAGGTGATTGGTGGATTCTTTCCATTTTTATTTTACCCTCTGGTTCTAGAATATCAGGTCAGTTTTCCTGGATAATTTCTTGAAAAATGATGTCTAGGTACTTTTCTTGATCATGGCTTTCAGGTAGTCCAATAATTTTCAAATGACCTCTCCTGGATCTATTTGCCAGGTTAGTTGTTTTTCTAATGAGATATTTCAAAATGTCTATTTTTTCATTTTTTGTTTTATTTCATTGTTTCTTGATTTCTCACAAAGTCATTAGCTACTCTTTGTCCTGTTCTAATATTTAAGGAATTATTTTCTTTAGTGAGCTTTTTGATCTCCTTTTCCATTTGTCCAATTATGATTTTTAAAGCATTCTTCTCCTCATTGGTTTTTTGACCTTCTTTTTCCATTTGGCTCAGTCTGGTTTTTAAGGTGTTATTTTCTTCAGTGTTTGTGTGTGTGTGTGTGTCTCCTTTACCAAGCTGTTGACTCAGTTTTCATGACTTTTTTCCATCATGCTCATTTCTTTTCTCAATCTTTTCTCTACTGCTTACTTGATTTTCAACATTCTTTTTGAGGTCTTCTTTGGCTTGAGAACAATTCATATTTTTCTTGCAGGCTTTGGATGTAGAAGCTTCGACCTTGTTGTTTTCCTCTGAGTGTATCTTTTGATCTTCCTTGTCACAATAGTAACTCTCTCTATAGTAAGAGATTTTCTGTTGCTTATTCATTTCCCTAGTTCATTACTTGATGTTTTAATTCTTCATTAAAGTAGGATGCTGCTTCCATTGTACAAGGAGTACTGTCTCAAGCTTCATGGGTTTTGTGCAGCTTTTTTCAGAGATACTTCTAGGGAACTGCAAGTTTCCAGTTCTTCTGAGATATATGATCTGAGGAGAGGTATTTACTCCTCTTCTGGCCTATGTCCTAATCTGTGAGTGACCATAAGCACCCTTTTTGTCCTGAAACTGTGAGGAGGGTCCCTGTTCTACTGTAGCTGTAAGCTTTGCTATGATAGTGCTCCTCCCAAGGATTCTGACCCAGATCCCCCGAATATGGTTAAAGTAACAGAGTCCTGCCTCAGTGCTAATAAAGAGACACTTGTAATCTCCTTCTGATCAGTTGTGACTGTCTTACCATCTGTGGGTTGAGAACTCCAGAAGCAGCTACTGTCACGGCTATTGCCACTGTTCATTCAGCCATTATCAATTCAGTCATTCCCTGGTTTGCTGGGGCCAGGGCTAGGTTGGTTCTAGGTTGGGCTGAACTGCATTCTACTCTCACCCAGATGTATGAGACCCTTCTTGCTGACCACCTAAGTTGTCTTTTTCTTCTATGGGCTGAGAGGTCTGGAAACCAGCATTGCTGCTACTTATTCAGTCACCCTGAGGCCTACTTCTAGTCTGCTAGGCCCTGGTCTGTGCTGGCATGGCCTGCCTTGTACTGTGCTCTCTCACCCTGGTGTGACAGACCTTTCCTGCTGACCTTCCACATTGTCTTGGACTAGAAATTTGTTTCATTCCATATTTTTGTGGGTTCTGCTGCTCTAGAATTTGTTTAGAGTCATTTTTAGAGATATTTGGAGGAGAGCTCAGGTGAGTCCTTGCCTTTACTCTACCATCTTGGCTGTGTCTCCCCATTTAATTCTTTTAATGACCCTAATAACTGCCTGAAACAGAGGAATACCTTTAAAACCCCCCACCAATATTCATCCAGTGATGTTACATAGCTAAAAAACTAAATCCAGTGTAATACAATAAGCATTAATTAAACACTTATATGTTGAATAAGGCACTGTGCTGTGGTGAAGATACAAAGACAAAAAAAGTCCCTGACCTCAAAGAGATCACATTATACTGAGGAAGATACAGCAAGTAACTGAATATACAATAATCTGAGGTAGGCGTGAACACTAATAAATTAGGAGGTAGGGAGGGGTAATCAGGTGAGATTCCTTCTAAGAAGTGGCACTTGGATGAAACTATGGATTCCAAGTGGCACAGCTAAAGCATGAGTGCAGCCCAGGCACAGGGGACAACTCGCATGCCAAAGGACAGAGATGGGAGAGGGAATGCCAAGTTAAAGGCACAGGAAGTAGGGCTGTTTGACTGGAATGTAGCATTTGGACATCATAACCTGTTAGCCAAAAGCTGTGGCATTTATGTGAAAAATTATTAAGCATTTTGCTAAGAGAGTAATTGGAAGAAAACCAAAAGAGCCAACAAGAAATAATTCAAGTTGCTCAAGCTTCAAGCAATTTTGACTCCCATTTGGAGAAGTCAAATTCAGTTTTAGTCCATGAGTCTCAGACAAGAACTAAAAGAACCTTAACCATTTCCTCACTTTCCCTTTAGGTCCCGGAATTTGGGTTCTTTCTTTTTATCAAACAGTGAATATATATTTGGGATTTTCCTCACTGTACCTGGTAATCTGAGAAAATAATAAAAGCAAGATTAGGTGATGGTTACACCGTCCCCTGCCCACATCGTACTTCACTTGGAATAGTATATTGTTTTTGTTTTGAGTGTTTGTTTAATGTTGATAAGAAAGAGACTGTCAAGAGGCAAGAAATCAAGATGGTGGGATCCATTGGATCTATGTTATATGATGAGTGATTGAAGGAACATGTCATGTTTAGTCAAAAAGAAAGGTGAAGCACAGGAGATATAATAGACCTCTTCAAGTATTTGAAGGGATGACATGTGAAGAAGAGATTATACTTGTTCTGTTTGGCTCCTGAAAGAAGCAGCAATGGATCAAAGTTGCAAAGAAGCCAATTTAGAACCCCAGAAAGAAATGAAGAAAAGAGGAAATGTCAAACAAATCTTTAATGTGTTTAATGAAATGCAATAAAAATTATACCAACAAATAGTCAATGAATAAAATTCATTGAAAACTAACTTAATCCAAATGAATGGGTATGTTAAAGAACAAATCATAAAACCAGTCAATAATTTCATTGATATTAATGACAATAATGAGACAAATACCAGAATTTGGAGCATGCAGCCAAAAAACCTGGGGGAAAATTTATATCGCTAGACACTTCCATCAATAAAAGAGAAATAACAGATTAACAAATTGGGCACACGCCTAAAAGAAATAAAAACAAATAAATAATACAAATGAAATATCAAAATAGAAGTCTAGAAAAACCAACAAAGAAATTTGAAAAATAGAAAGCAAAATAAGTCTATTTAAGTAAACTATTAAAAAAAAGGTAAATCACAGGTATAAAAAATGAAAAGGTGAATTTATAACCAAGAAACTATTTTGCCCAATTATATGCTAATAAAAATTGATCACCTAAATTTTACACACACACACACTCACACGCACGCACACACACACATACACTGACATATGAATATTTATGTGTATATGAATATATTTATACATACATATACAGGGTATCCCTAAAGTCTGGACACATAGGAAATCTCATTAATGATGCATATTTTCAGGAAATGAAATGAATGAAATTTTCAACATTTTATTTAATTAGCATAAATGAGATTTCATAGGAAGGCATAGGAGACACATAGGAAATTGCATTAATTAATTTAATTAAATTAATCTTATTAATATGGAAAATAGTCCCCAATAGCTAATGAAATCTTTTATTCCATATGAAATTGTCATGCCTAAAATTTATCCTAATTAAATAAAATGTTGAGAATTTCATTCATTTCATTTCTTGAAAATATGCATAGTTAATGAGATTTCCTATGTGTCCAGACTTTAGGGATACCCTGTATATGTATATGCATAGATTAAAATAACAGGAAATAGAAAAATTATACAATCCATACTTAGAAAAAGAAATTGAACAAGCAACAAATGAACTCCCAAAGGTGGGGATGGGTGGGGAGGAAAAACAGGACAATATAGATTTATAAGCAAATTCTATCACATATTTATAAAATAAAAATTTTAATATTACATAAACTACTTGAAAAAAATAGGAAAAGGGGGCGAGAGCACAGCCAAGATAGTGAAGAAAAGGCATCAACTCAGTTGAACCCACCAAAATTCCCCTTTAAATAACACCTCAAAATGAATTCAGGAGCAGCAGAACCCACAAAAGGAAGGGGTAAAACCAGTCTGAGACAACATAGAAGTTTGGCAGGAAAGGTCTGTCATGCTGGGGTGAGAATAGAGGACAGTTTACCATTGGCTGCACCAGCGCAGGTTACATGCCCCGAAAACCAACAGCAGGCCTTGGGGATGACTGGATCTCTCAGCCCACAAACAGTAAGGGGCTCAGACATCTGGTCAGAAGGAGGTTACAGGGGTCCCTTTGCTGACATTGGATGCAGGACTGTTGTATTGCCCATACAGGGATTTAGGTCACAGCCCCAGGATGAGGAGGAGCACTATCACACCACAGCTTATGGCTGCAGGGGAATAGGAATCCTGCTCATAGATCCAGGGTGGAAAACAATGCTTGTGGTCATTAACAGACCAGAGCACAGGCCAGGTGAGCAGAGGTGAGTAGTAAACACACCTCTCCTTAGATCACACAACTTTAAAAGAACTGAAAACTTACAGAGACTAAGAACTAGCTCTGAAAACAGCTGTACAAAAATCCTGAAGCTTGGGATAGGGCCCCTTCTTCCCTAGAGAGTAAATATCAAGAAACAGACTGAAAAAAATGAGCAAACAACAAAAAGAGAATCTGACTGCAGAAAGTTGCTATGGTTACAGAGAAGATCAAAATACAAACTCAGAAGAAGACAACCATGTCAAAACTGCTATATGCAAAACCTCAAAGGCAAATGTGAATTGGTCTCAGGCCCCTTAAAAAATTAGAATTGAGCAAGTGGAAACTCATGACTCCATGAGGCTTCAAGAAACAATAAGAAAAAAGTCAAAAGAATGAAAAAAAGAGGAAAATGTGAAACATCTCACTGGAAAAACATCTGACCAAGAAAATAGATCCAGGAAAGATAATTGAACAATTATTGGACTACCTGAAAGCCATGACAAGAAAAAAGACCCTTGCCATCATATTTCAAGAAATTATCAGGGAAAATTGTTCTGATATTCTAGAATCAGAGGGTAAAATAGAAATTGAAAGAATCCACCAATCACCTCCAGAAAGAGATCCCCAAATGAAAACTCACAGGAATATTATAGCTAAATTCCAGGGTTCCCAAGTTAAGGAGGAAATATTGCAAGCAGCCAGAAAGAAACAATTCAAACATCATGGAGCCATAGGATAACACAACATTTAGCAAATTTTACATTAGAGGGACAGAGGGCAAAATAGCTAAGATTACAACTAAGAATCACCTTTCCAGCAAAACTGAGCATAATCCTTCAGGCTAAAAATGGATATGTAATGAAATAGAAGACTTCCAAATATTCCTGAAAAGACCAAAACTGAATGGAAAATTTGACATTTAAACAAAAGACTTAAGAAAAGCACAAAAAGGTAAATAGGAAAGAGAAATCATTAGGGATTCAATAAGGTTAAATTATTTGCATTCCTACATGGGGAGGTCAGTCATACTTTTAACTCCTAAAAACTGTCATTATTAGGGCAGTTCAAAGGAATATGCATAGATAGAAGGCATGGGTCTGAGTTGAATATGATGGGATAATAGCTAAAATAATAAAGGGGTGAGAAAGAGGAATTCACTGAGAGAAGGGGGAAGGGAGAGATAGAATGGGCTAAATTGTCTCACATAAAAGAATCAAAGAAAGAGCTTTAACAGTTGAGAAGAAGCTGGGATTGTGGGGGGAAGCTCTTGAACCTTACTTTCATTGGAATTGTCTCAATGAGGGAATAACATACACACTCAGTTGGGTATAGAAATCTATCTCACCCTACAGGAAAGTGGGAATGGAAGAGGATAAGGAAATGTGGAGGAGTTGATAGAAGGGAGGGAAGATCTGCGGAGGCAGTAGTCAGAAACAAAACACTTTTGAGGATGGACAGGGTGAAAGGAGAGAGAGTAGGGTAAAGAAGGGAGAAAATAGAATCCAGGGAAATATACTGTGACCATAATTGTGAAAACCTTTTTTTTTTCCAGCAGATTTCTCTGATAAAGGCTTTAGTTCTCAAACACATACAGATGAATCAAATTTATAAAAATAGCCATTCTCCAATCGATAAATGATCAAAGGATATGAATGGGCAGTTTTCAGGCAATGTAATCTAAGCTATCTATAATCATATGAAAAAATGCTTGAAATCACCATTGATTGTAGATCTGCAAATTTAAGCAACTCTAAGCTAACACCTCATATCAATCAGACTGGTTAATATGACAGAAAAGGAAAATGACAAATGTGGAAAGGATGTGGGAAAATTGGGACACTAATCCACTAAAGATGGAGCTGTGAACCAATTCAACCATTCTGGAGAACAATTTGGAACTTGCCCAGGAGACTTTAAAACTATGCATATACCCTCTGACCCTTCAAAACCACTAGTAGGTCAGTATTCCAAAGAGATAAAAAACAAAAAGGAAAAGGATCAACATGTACAAAAATATTTATAGAAGCTTTTCTTGTGATGGCAAAGAATTGAAAATTGAGGGGATGCCTATCAATTGGTGAATGATTAAACAAGTTGTGGTAAATGATTGTGATGGGATACTATTATTATAAGAAAGGATGAGCAGGATGCTCTTGGAAA
Organism: Petaurus breviceps papuanus; assembly: GCF_028583685.1. Taxonomy (NCBI): domain Eukaryota; kingdom Metazoa; phylum Chordata; class Mammalia; order Diprotodontia; family Petauridae; genus Petaurus; species Petaurus breviceps. The sequence continues at coordinate 333,144 of NW_027185597.1, read as the reverse complement.
AACCTGGAACTACTTAAAATACAAAGTGAAATGTGAAGAACTGAGAATATCGTACACAGCAACAGCAATATTGTATGATGATTAACTGTGAATGACTTAGCTATAATCAGCAATACAATGATCCAAGACAATTCCAAAAGATTTATGATGAAAAATGCTACCTATCTCCAGAGAAAGAACTGACGGAGTATGAATGCAAATCATAGCATACTTTTTTTACTTTCTTTTTCTTTTTTTGTTTCTGTTTTCTTTCACAACATGACTAATATGGAAATATGTTTTGCATGACTGCAAATGAATAATCTATATCAAATTGCTTGCCTTCTCTATGGTGGGGAGGAGAAGAAGAGAGGGTTAGAATTTGGAACTCAAAATTTTAAAAATGAATGTTAAAAATTGTTTTTACATGTAATTGGGGAAAACTAAAATATTAAAAAGTTTTAAAAGTAAAAGAAAAAATAGGGAAAGAAAGGATCCTTAGAGGCATCTATGTGACATAGTAAATAAAGTACTGGGCCTGGAGCAAGGAGGATCTGAATTCAAATCTTTTTAACATACTTATTAGCTAAGTGACCCTGGGCAAATCAATTAACTCTTTGCCTCAGTTTCTTCATCTAAAATGGGGATAAAAACAGCACCTGCCTTCCAGAATTGTCTAAAGGATAAAATGAGACACTTGTAAAGCATTTTGCAAACCTTAAAGTGCTATATAAATGTAAACTATTATTATATAGTCTTCATATCTAGTCCAGGAAGGGTCTACCCTGATAAAGAAACTGTAGACCAATAACTAATGGATATTGATGAACAAAATAATATTCTCAAAAAGACTACAGCAACATATCACAAAGATTATACAGAATGTCAGGCTTGATTTATGCCATGAATATAGGGCAGTACAATATAAGGAAAACTATAATACAGTTGACTATAATAATAACAAAAACAAAAAAAACCTTATAATTACATAAATCAATGTTGGAAAAGGCTTTGACAAGACAATGTCTATTCCTGTTTTAAAAAAATTAGAAAGGATATAAACAAGCTAATCTTTCCTTGATATAAATAGTATCTATCTAAAAGAAAAAGTCAATTCTTATTTTATAAGAATAAAAACTCTATTTGTAATAAAGTTAAAGGCCTTTCCAATAAGATCAGAAGTAAAACCAGGATGTCCTGCCCTAACATTATTATTCAATATAATGCTGGAACACTAGATATGGCAATAAGACAAGAAAATGAAATTGAGGATGCAAGCACTGGTAACAAATTTATCACTTTTTGCAAATGATGTGATGGTACCTTAGAGAACTGTAAAGAATCAAGTAAACAAACTAGTTAAAACAATTAACAACTAAAGCAAAAAATAAGCCTGTACAAACCATGGACATTTTTCTATATTATGAAAACACATACCGGGAAAATGTAGAAAGAGAATTTCCATTTAAAATAACCACAGAAAATATAAAATACTTGGGCGTCGACCAGGTAAGACAAACAGGAACTATATGAATAGAACTATGAAATATTCTTTACACAAATGAATATAGATTTAAATAATTGGAAAAATACTAATTGCTCACTAGTATGCTGAGCCAATATAATCAAAATATCAAAACTACCTAAATTGATTTATTTAGTGCCATAGCAAAATACCGAAAAGACTTACTTTATAGAATTAGTAAAAAAAAAAAAAAGACAAAATTTATCCAGAGGAACAAAAGGTCAGTAATTTCAAAGAAATTAATAAAAAAAAATAATGGTGAAAAGAGAGTCGGGTAATGATGAATCTCAAACTATACTACAAAACAGTAATCATCAAAACTATTTGGTGTTGTTTGGTCAGTGGTAAAGATTAGGTTCACAATATGCAGAAGCAAACAAGCACATCAGTCTTGTATTTGATAAATGCATGAATCCCAGCTATTGATGTAAGAATTTAGTATTCAACAAAATCTTCCAAGCAAACTGGAAAACAGTCTTGCAGAAACTAAATCTAGACTAACATCTCACATGATATACTGATAAGCTACAAGTATGTGACTTAGACATAAAAGGTAACATCATTTAGAGGCACAAGAATCACCTGTCATATTTATGGATGAAGAAAGAATACATGACCAAATAAGAAACAAAGAAGGTGTCAGAAGGTAAAATGGATAATTTTGATTGATGAAATTTAAAAAGTGGGGTTCTTTTGCACAAAAAATCAATGCAGCTAAAATTAGAAGAGAAGCAATAAACAGGAAAATCTTTGCAGCGTTTCTCTGATGAAGATCTTGTTTCTAAGACACATGGGGAACTGATTTAAATTTGTAAGAATAAGAACCATTCCCCAATTGATAAATGTTCAAAGGATATGAAAAGCAATTTTCAGAGGAAGAAATCCTAGCTAATAATAGCTATATGAAAAAATGATATAAATTACTAATGATTAGATAAATTTAAACAAATCGGAGGTACTACCTCACACCTATCAGATTGGTAAAGCTAACAAAAAAGGAAAATGATTAATGTTGGTGAGGCTGTGGGGGAAGAGATACTTTAATCTACTTTTAGTGGAGACATGAACTGATGTAGCCATTCTGGAAAACTATTTAGAACAATGCCTCCAAAGCCAATAAACTGCATCCTTTCAAGTAGCAATATCACTACTAGGTCTGTACCTCAAGGATATCAAAGAAAGAGGAAAAAGGATCCTTCTGAGGAAAAATATCCAAAGCAGTCTCTTTGCAGTGGCAAAAAAATAGAAATGAAGGGGATGTCCATTGAAATGGAGAATGACTGAACAAAGAATATGAATATGATAGAATAATAATATGCTATAATAAATGAACAGGATGATTTCAGAAAAACCTGGAAAGATTTGTGTGAACTGATCTAGAATGAAGTAAACAGAGCTTGAAAAAAAATTTACACAATAATGATATTATAAAAACCTTTAAAAGTCTTAGGAACTCTGATTAACACCAGGACCGATGATCATACAGGCTATCCACCTCCTGATAGAGAAGTGATAGCCTCAGAATGACAATTGGGCCTTTATTTTTTTTGACAGGGTCAATGTGGAAATCTGTTTTGCTTGACTATACCTGAATCCAACAGGAAATTTTGTTTTTCTTGTTTTCTCAAAGTGGAAGTGAGGCATGAGTGCAAGGCGGAAAAATGAGAGGGAAAGAAGATGAATCTTCATTTGAAAAAATAATTTAAAATAAAATAAAAACTGAATCTGCTTTAGGCTTGAAGTCAGTTACAATTTCCTAACAATAAGAACTGTCCAAAGGTAGAATGAAATGCCTATAAAAGTGGCTCCCCCATCTTGGAACTTGGGCAGAATTTGGAACACCAGTTTTCAGGTATATTATGGTGGGAATCTCTTTGGCATATGAATTGGACTAGATGGTTATTGAAGTTCCTTCAATTATCTGATTTTTAGATCATTGGAGGTGAAATTCTCCATGTAGGAACGTTTAGTCTAGGACCTTTTTCACTTTTTTCTATACCCAATCAACCATGTAATCAAAGCATGCCAAATCTATAAATGTAGTGGAAAGTATATTGAGAAAAAACAATATATAGATGAAGTGGAATCTCATCACTAATGGGAGGTCACAAATCTCATATTATAATATCTTAAGCAATAATTTATTTCATGTATAGATTAAATTCAGTCCCAGCCAGTGAAGTCAATGCAAGCAACTTCTGTAGTGCTTGCGGGGACTCGCAGTAAGAGGATCAGCCTGCATATTTTCAGGCTTGTCGTCCCCTTGTGGCTAGTGGTGATAATGTAGCTTCTTCAGAACCATCTGTCTTGGTGCATCAGATTGCTTTCTTTCTTTCTTTTTTTTTTTTTTAATTTGGTAAAGAGACCACTGTCTGCCTCATTTCTTACCTAGTCTTAATCACTGAATGAGCATTGCCTCAGTCAAACTGAGACATGTTAAAGACCTTACTTAAAAAAGGCCAAGGTGTCCCACTGCATCCTGGCCATCTCCACTTGTCCTGAACTATATTTCACCACTGGACTCAGATGGCTCTGGAGGAGAAAGTGAGGTTGGTGACTTTGTATAGCCCTCCCTCACTTAAATCCAATTCACTTGCAAGTCATTATATCACTTTCCCTGTGCCATGGTCTTCTTCTAGAATGAAGGACAAGTAACAATAATCTTGGTATATACACTGAGAAGAGAAGGTCTGCGCTGATGGAGCTCAGGTAGAGCACCATCTGGTGGGCAATTCTAATACTGTATTCCCTGGCTGCAAGACAAACACAGTGACAACCTACCACATTCACGGGCTTCATGAAAGTAGCACTCAAGCTACCCTACAAACTGGGGGAAGGCAGAGGGAGGGGGCAGAGTCATATTTACAACTCTCCTTAGGCAGAGGGAATAGAGAGAGAAAAGCAGTCATAAAAGAAAAAGGAGAATTAATGAAGTATCCTATCATGGCAATCCAAAAGGGAGAAAATACCATGAATTATAGATGTGGTCAACAACATTAAATGCTGCCGTGAGGTCAAGCCTGACTCTCTGGGATTCAGTTCCATGTGATCGAGCACAGGGCTGAGGGAATCAATAAGCAATAATTACTTCCTCAAGGACCAGGATTAGAAGCAGAAGAGTAGAGGAGGAAGTGTGCTGATAATAGGCTTGACTTGGAAGAACAGATAGTCTGCACAAGCCTTTGTTCCCAAATCAGACTTTATCTGAAATGTTCACACATGGGCTGGGTGAGCAACTATAAGATATATTGCAGATGTAATATCTGCATGAAATAGGAGACTAGATTTAGTGACTTCAAAAGTTCCTTGGTATGCTAGGATTTTAATACTTTAATTTACATACATACTTTAATTTAATCTAATAAAACCTATAGGTTTTATGTACCTTTACTCCTAAAGAATGATAAAAGTAGGGAAGTTAAAGTAGGTAGGACAATGTTCCCTAAACCACACATCCTTTTTGTTGCTTTTTGGTCATTTTTCAGTTATTGTTGACTCTTCATAATCCCATTTGGGGTTTTCGTGGCAAAGATACTGGCGTGGCTTGCCATTTCCTTCTCCAGTTCGTTTTACAGATGAGGAACTGAGGCAAACAGGGGTAAATCACTTGCCCAGGTAACTTGGTAAGTGATCGAACGCCAGATTTGAATTCCTGAAGATGAGTCTCCTTGATTCTATGCTGTCTATCTACTGTACCACCTAGCTTCTCTCACAATATCCTTACAAGGAATTATTGGATGATACCAGTAGGAGAGGACATAGCCAGAGATACAGATCCAATAACACACCTCAGAACCTAGTCTCTTCACCGAGTCTCTGACAATGGACACCCTCCTATCACACTCCTATTGGCTATGCAATGGAAAAAATAGTACTACAAAAAGCTTACCGTGAAGTATCTCCCCACCAAAGGTTTCACTTTTTGTCTGTAACTCCATCCCACTGGAAATTTCTACAACAGGTCAGTGCTCCTCAGACTACTCATTCTGTGATATTCCTGTGAACAAAGACACTAAAGGATCCCCTACCCAGGAAGAGCTGGTGTGGTCAGGATTAACCAAATGGTGCCTTAGGAACTACCCCCCCCCTTTGTAGGAGTGAAGAAGATCTGGTCAACAGAAGTTTTGAGTATAAGTACACAAGGTTGACTATTTGAAGAGGGAATTGGTAACTACTTGGTAAAGCAAATTGAAGGAAGGAAAGGTTTGATATTGGATAATCTAAAACCAGAATAGTCTGGGGACATACACTAACCACTTTGCTATTCTTATACAAGATACTTGGTCTCAAGACTGGATGGAATATTCTCCCTCTTCCTGGCTTTCTTCCAGTCCCAGCTAAAATCCCATCTTTTATTAGAAGGTTTTACTGCTCCCTCTTAATACTAATGCCTTCCTTTACTCTATTAATTATCTACAATTTATGCTGTGTATATCTTGTTTGTATATAGTTGCTTTTCATGTGTCCCCAGTTAGAGTGTCAGCTCTTCAAGAGCTGGGACTACAGTCTTCTTTTTTTTGTATCCCCAACACTTACTACAATTCTGGCACTTAACAGATGGTTAATAAATTCTTGTTGACTATCTGACAAGTAAGTGGTTGGGAATTAATAGGTAGGGCCCATGTTACAATAGTTGACCGACAAGTATTTAGTAAGTGCAATGTGCTATGAATTGTTGTTTTTCAATAGTTTTCCGGTTGTGTCAGATTCTGTGACCCCACTTGGGGTTTTCTTGGCAAAGACACTGCAGTGGTTTGCCATTTCCTTCTCAAATGCATTTTTAAGATAAGGAAATTGAGGCATAGGGTAGTGACTTGCTCAGGGTCACTATCTAGTAAGTATCTGGCTAGATTTGAACTCAGGAAGATGAGTCTTCCTGATTTCAGGCCCAGCACTCTGTCCTTTGGACCAAATACATGGATAAAAATGTTGTAATCTCTAGCAAGGGATTTGCTGGTAAAGAAAGGCAAAAACACACACTTCACCCTCAAGAAATTCACATTGCAATTGAGATGGTAGATAATGTGAAGGAAAACGACAATAACAAACCCTGCATATGTAAGATTTGTAAAGTATGAAAAAAGATGTAGAAAAGTAGGCCAACCTGTGACAAGGTTGATGGTGAGTCAGGAGTCAGACTCAGGTCAGAATGCTGAGTATGAGAACAAGTAAAGGGTTGCTGTCAATTGCTACTTTTAACAGGTGACTCGGGACAGTCCAGATAGCATCTCCATGTTGTCAGCGGGTAAAAAGCCACCCTGAAAAAGGCCCTTCGTGAAACCAGGGCCATCCAGGACACCTAACTGTCCCAGGACAGCACCATTATCCCCTTTAGCCCAGGAAAACTGAGTCTAATAGATAGTATGTTATATAAAGTATATACTATACACACATAGAGTAGAGTGTATATAGTATAATCTTAGGCTAGACAGAGGGGAGGAAACTCAAACATCTTAATATCTCAAACCATAATAACTAACATTTGTATAAAGCTTTACAATCTATAGTGCACTTTTATTGTTATTATTTCGTTTGATCCTCATGATAATCCCATGAAGTATTATTCTCATTTTTAGTTGGGAAAAAAAGTGGAGAACTAGCAACTTGCTAAAGGTCATAGCAGATGAGTGACAGCCCCAAGGACAGGATCTTCAAATATACTGCATCCCTCTCTTACCTATCTGACAGCACCTTCACCTCATCTCTCACATGAGACATGTAGGAGAATTTTTTTAAATAAAAAAAATTAAAGTAGTAAAGCTTACATTTTTACACTAGTTAATGTGTTAACTTGTTTCACTTAACTGTACTTATTGTTTACAAGGAATTATTCTAGTTGGTGTGATAGGGTTTCAGAGGTTGGAAAAAAGGTTGAAAAGGGTAAAAAGAATTAAAACATTTTAGAAAACATGCATTAAACCAGAAAGTTCAATCAGTATTTTTGTAGATCATGACACAATTAGAATAGGGCTCAGTGAGGGACAAGTACTCAAAAGATGTAGACTTTAAAAAATTTAAGAATGATTAAAGATCAAATTACATATATTTTCTGATAAACCTTCATTTGTGCTTATTTCAGTGGATTAACAACTTCAAAAGAATCAGTCATCTTGCATTCCTCAATTATTTTTTTATCAACTCCAGTGTCTATAGCTGTCCTGACAATTCTTTCCTGCTCCTAAATCCAAACTTTCTCCATATTCATGGTATCATCATAATCAAAAAATATATCAACATCCAGTCCTGTGTTAAATTCCATATCACTTGAGTTAAGTAACATCATGAATAATGGCAGTTGCTTCCTAGATGATTCAGAGGCCATCTAGTCCATCTCAGAATCCCTCTGTAACACACCTAGCAAATTGGCTACCAGCCTTTGCTTGAAACCCTTTAGGAAAAAAAAAGCCAGTACTTGAAGCAATCTATTCTATTTTTGGATAGCATTGTCAAAATATGATGTTTTCCTTCCACTGAGTCAAAGCAAATTCAGTTTCCCTTTTACACAAGTCTATCACATCCCTAAAGACAGCACATGTCTCCAAAGTTCTCTTCTATTCAGTCCAAACACACTCAGATGGCTTCTGATTATTTACACTGGCACGTGTGCGCGCACACACACACACACACACACACACACACACACACACACACAGCCTATATATTTGTCTCTTTGCCCACCACCTTCACTCTAGACTTCGCACCAAAGCCTCACTTCTACTCTTGGGTATTTCTTCAAAACCTCAGTTAAGTAGACAGGTGTAAAGCAGTGCTTTCTTTTCTTACTTCTGACTTTCAGGAGATGCCATATACACCCAAATTAAACTTACTTCCAGAACATTCTACTTGTCACCATTTACACATTTCATTTCTAATCCTCTCCAAGTATGCCTGGCCCTTCTTTTGTACATTTGCCCCCATCAACACTTTTGTTTTATCTTCTAAATTCTTTTTACATGTTGTGTGCAACAGGCAGGAAAACATAGTGGATGGGGGGCCGTTAATAAACACTTACAGGTGCGAACGATTCCAGGTGGGGGCTTCTCATTTATCTTCCAGGCCAGCATTAGTTGAAGAGGCAAAAAGAGTAAAGTGGGAAGCCCCCTGGGGACTACAAATGCAGATGCCTCAAAAGTTTTCACACCCTTCCCTCCTACAGGCAATTCAGTCTTTAGTGAATGTGGACTCTCACTCAAAAGAAATAGCCTAACCCTTCGGTTCTACCTTAGCTCATTCCTCTAGAGACAAGAAGCTTCAGTCTGTCCCCAAGCCCTGAAGGTGGACTCCTGTAAGTCCAGTATTCTGCCTGCCTCCTTGAAAGATTGTTTCTATCTGTCCCTCAGCAGGGGAGAAACTCTGTACCTTCGTGACTGGGTCGGAAGAGCACACACTCCACGCTCTCACTAGGGACGACGCAGTCTTCTTACCTTCCTACCACTTGGCCCCAGGAACTACTGCCCAGAGAAATAGAGCAGGAGGGGAGGAGTCCTCTCAATTAGAACCACACCTGATCTCTCCTTTTAGACTTCTTTTTTTTTGGAGGGGGAGGAAGTAGATGTAAGGAGTGGGGGAGATGCCACTGTTGCCCCTCCCCCACTTCCCAAAGGTACTCCTTTCTTCTCACTGCCCTCAGGCCCTGCCCAATGGGGAGTTTAGGCTTTGTTTCGCCCCCTGATCCCCCGTGCTAGGTGCTAGTCCCACACCTGCCCACAAGGCTCTCCAGGTCTTCATTAGGAGCCTCCTCTGAAGCTCTGGGGCACAGAGGCAAAGAGGAGAGAGACTGGGAGAGGGGAACCTCGAGTCATGGAGCCAACTGCAGGAACAGCCAAGGAGCCTGGGGGTGAGTGTGGTGGGGACAGGAGCGTGTAAGGATGAGGGGAAGTGGGTGGGAGCGAGGGGGAGCTGGAAAGAAAAGAGTGGGAACTGGCAAACTCGGTACAAGTGACCAGGAGCCGGAGGACCTCCCACGCCACTGGGAAAAGGAAGCCCCTTTTGGTATCCTCTAGGTCTCAAAGAGGTGACTATGCTCGGGGAGGTGAATGGGGTGGAGAGACTGGGACAGCACATTTCCTTTGAATATTTCTATCCACAAGTGGCATAGGACCCAATTACTTAGCAGAGCTAGTCTGTCTGGCTTTGAGTAGGGCTCATTTTCCCTTTCCTTGGGATCCTTTCATATCCTTACCCTCCACCTGACCATTTCTCTCATCTCTTCTCTTTCCCCAATGATGACCTCTTTGTGTAATGAAAGATTCTCTATAAAGATTTGGAGATTCAAAGAGGGATAGGTATTCCCAAGGGAGAGCCACCTTCCTAAATGAGCCCTTGACTCACCTTGTGAAGTTAGAAGAGACATAGGCCAGAGGGCTGAAAAAGAGAAGCTAACTATGGGGTCAGAGAGGGAGGAGTTCTTCTGGGGCCCAGTACCTGCTGTCCAAGATGGCCAGAATGAGGAGCTACTATTGTCCTGTATTGTCACGGTGGGAGGGAAGGGGAGTCACAGAAAGCTTCCAGGGAGCTGGCTGGAGCTGACATCTGTGTGGGAAATGAATCACAGAAACTCCCAGAGCTGGTGGGTGGATGCATTCCCCAAGTGGGAGAGGTAGAACTGGAGAAGAAGGCTTACCCTCTGGTCCCATAGACACAGAATGACCCTGATAACCCCAAGACTATCAGAGCAGGTCTCACCTCATGGGACTGGTGGGGGGCCAGACCCAGGTGCTACCACCCAACCCTTGGTGCAGTGTGGAACAAACAAAGGGGCCTGCCATTTGACAGCCCTGCTCAGTACAACTGCAGCAGGGGAGAGTAGCCAGAATGTAACCAGGAAGAAGGAGCCCCCAAACACACCTCCACAAGTCCGGAAAAAGACCCGCACCCTTTACCGTACAGGTGAGTCCAAACAGATTTTACTTCCTTAGGGGGTAAGAAATCTTAATTTCACTTTATTTGGAGGTGAGTAAGCCTAGATCAAGAGGGTAACTATAAGGGACCTGGTCACTTTGTGACCTAACCTTTCCTGTCTCTAGACTCCAAGAAATCCCAATGCCTCTTCACTACCATAGGTGAGGAGTGGGCCCTTTCAGCAGATGTTAAATTTTAAGGCAATAGGAAATACCATTCTGATAGTGGGAGGGTCAGGACATTGAATACATCTATGGACACAGAAGGGGATCATCCTAACCTTATAAGCTGATGCAAGTAAGTTTTCTTTTTTCAAGGTCAGATCAGACAATTTTATAAGGTCAGTAGTGTCACAGACAGCCTGGAAAACTAGGGCACTAGCCTGAGAATTGGGAGACCTGTATTCTACACCCAGTTCTGTCATTAACTAGTTGTATAACTTTATAAGTCACTTATATGCCTGTTACACATGTGACAAGTTAATCTTTTATGTTTGGGCCTCAGTTTCCTTAGTGGCAAAATAAATGGACTTAATTACCTCCATAGGGCCCCCTTCACTCCTAAAATCCTTTGATTCTGTCCTTCTCTGATTCATTGATTCTCATCCCTGTATGGATCTCCCTTTTTTTTTTTTTCCCAGACCAGTTAAAAGAGCTGGAGAAGATGTTTCAGGAAGACCACTACCCTGACAGTGACAAACGCAAGGAGATTGCCTTGGCTGTGGGGGTCACACCTCAACGCATCATGGTGAGGGAAGGTAGAGAAGAATTCACTCATTTGATAAAACAAGCAGGGGCAGAGGGGGAGGAGTTGTTTCTCCAGTAGAGTAGATGTATACTTTAGATTTGGGTAGAACTCAGATATGGTTCTGTCTCTTATAATTTTCTCTAATTTTCTTGCATCTCTCTATGTCTCTGTGCCCGTTTCTTATCTTTGTCTGGTTGTCTCTGACTCTCCATGCCTTCCACTTCCAGGTGTGGTTCCAGAACCGAAGAGCAAAGTGGCGGAAAGTAGAGAGACTGATGGCAAAGGGAAATAAGACCAATCTGAAATCTCCTGTCCCTACCACTGCCCCTTCAGACAGTCATCATGGGTAAGACTTCTTTTTGAGTTCTGTCACTTCTGGATGAAGTAAGAACTCCCTTCCCTTGTACTGGGGAACTGAGCCTAGACCTGGAAGTCAAAGCTGTAATTATTCATTTGTTCTGCCCTCAGCTCTGCCCCTGAGCTCCCATCCCCTCAACCCATAGTCATGGAGCCAGGAAACTTCACTAATGAGCTGGTGCCTCTACCTGCCACTTTTCCTCCGGGTGAGTTGCCTTCTTGCAGGAAGGGGATCATGGGGTTCAACGGGTCCAAGAAGGGAGTTTATATCTGGGGTGGTTGGCAATGCATGAGAAGTCCTTCCCCAAAGCACTACTCCATGTGAAAATATGATCATAGGTAGAGGCCCAGAATAGTCATCCATAGCAGCCCCATCACTTAAGTCCCCTTGCATCTCAGCAACCCCAAACACATTTATCATTCCCTTACCTTTGTACATCTGGGTTTTTTCTCCTTAGAGTCTAACCTACTACTGACATGTGACCAACCAATGACTCTGAGTCAACACAATGATGAGGCTCAAAAGGGAGAGGTAGCTCCTCTCCTCCTTAGCCCCCCACCTGTCCGAAGGGCCAGCCTTCCCTTGACCTTGGGCCCTGTTCACACCCCACACCTGGTACCCCTTCTGCTGGAAACACCCAGTAGTGGCTTTAGCCATAAGGATGGCTCCTATGGATCTTGGGAAACAAGGTATGAGGGATATTGGAAAACAAGTGGGTTTTTTAAATGGTGGTAAGAGAGGATGCTATGAACCCTGGGACAGAGCAAATGGTACCTAGAGACTAATTAAAAGCTTCTAAATCATAAAGTCTCATGATATGCAAGTATTCAAAGTTGGGAAAGAGTGAGGGAAATATGATAAGGGATGAGCCACTAGAGAGAGCCATGAAATAAAGAATGAAATCACGGCAGGGTAGAAGTAGAGAAAGAAGGTAGGGGTCAGGCTACAAAAAGTACTTTAATGAAAGTACCTTGATCACAAAAGTCAGGCCTGAGGTCAAGTCCTAACTCGAATATTTACTAGCTTTTTGTCCAGGGACAAAGCCTTTACAGAATCAAGCTCCCCACTTGTAAAACAGGGATATTGATATTTACCTTCTTGGCAGAGTTGTTACAGGGAAAGAAAGCATTAAGTTTCTATGTTAAAGTTACTGGTTGTTTCTGGTATTCCCATTGCCAATATTTTCATGTAGTGAAATGCCTGACACATTCCCCTTCTTGTTTCCCCAGCATTAACCCACCAAATGCTTGCAACTATTCTGAGCAAATGGAATCCCAGTATCGTCATCAAGGCAGCCAGTCCAGAGCCTTCCAGCTCTCCCACTATCCCCAGCACCAGCTCTTCCATCAGTCCCAACACCACCTGTCCCAATTCCATCCTTTCCCTTTCCCCCTCCCCAGCACACTGACTCCTCCACCACCAGGAGACTCTAATGCTTCTCTCCTTGCATTTGCCTATGGCCGCGATGGAGAGACCCCATCGGGATTGTTCTCGGGCACGCCGGTGGGGCAGCTTCTGTTACAGCAGCCTACTGGGAGCTTGGGTGAGTGACAGGGATGGGAAGAAAAGATAGAATTTGGAAGCAGAACTAGGAGAAATAAGGAATAAAGAAGAGTAGAGATCGTCAAGAGGGAAGATAGGACTTGGGATACAGGGTTTGGGATAAAGAGGGGAGACTTTAGGATGTCATTTTTCTTTTTCCTAATATTCTTCCCAGGGGTGGCTAAGTAGTTAAGGGTACTACACTTGAAGTCAGAAGATCTCAGTTTGAATTTTACTTTGGATATTAGCTGTGTAACTTCTGTTTACTTCAGTTTTCTCATCTATAAAGTGGAAATAATAAAAAACACCTATAATAACAATCTTACAAGGTGGTTATGAGGATCAAATGAGAATGTACGGAAAGTTCTTTATAAAACTTATTATTGTTATCATACCTTGCTGATGCCTAGGCTGTCCTTTTTCTTTTTTCCCCCTAAGATTGTGTAGACCCTAGTCAGATGTCAATTATATAAACATCCATTTTTCTGTTATCTTTCATGTCAAACCTTGGGCATGATATTCCTCCCTGGGATTTAGGATGAGTGGTAGAGTTTTTCCACCCCCCGCCCCATGGGTCATCTTCTGTCCTCTCTAGATCTTTGGTCTTTAATAATGTACAGCCTATTTCTTGTTCTGACTTATATCAGGGTTTTCAGAGCTTTGGGTTTCTAAGGGCAGGGGTTCATCATTGATGGAGTTCATATTATTGTGGGCATATATAATTGCAGACTAGGTCTCTAACCCAGTAATTACAGCTAGATCTCTTTCCAGAGGACATATTTAAACTAGGAGGTTCATGTGACCAGGCTGTCTGACCCTTCTGAATATTTGGATACCCTTAGGTCCACTCACAGCCCTGCAAACTCTCCCTTGGAATGATCCCTGTTTGAGAGATCCTTCATTCCCGGGGTCACTCTGCTCCCAGAACTTTGGGCACCACTCTGGAGGAGGGAGCTACTTACCTGACCTGACTGCCCACGTCTTGGAGAGGCAGCCTTCACCAGGCTTCATGCAGCTTCTTGGAGGGTCTAAAACAGGCACTGAACTACTTGACGAGACTCAGGAAGAACTGTCTTCTAGCATTCAGGAACAATTGTCATTGCCCGAGGAGATCAGAGATGGAATCAAGAACACTCACCTCCCCAGAATTACTATCGATGGAGATGGTAAGTAAGACAATATTTTGGGGATGAAGGGAAAGTTCTTCTAACCTCACTGGGAGAAAGAATCACAGCATTTCAGAGTTGGCAAGGAATTAAACACCCATGTAATCTGAAAGCCCTGAAAAAATCTCCCCTATAAAACCTCAACTAGGTGGTCATCTACCATTTCTTAAATATTTCCATTGAGGGAGAATCTCTTGCCTCTTAGGCTAGTGATTCTATCCTGAGATAGCTCAAAGTGTTAAGATAAAACTCTAGACTGCCCTGGAGGACCTAGATATATTTACGCCTGAGTGGGCCTGATGGTACAGGGTATTGAGGAAAGATATTTAAAGAAGAAGGATTGAAGCTAGGATAAAACACACCATTTCTTCTTCTCTCCCCCCCCCCCCCCCCCGCTTTTGTGCAGGTATTCCAGAGAAGAATGAAAACTGAGAGAGAAGAGGTTTTCCTTGCCTGACTTCTGGACTTTATATGTTGAGCTATTTCTATGTTGTTTTGCTCCTAAGAGTTGATCCTGGACCCCTGACTTAAGAAATAAAGTTATCTAAACTAGGATTTATTTCTTTGATTATATTCCCCTCCCCAAACCTAATTCATGATATACCACATAGCTAGCAAATGACAGAGCTATAATTTGAGCTAAGAAAATCTGCTAGCATCCTTTCCCAGTCACCACATTTCTATCTGAAACCAAAGAACCATAGCTTCCCATACTGGAGGTCCTAAGATAGTTATTTTCAGGTCCAAACAGGGTATAGAAATCTGAGAAACAAAACTGAAAAGAATAGATGTCAAGGGCCAGTGAGATTTGCTTGCTATAACCTGTACCCCCTCATCCCACCACCACAGTTTAAGTGGCACTATTCTCCCTCTTAATGGTAGGGAAAAGCCACTCCAGCCTGGCCCAGCAAAGAGAAGGGGAAGTTACTTTGCCCAGGAAAAGGGAAATAAGAGCAAAATTTGCCTATAGGACAGGGACCCTACTAGGTTTAAACCCAGTTTCTTTGCCTTTCTCTCTGATAGAGGTGAGGCAAAAAAGCACTCATTATCCCATCCTGAATCATCCCTCATTTGCTGTTGTTCCTTTCCCCATGCCAAGAACTAAATGTCCCTTCCCCTCCTGATGGCACCAAGCCTAACAGAGAACCTTGTGAAGGTCTAACAAGGCCTGTGAACTTAGGTACAGCACTCCAGGTCACTGGAGTCTTCTATCATTGTAGTCAACAGTAGAGACACTTCTAGTTTAGGAAAGCGAGTATTAAAGAGTTGGGGGAGGAAAGTCTCATGTCCAGAGATTAGCTATTACCTACTCTCTAGGAGAGATGCCCCCAGTATCTCCCTGCCCTGCAAAGATCTTTTACAAAATCAAATTGTAATGCTATGAAATAGTGACTCTTCTGATTCTCCTGAGAACTATTATCAGTAGGAAGCAGGGACACAACAAACAGGGAAGAAACGCCCAAATCTGTTTTGTATGTTTGAAATGTAACATGGGCAGACCTCATGCCCCATTCCAAAAGTGTCTCATAAGTAGCAGTAGTATCATTTAATTGGCAGACTTGAGGTTGAGTCCTACAATCATAGGCTTTTCCTCAAACACAGACAAATAGGCAAAAGGGTCTTGAAAAAACGCCAAGCTCCAGGTCGACAAGGGAAATCTTAAAAATAACTTGTAACTGGGAAGCTCTAAACAAATTCTAGACTCATTGGAAATAAGCTCTTATTCTTTAACTGGGATGAGTTTCATGAATTAGGATCCAATTATTATCACCTCTTCAGTTGCATATTGGACACATGGAATGAAGTTCAATGGGTATTTCAAACTCAACATATTCAAAAGATATTTCGTTATCTTTCTACCTTAAACGATCCCCACTTTCAAACTTCCCTTTCATTGTTGATGGCACCATTATCTTCTCTATCACCCAAGCCTACAATCTTGATGTTACCCTTGACTCATTCTTTTTTACAAAGCCAATTTATTGCCAAATCCTGTTGTTTTTATCTTCACGACTTTTGTATGTGTTCCCTTCTTGCCACTCATACAGTCACAATCTCAATTCAGACTTTCATTACCTCTCTCCTGGCTTATTTCAAGAGCCTTCTAAATGATCTCCCTGTTTCAAGTATCTGCCACTCAGCTGCTGAGTTGATATTTCTCCTAATTAGAGCTGATCACATTCTGCCCCTTACTCCCCCCTCTTCATTAGCTCCATTGGCTTCCTTTGACTTCGAGGATCAAATTTAAACTCCTTTGTCATTAAAAAATACACTCACGTGTGTGCTATATGACGATATAAACAGAGATTTATCCCTTGCAAGAAACTCATCCATTGTGAGGGGGAGGGAGACATGTCAGGGAGGAAATACTCTCACCTTTGAGGTTCAGGTGACACATTTATATGGCCTAAGAATGGACTTGGTTGAGAACAGGTAATTGGCACCAAATTGGGAGAGGGCATTCCTAATCAGACCTAGATATTATGGAGAAGCTCTGAGGTCCATTTATCAATAGTAGACTAGGGTAAGCATTTAATTTCTTTCACGAAACCAAAAACTGAGGGAGGATCTAAGTGAACTATCTAAGACAGGAGAAGAGAATGACTTAAGTCCCATGAGGCTGGTCAAGTTTCATTCAAACAAAAGCTTGAGAGCATTATCTACCTGATACGAAGTTAACATGGGTCAGAATGGTGGGAAAGTGCAAACTTCATCTGTTTATGCCTATAAACTTTAGGCACATCAGGACCACTTACCCTATGACTCCTGATTGGAGTCTTATCATTATAACTAAAAACTAAAACATCAAATAATATAAAGTTTACAATTATCATGCCTTTGCATTGGATATTACTTTTGCCTCAAATGCTCTACTTCCCCACCTCTGCCTTTCTGTTTCCCTGGCTTTCTTCAAGATGCAGCTCAAACACCACCTCCTGCGAGAGGGTTTTTCCCCCCAGGTTCTCTCCAGCTATTAATGCCTTTGTCTTTCAGATTATTTTCATATAAGCTGATATTTTAAAAATAATTACTTGTTTTCTCCACCACTGGAATGTATCTTCCTTGAGAATAGGAACTGTTGTGACATATGTACATACATACATACAAATACATGTTTGTGTGTGCGTGTGTGTGTGTATAATCTGCAGCACTTAGCACAGTGGTTGAAATTAGTTAAACCTTAATAAATGGCAAGTTTGACCTGGACTAATTCAGAAATTTTTTCCCCTTCTTAACAAAGTGCCAAAAGGCATCTC
This sequence comes from Petaurus breviceps papuanus, assembly GCF_028583685.1. Lineage (NCBI taxonomy): Eukaryota > Metazoa > Chordata > Mammalia > Diprotodontia > Petauridae > Petaurus > Petaurus breviceps. The sequence goes on along the minus strand of NW_027185597.1, from coordinate 315,669 downwards.
CACATTATTACAAAGACTCCAAACCATTGCCCTATATATTCTTTTTTTTTTTTTCTTTTTGGAGGGTGATTGGAGTTAAGTGACTTTCCCAAGGTCACACAGCTAGTTTTTGTGTTAAGTGTCTGAGGCTGGATCTGAACCCAGGTCCTCCTGACTCCAGGGCTGGTGCTCTATTCACTGCACCACGTAACCGCCCCTGCCCTATATATTCTTGAAGTTGAATTCATCAAGAGAACTCCTTTGATCAACCCTTTACAATTGTTTCACTCCTTGAGACCAAGGTATATGTAACATCTATCTTTGCTCCTCCCTCCCCACATCCATCCCTAGCACAGTGGCTTGCATATGGAAAATATTTAAGAAGTACTTCTTGAATTAAAATGTCAAGAATCAGAAGTGATTAAAAAAACCCCAAAAACACAGAGATAAATTGTTTTGTAAGTTACTTATTTTAGAAAGTTTTAAAGCAGAGGCTAAATTACTGCCCGTCTGTTATGAATGTTGTAGCTATGATTCCTATAGGGGATGAGAAATTGGATTATGTGACCTCTAAGGTCCCTTCCAACTCTAAAATTCTGTGGCTGTAAATTAACAAAGGAGATTCAGGCTTTCCAGGTCAGAATTTTATTTCTTTTGTCCAAAGGCTATTGTGGAAATCACAGAGCAAAGAGCAAGTACAAAGCAATTTAAAAACAAGTTTTAAAGGTTAAGACAGTACAAAGCCAGAGTGAATTTCAGAGTGGAAAAAAAACCCAGGTAGCATTTCAGTTAGTTTCATAAAAGGAGCCAGACCAATGCATTAGTGTCATTTTGAGTATGGTGCCTAAAAAACAGGAAGTAGCGACTTCTGTCTTTACTCTTCTATTGAACTTCATCTTTTAAAGATCACTAATGGATTCCTTATCACTGAGACTTCTCCTTCATCCCTTTACACGTCTTTATATATTTTGATATGTTTGACCACTTGTTTTTCCCTTCAAAACTTTTTGATGTTCACAAAATGAACATTACCAGCAATGTAGGTAGAGAGCCAACTTTAGAATCAGAAAGACTTGGGTTTAAGGCTAATCTCTGACATGTACTGACTGTGTGTTCCTGAGAAATTTGTATTAAGCACTTCATTTCCTAGGCAACTAACTATAAGACACAAAGTTACACAGCAGGAACATGCATTGGTTCCTCATCAGGAGTGCCCTACACCTATGAAATCATAAATCTGGTTTAAAAAACTGAACCTAGATTATTCTTAGTTTCTCTCTACCTCTCTACCCTCTCCTTATAAGAACAGAATCATATTTCTAGAGCTATCAATTACTACTAATGAGAGAAATGAATATTGGAGCAATTACAAAACTCTACTTTATGCCCATCGGAGTGACAAAGATGACACAAAAGAAAAATAGTATCTGTTGGGAGGGCTGTGGGAAAACAGGCACATTGAGGCATTGTTGGTAGATCTGTGAATAGACCATTCCATTCAAGGAAGCAATTTGGTGTCCACAGAAAGTTAGTAAAGAGTGAGTCAATTTGACCCAGTTATTCCACTGCTAGTTCTATACCAAAAAGTGTTCCAAGAAATAAGGAAAGGTCCTAGATGTGCCAAAATAATTATAGCAGTTCTTTTTGTTGTGGCAATAAAAGACCTAGAAAGTAAGGGAATATCTATAGATTAATCAATGGCTGAACAAATTGTGTTATATGAAGGTAATGGAATATCCTTGCACTATAAGATATGAGGAAATATATGATTTCAAAGAATCATGGAAAAATGTATGAAATGATACAGAGTAAAATAAGCAGAGCCAGGAGGACAATTTATAATATAACATCAATATTATAAAAATGAACAATTTCGAACTTTTATAAACCGATAAAGACTAGAAAGACAAACTCTAGAAAGACAAATAACTTTGAAAAATGTAAAAATTATGATCAATACAATGACCATCTATGTTTTAAGAGGACAGATGTAACATGTCATCTACCCCCATGCATGTGATAGATTTAAATTATAGAAAGTGATTATATATAGATAGATACACACACGTGTGTATGTATACATGCATATGTAATATATATGTTCATATACATACATACACACATACACATACATATATCTTCACTTTTTTATGCAGTTAATGAAGGAGCATCTATATTTGTTAAAAGGAATTTGTTTAGGGGTGGCTAGGTGGTGCAGTTAATAGAGCACCTGGAGTCAGGAGGACCTGAGTTCAAATCCAGCCTCAGACACGTAACACAAAAAATAGCCATGTGACCCTGGGCAAGTCAGTTAAACCCATTTGCCCTCCAAAAAGCAAAAAAAAAGGAATTTGTTTTTCTTTTTCATTTTTTTGTCAGTGGGAGGAAGGATCAGAGGTAGAGAAAATAAATTCTGATCATAAAAATAAACACAATTGAAAAATAGAGAAGGGTGGCCTATAAAGAGTGAAAGAAAGAATTAAAATAGAAAAAGTAATGATGGAGGATCTGATCAGAAACACCATGCACATTTTTTTCCCCAGAGATACTGGACTACAGATTGTAGGGGGACCAAGAATCAATCCTAGGGGTAATTGCTCTTGCATTAACCTGTTGGATCTGGATTGTGGTCTAGGGGGGAGGTCCTGGGGTGCATGACAAGTTTGCCAGAGCATGTGGAAGCTTCAGAGAGGGCACCCAAATAATAGCTCCAGCAGCCCCAGCAATTTGGGACAAAGGTCCCTTTTCTGGTAGCAGAGTTATACTGTGGCAAAAAGGTCAAAAGTCATGTAATTGAGTGGCAATATGAGCAAGCAAAGGAAGCAAAGCAAGCAGAGCAATCCAACTTTACACTCCTATTTTGGGGACAAAAAGGATCAAAGCATGGAACATGGGGAAGACAGCAAAGTCAGAACTCCTGCACCAGAAGCTTCCAAGAAAATTTATGATCTGGTTACAGGCCACAGAGGAGCTTAAAAAGGATTTTGAAAACCAAATCAGAGAAGTAGAGGAAAAATTTGGAAGAGAAATGAGAATGATGCAAGAAAATTATGAAATGAGAGTCAACAACCTGACTAAAGAAAATAACACCTTAAAAAATAGACTAACCCAGATGACAAAAGAGGCTCATAAAAGCAATGAGGAGAAGAATGTCTTAAAAAGCTGAATTTGCCAGATGAAAAAAGAATCTCAAAAGGTCACTGAAGAGAATCATTCCTTCAGAATTAGATTGGAGCAAATGGAGGGTATATGGGTGTATGAATACATATGTGAATGTGTCTATATATGTGTACAGGTATACATAGACATAGGGCACAGGACCAATTTAATAGGAAGGCATGATACTTAAAAGGTGAAATTAAGAGGTGAGAGAGGAATATAATGAAAGGAGATGGGAAGAGACAGAATAGGGTAAATTATCTCACATAGAAGAGTCAAGGGAAAACTGTTACAATGGAGGGGAAGAACAGGAAGGCAAAAGGGAATGAGTCAACCTTATTCTCATTGAATTTGATTTAGGGAGGGATTGATATACACACTAAATAGGGTTTCTCACCCTATGGGAGAGTAGGGGGGAAAAGGATGAGAGGGGGTATGATGGAAGAGAGGGCAGGCTGGGGGGAAGGGAATTTGGAAGCACTCACTTTTTAAAGGGTACAGGATCAAAGTAGAGAATAGAACAAGTGGGGAGTGGGATAGGATGGAGGGAAATATAGTCAGTTTTTCACAATATATTCACTAGGGAAATGTTTTGCCTAGCTACACATGTACAACCTATATTGAATTGCTTATTCTCCCAGTAAGGGTGGGTGATGAGGGAGGAAGGGAAAGAATCTGGAATTCAAAGTTTTAAAATCAAATGTTTAAAAAGTATATATATATAATTTTATATGTAACTGGGAAATAAGATATACAGTTACTGGGGCATAGAGATCCACCATGCCCTACTGGAAAGTCAGAGGGGGAAGATATGGGAAAGAGCAGATTGGGAGATGGGATATTCAGTGGGATCACTGTTTTGGGATTGTGGGTAGGGGAAAAATGGGGAGAAAATTTGTAACTCAAAATCTTGTGGAAATGGGCAATGTAAACTAAAAAATAAAACAAGAGAGAAAAAATAATAAAAAATAAATTAAGAAAAGAAAAAAAAGAAATGATGAGCAGGATTCTTCCAGAAAAAAAATGAGAAGCCTTCCATGAACTGATGCAAAGTGAAGTGAGAATAACCAGAACATTGTACACAGTAATACAATATTGTGAGATTCTTAGCTGTGAATGACTTAGTGATTCTCAGCAATGTAAAGCAATTCTGAAGGATTCATGATGAAAAATGCTATTCACCTCCAGAGAAAGAACTGTTGGAATTTGAATGCAGATCAAAAGATACCTTTTTTGAAAAAACAAACTTTATTTTTCTTGTTTTCTTTTCATCTGTGTTTTATTTTACATGTCTAAAATGGAAATATGTTTTTCAAGATTGCACATGAAAAACCTATATCATAGTGCTTGCCTTCTCAAAGAGGTGGGAGTGGAGGAAAGGAGAAAGGGAATTTGGAACCCAAATTTTTTTTTTAAAGTATGTTAAAATTATTTTCCCTTGTAATTGGAAAATAAAAACTTAAAAAAAGAAAAAAAAGTAGTTTATATCTACTCACTGTATATTTTCAAGTGAAGGTCAAATGACCACATGATCTGTCACCAATTCATGAAAACTGGGTGTAGCAATGTTGTTACTGGGAAGAGTGAAATTAAAGCCAGAATTCATAAAAGAGGTAAACAGTCACAATATATTTTGTTAAAAGGCTATGTTCAATATGACAGATGAACAATTTTACCAATTGCCAATTACCAGTTTTAAATATATGTCCACCTAATATTTCTCTAGTAAAATTCATAAAAGAAAATCTCAGTCATGGAAGAAGAAATAACTGAAAAAGTCAATCATGGTAAGAAATTTCACCATGTTCACCATCTACCTATTAGGATTGGATAAAACAAACAAAAAATTAAGAAGGAAATCACAAAGTTGAATGGGGCAGGGTAGCAGCTAGGCTTAATAATTATATAGAGATAATGTTGGAAAAGAGAAAGAGCTTATATATTTCTGTCAGTAAAAATAGGATGCACACACACATGCACATGATTACCTACTGACCATGAAAAGGTTATAGATTATTATTAAAGCAGAGGTTACTTGTTCATGTGAATAATAATAAGATATTTTTAATGGAAATAATGATCCAATAGGAACACAAAGAAATTTTAAAAAATCATTAAAGCCTAGGTAAAAAGAAAAAAAAGCCAGTGGTCATATTGGAGAGACATTACATATTAAATTCTATGGGCTATAGTCCAAACAGTCTAGGAACAAAACTGTATAGTGCTAAATGTCCAAAATTAATAACCAAGAGAAAGAGAAAAATAACAAATTTATTCTGTACTTTAAAAAATAAGGCAACAGAAAAATGAAAAGATAACTAACCAAAGTCAGAACAGAAATCAATATAGCTAAAAAATAAGAAAATTATTAACATGATAAATCAAAGAATTATTGTTTGAAATAACTAGCAAAATTGGGGGAAATGTATGTCATCAATAAAAGAAGAAAGCCATCCCTTAATTCTCAAAATTAGTATTGAGAAGGGAGAGTTCAAAATGAAGTAAAATACATGTAATAATAAATTTGAAAATCTAGAAGTAGATGAACCTCTCTAGAAATATAGCAAAATTAACAAAATCAGAATTAGATAATCTTAAAGGCTAATTGTAAAATAAAACTTCAATTGTATTAAAGGACTGCATTACAAACAAGACACTTGGCCCAGATGTATCCATGAGAAAAATTTTCTGAAAATCTGACCAAATAATGCCCATAATTTATGAAATGTTTTATACATAAAGCTACCTAATCCTTTCTAACAGGTAAATGTGATATATAACTCTAAAACTACAAAGGCAAAGGGGGAAAAGAAAGTTATGGACTAATAGCATTAAATTTATAGAGCTGTAATTAGGAAATGTTCTTGCATTATAACTAAACAAGAGAGTTGTCAAAAAATTATCAAGCACTTACCTTGTGCGAGGCACTGTGCTAATTGCTTCAGGTACAAAGAAAACTAAAACAGGGTGGCTTCCCTTGAGTTCTCATTCTAATGGGGGAGACATGTAGCCAACTATGTGCATCCAAGTTATATACCGGATAAAAAGGAGGTTATCTTCTAGGACAAACTTCTGGAGCATGGAAACATGGAATACATGGCTCTCACTGATAAGTAAATGAAAAAGGCTTAACAGTTCAGTTCAACAAATATTTATTAAATATCTACTGTAGGCAAACTTAATAAGAGCTTATTCACCTCTGAAAGAATGTTTGGAAATATGCTGTTATTAATTTTCTTACCTTGAAATTAATTTGTTTAAGCATGTTATCATTATTTAAACTTTTGTTTTTCTAAATTTGAACTTCACTAGCATGCTTAGAAGACTGCATAACCATAACCGGCCAGTTTAATGCACTCTTGGCCAATCTGGACAGATTCTGTCTTTTTTTTTTTGTTTGTTTCAATGGCTGTCATCTTTATGTGTCATCCATTACAAGTAATCAGATCATAAGCAGTTTGATAAATGATCTCTAGGCTCCATCTCTGATACCCTCAGAATTCCTTTACAATATCTCAGAAACCTCCTCACCCTGGAAGCTCACCCCACCCCTGAACTTCACCTATAGGAAGTACCCATCACTCCTTTGGCCTCTTCCACTAATTGACTGGTTCCTCCAAGAACCTTCATTTTAAGGAGAATTCTCAGGATAGCCATTCTTCTCTAGGCTACACTCTTGATTCTCCCAGATCTTCTCTACAATCTTCATCACTAAGTACGTTTATCTCTCCCAACCTCCCTTTTCAACTCCCTTATATGTGTTGTTTTCCCTCATTAGAATGTAAGTTTCTTGAGGGCAAGGACTATCATTCAGCTTTTATTTGTATTCTCACTGCGCACTTATTAAATGCTTATTGACTTGGCTTGAAGTATACAGAATCAGAAACTATACAATGAAGTCTGCAGATGATAAGAAGAAAAACAGGCTAATAACACCCAAGGAGATATGACCTAATTAGAACCAAAAGTGCTAGAGACAATGGAAAATGAAAAGCTTAAGCTACTAAAGAGTATCAGGGAGTGCTTGGGAAAGCATCTTGTAAAGAATAAAAAGTCTAAGAGATATAGTTTCTGAATATTTCATAATCAATATATGAGGGCTACTGAATGTTTAAATACCCTGACAGACAGATGAAAATCAATTCTGATGAGTTAACAATTAAAGAGAAAATGAATATTATGAAAAGAGGTGGATTTGTTCTAATGAGAGGGTTGGGTTACATGACTGATCAAGTCACTCTTGGAAAAAGAGACTCATCTCAACCCAGACTACTACTTTGGCAATCTTAGCAAAAGTATCTATCCTCAACCAAGTCCTACCTGAAGAACACAATGGGTCAGAATTCACCTAAATTAGATTATCTTTACTTTATAATCAGAATTATCCTTTCCCAGTTATGGGTCCCACTCCAGCTTGACGAAAATGTTAACCAAATCTCATCTTCAGCCCTGTCCATGAAGACTAGGCTTTGCATGAAAGGGGGAAAACCCTGGATTCCCCCATATTAATTGGTTATTAAAAATAATTTCTCTCAATCTCCTTCAGAACAGTCATGATGTACCATAAGAGGTATCAGGTTTTGAGGAGAAGGGACATTATTTTACCTGGAATTTCTTAGGAATCTATATGTTTCAGGAAATATGGTGGGAAACATGAGAAGTTGCTGTTATGTTCTCAATAGGAATGGGGGAGATTGCTGAGCTTCTGATTTGACCTTTAGAGGGCTCTCCCCCCTAAGTTCCTATAATTCCATTTTCTTTTCTAATAGGCAAGTCATAAAAACATGGGTCCATACCTGCTAACAAATTTGAGTTTTAATATGAACCAGCCTATTATTTTCTCCTTACAAAGTACAAGACATTGGACAAATCACTTAGTCTCTCTGGGCCTCAGCTTCTTCATCTATTGGATATTGCAATCTACAGGATATTGTAATTGTTAATTGCTGAGTCATTTCTATTATTAATTTATGAGTTTATGATCCAAGGTTAAGCAAACCTTCCAGGTCTGTCAATCACTAATTAGAACCCCAAGGGCTGAGAAGGGAATCATAAGAAGGAATGGTCCTCATTTGACTCTTAGGGTCCTTGGATCTGGAATAAACCTTAGAATGATATATGGAGCATGGAATGCTTCATGGAGAATGGAATGAACCATGACCACCAAGGAGCAGATCCCCAGGAATACCTCTAATAATAGCCAATTGTCAAAGCAGAAGGAACCAAGAATCTTTTGTTTCTTAGACTGCATATTTCAAAAGCATGAGGCTAGCTATGCCTACCAAAAGAAAATATCTAGGGTATAAATAGAAGGAATTCATTTAGAGGGAATTTGTTTTTAATATGGTTAGAATTCTCCAGATGGGATAAAAGGGAGGAAAACAAGGTCAGGTTAGGCCCATGAACTTTAATATCCAATTAGGAAGCCAGAATTCTAGTCCTCCCTGTTATAGTAACTTGTGTGACTGGGCAAGTTGCAGTACTGCTTAGCCTTAAGTTTCCTCATCAATTCTACAATGAGAAGGGTCAACTACATAATCTCTAAAGTCTCTACCAGCTCTGATATTTTATGATTCTATAATTCATTGAGACTCACTAATGTTGGTACTTCTAACAAAGGCATGTCAGTTCCTCTGATCTTTTGAATCATATTTGGGACTCATCCTGTTGTCTTCTTGGTCTCTGGTTGATTCAGTCACACTTCAAATCAACATTTCCTCCCTGAAGGTAAAGACTTATGAAATAGCCCCTTAGGCATTCTAGGGTAGTAGCTATTAATTTGTTAAACAGGAATGTAGAAAGAGTTCATAACATTTTCACAAAATCATAACATTTCAATCTATAAGGGACCTTTTGAGTGAAGTCTAACCCCTTCATTTTAGAAAGGAGGAAAATGAGATTATGAGACTTGCTTAAGGTCACACAGATAATAAGTAAGAGAGTTGGATTCTAATCAAGGACTTTTAACTCCAGATATAACATTCTCAGGCACCTGCTGTCCTTGTTTACCTAAGTATTGAGTGTCTCAGAGAGAATAACCACAATGATGAGATGAATGATGAATAGAAACTATACCAGAAGAAAATGGACTAAAGAAACTGGGGAAGTTTAGCCCGGAGAGGAGACCATGATAACTGCAATCAATTATTTAAAGGGCTGTCATAGGGAAGGGAGGTTAGGATTATTTTTGCTTGGTCAAAGAGTACAAAACTAAGAGCTATTTAATAGATATCAGTTGTAGGAAAGCAGATTTAGGGTAAATGTAGGAAAAAGTTCTCCAATAATTAGAGCAATTAAAACCAGAAGGAATATCTGGGTTTGGTAGGGGTGTTGGCACTGATGTTCTTCAAAAGAAAGTTTCTAGAGACTTTCCTTGCCAGGTTATAGAGAATATTTTAGTTAGATACGTATTAGACTAAATGACCATTGATGTGCCTTTCAACTCTGATATTGTGACTCCATAAAGATGGTCCATAAGAGGATGGAGCCAAGACGGTGGAGTAAAAGCAGGGATTTGCTTGAGCTCTCCCCTAAAATCCTCCAGGTACCTATACAAATGAGTAAACAAATTCTAGAGCAGCAGAATCCACAAAATGACAGAGTGAAAGAAATTTCTAACCCAAGACAACCTGGAAGATCAACAGGAAAGGCCTGTTACACCAGTGTAAGAGAGGAGTACAGACCAATGTTGGCCACCGGCAGACATTGGGCCCCACCCAGTAAACCTGGGGCAGTACTGAAGGGACTGAATTACTGACATGTATGGGTTACAGGCTTCTCAACCCACAAACTCCAAACATAGTTCAGGTGATCAGGAAAGATCTTTCAGACCTGAGTGAGAGAGCATGGTCTGGCCCTAGCCCCAGGGTGGTGGCAGTGGCAGTGGCTGCTTCTGGAGCTCTCAGCCCACAGACAGTAGGGGGATCAGGCAGCTGATCAGAAGGGGATTGCAGGGATCTCTTTGCTGATGCCAAGGCAGGATTCTCTTGCTTTGCCTGTGCTTCTATCTGGGTAACAGTCCTGGGTGGCAATCCTCGGGTGAGGAGGAGTGATGGTGTGAAGGAGTTTTTGGTGATGATGGAGACGAAATTCTCCTCCCAGTTACAGGACAGAAAAGAGTGCTTGGGGTCACTCACAGACCAGAGCACAGGCCAGGAGAGGAGTAAACACCTCCCCTTTGGTCATACCACCTTGAAAGAATTGAAAATTTATAGGTTCCTAGAGGTATCTTTGAAAACAGCTGCACAAAACCCCTGAAGCTTGGGACAGTACCCCTTCCACATTGGAAACAGGGTTCTACCTTAACAAAGAGATAAAAAGTCAAGTAACTGGCTGGGGAAAATGAGCAAACAGCATTAAAAAAACCCTCAGACCATAGAATCTTACTTTGAGGACAAAGAAGATCAGAAGATAGCAAGAAAACAACAAAGTCAAAGCTCCTACATCCAAAGCCTCCAAGAAAAATATGAATTGGTTGTAGGCCTTGGAAGAGCTCAAAAGGGATTTTGAAAATCAAATAAGAAAGGTAGAGGAGAGATTAGGAGGAGAAATGAGAGTGATACAAGAAAACAAGTCAACAGTTTGCTAAAGGAGATCCAAAAATAAAATACTAAAGATGGTCTATAATAGGGTGGTTTCCAGGACAGTGTCCAAGTTTCCAATGACTAGGAAATGAATATGGAGGCCAGATAAGAAGTGATAAGTTTCAGAGCTGCCGGTCAGGAAGTGACTGACTGTTATGCCCCAAATTATGTCGTTATTAAGAGGTGAAACTGGACCTAAAATTTACTTCTCTTCTGGTCCACTGATGTTTTACCTACAAAACATAAATTCTCAGCATCTTTCACAAGAAGCAGCATGATGTAGGAAGAGAACATTGGTCTAGGAGTTAAATAACTCGAGTTCTAGTTCCTGCCATTCCACTCCCTTCTTCTGTAATCTTAAATAAGGCACATAAACTCTCTGGGTCTCAGTTTCCCCAACTATGACTTGATGGTAGTAAACTATGTGATCACCAAGGTCCCTTCTGACTGACAAATAACAAATTCACGAATTATCCACATGGTGGTAGAACCAGGAGATGTGTCTTAGAAGCAAAAGTAGAAACAAATTCCAAGGAAGGAAGGTTATCAGATTTTCAGTATATTAGATATATTCAGATATCAAAGAGAATGGAAGACTGAGAAAAACAAATAAACCAACAAAAAAAGCATGAGATTTAGCAATTAGAGGGGCAGTGGAAATATTATAGAACACAGTCTCTTTGGATCAGATATTTAGAGTTAGAAGGGACCTGAGAGATCATTTAGTAACCCAGGATCCATATGTTAGTACAATGACTTAGAAAACCACAAATTAACATTATCTTTGAAGTATTGTATTTTTATTTATTTTGTTAAAGTTTCCAAGTTACAGTTTAATCTGGTTTGGGTGGGAGTTTTTCAGATACTTGAAGCCACAAGTTTGGTACTTCTCCAAGTTCAACTGCTTTGTTCTTTGGATGTGGGCCAGGGAAGGGAAGGGAATTGCCCAGGGTCACACAGGCAGTAAGTGACACAGCTTGAGTTGGGAACCAGACCCTCTACCTCCAAAACTCATGGTCTTTCAACTGTATAATTCTCTAGAGCAGGAGGGACCAGAGGTATGAACTGAATTGTAGGTAATGAAGGAGAGAGAGAGTTGACGACTTGTAAGTGGAGGAATCAAAATACCTTTTCCTGGAAAGTGAATCCCACATAACTTTGCTATCTCCTCCTTTTGAAATTTAATTCTTTGGCCTGGACAACAAAGAATTTTTGTTGCCCAGATGGTTAGAACTATGACTGGATAAAATATGCTATTCTCTCTTCATAACTTAGAGTCATTCTGAAATCTTCCCTCTCTCTCACCCTCACATCCAATCATTTGCCAAGGTCTTTGGATTCTACTGCCAAAAGATCTTTCACAACACCCTTTTCTCCACTCATACAGCCACCAAATCAAGTCAAGCTTTCCTCACCCATACCTGGATTCTTGCACTAAAGAATAACATGAAAGAATGGAAAAGGCTGTATTAAGTGATGATCATATTTTAAATACTGTACTAAGCACAGACAATACAAATACAAAAGTGAGACTGTCCCTAATGTTGAAGAGTTTACATTCTAACTGGGGGAGTTTGTCTTCTTGCCACGTTCTTCCCTGTCTAATGCTTTCACATAAGAGATCAAAATAATCTTTCCAAGGCACATGTTTGATTATCTTATTACTCCTCTCCAAAAGCTTCAGTGACTCTCTATTACCTCTTCAGCAAAATCAAACAAAAACTAGCATTCATCTTGGCATTTAAAGCTTTCTGTTATCTTCTTTTAACCTGCTACTCTTGTCTTATTCTATATTACTCTTCTTCATGACTTCTACATTCCAGATAAATGGGAATACTCACTGGACTCCAACCCTGACATTCCATGTCCTGCCTCTGCATTCATGAAGGTTGGAAAAGCCAAAGCATGAAGGATGGGAGAACAAAGACTTATGTAGGGGCCATGTGAAAACCACCTTCATAAGAATGTCAGGCCTGATTAGAGTCTCAGGGGAGCGATGAGGAAATGGAAGCAGATATTAGATGAAGAAGGTTTGAAGATCATGTTTTGGAGTTTCTATTTGATGTTGAGATGAGTCAATGGGTTTACAAGAGGTTTGGAGGAGAATCTGTGTTATGGCAGCACCGTGGCACCTCAACATGATGAAATATCTAATATCTTCATGTATTCTATTTATGTCTTAATGTATTTTTCTCCTGATTTCTTCCTTGGATCAAAGGAGAAGAGAACCCAGACTTAAAACTACAGCCAGCTTTGAATCCTCTATGCACTTAATCTCAAATATTCAATTAGTTACTACGTTATGCTAAGGGTATCTCTCTTATTTCTTTAATTCTCTTTTCCATTTCCATAGCACTCTTCCAATCATATCTTTTTTATCTTTTGCTTGAACTATTATACTAGCTACCTAGTTCTCCTTGCTGCCTATCTCCTTGCTGCAATCTCATTTATACAGACATACTCCTGCTTAGAACACAGGAAGAAAGAATCTAACAACATCCTAGGAATGAGAGAAGAAAAAGGAATGTGTCCCTGGAAGGACTTGAATCCAGGTCTTCTTTGACTCCAAGGTTAGATTCAACAAGAATTCCAAGATTATGAACTTCATTTTCCCCCTTATTTAAATTACATTAGGAATAAATTTCTCCAGGTAACCTCCCTGGATTAACCCAAACCACTCTTTCTCTTGGCAAAATATACAATCTTATTTCCCTCAGACAATCCATTCCCTGGTTCCACCTTGAACTAAGAGATTATTCTTGTGCATGCTAAAGTGTGTGAGAAATTCATTATAGGATTATATGTTTAGGACTGGACGAGGTCTAATATGTTATCTAGTCCAGTCCTTTCATTTTACATATATGTCATCTAGAGAAACTGTAGCTCATAAGCATAATTACATCCCTGGGTAATCCACTCAACAACTATTCACTTACCAGTAGGTCCAGACCTTCATAGAAATTGAGATCAGGGATCTCATTCCCATATGGCCCTTTCAGTCATCATTTTACCCTCAAGCACTATATACTATTTACTATCTCAAAATGCAAAAAAAATGGTATCTGTGATGTTCTCTATCTTTATACAACTCAATATGATAATAGAGACATAGTCACTGATTTTGAAGAAAGCATTTAACCTGCTTTCTTTTCTATCTCTACTAAACTAACCTAGTCATAGACTTCATCAAGTCTATGGTGATGAGGAAAGAAAAGAGAAGTCTGCCCTGCATATAAGTTGCTGCCCAGATTCCATCATGCTCCCAATTCCATCACCAGCTTTCCTTAAATCAGCATTAGTTCCTCTGGCTTATATTAAGGACTAATATTAAAGTTTCATTGTATGAAATAGCACTAAGATGTATAAAATTACAGACTGTGGAATATTCATTTCTTGAAATTCACTTGCAGTAAAGACCTATTTTCTATAAGAATGATAGTTTGTATTCCAAATCAGATCCATTTTATATCATTCAAATGAATATAAAATGTAAGCCATAATGTTTGAAATAGTATTAATTGATCCAACAGTAGATCTCAGAAAGAAGTTGACAGTTACTAGATTATGGTAATTTTTATTCCCAGAATTTGGGTGGGAATTTCTAGAAGATAGCTATGCAAATCAGATCACTTCATTTTGAATCTGAAATAGCACTGGAAATGAGCAAACATTAATCTATCAACAGTGTCATATGGCAGTCAGAAAAAGTAATATAATCTTTTATTTTTGATCTGATTCTGTTATTTCATTGGTGTAGGGGTATTTCCAGTGTGGAAAAAAATAAATCTGTAACTGTCATTTTAGAGAGTACCTTGGCCACTAAGAGATTAAGTGACTTGTCCATGGTCATGGTCAGTGAATGTTGGCAATAGTACTTGAACCCTGATCTTCTTGGCTCCAAAGCTGGTCTTTTGGCTACACCATCAAGCCTCTCATTGGGATATTAGACTGTATTAACAGAAATATGGTATCAAAAATGATGGTAATGATAGGCAAATTTAACCCTGTCCTGGACTGACCATGGATGTTAATGGTTTATCTTTTGTTAAATAAAATTATTTATATCTTTTGCTTTTACAGTAACTAAATTTCTTACAATGCCCCTCTCTCTGCCCTGTCTCAAAGAGCCATCCCATATAACAACATTTTTAAACGAAAGAGAGGAAAAGGGAAAAAGAGCAAAACCAATCAGGATGCTGCAAATGTGTGCAATGCTCCATATCTATGACCCTCCCACCTCTGCAAAGGAGTGAGGCAGGGGGTATTTTTGGAAAAAGCTCATATTTAAATGAAGTGAGCTAATTTGTTTCCTTAAAACAACCTTGAGAAGTAGATACTACAAGTATTTCTAGCTTTTCACAAATGAGAAAACAACCTCAGAGATGTTGAATGGCTTGGCCACAGTTACATAGCCCACAAGTTCCAGAACCAAGTGACTATCTCTTGAACTTGAATTCTCATGTACTTCATACTTCCCATAGTGCCCTTGTGTCTAGGTTTAGGCATAAGTTTTCAGGAAGGACATTGACAGGTCTCATTACACCCAGTGGAGGGTGTTCCATTGATGCCATGATCACTTGAAGGAATGAGGGAAGTTTAAGCTAGAAAACTGAAGACTTAATGGGAACATGATATTTGCCTTCCAACCTGAGAAGGGTTGCCTATGAAAGAAGAATCAGATCTTCTTGCTTAGAAGTAGAATCAGATTTTAATTCACTACAAGGAAAAAGTTTTTTTTTAACAGTTGATTCAATCCAAGGATAGAAGGGTTGCCTCATACGGTAGTGAGTTTTTTATTGCTCAAGGGCTTCAGTAAAGGTTGAATGACCTTTTGTGTGGGATGTTACATGTGGGATTTATACTTCAGGTGGGGATTGGAATAGATGGTCCTTGAAATCCCTTCCTACTCTCAGGTTCTATGACTCTATAAAAGTTTGTGCATACAGTGAGGTAGATCAGTGAATGGAATTCAAAATTAACTAACTCATCTCCTGAATACAATTTCTACCATTTATCTTCCTGCCCAAGGGAACAAATGCCTCTTTTCTACTTTAGAGAGGAACTATCCCAGAACCAAGATAGTTCTTGAATGGGATTTCTGAGTGGGCATCATGAAGGAATGAATTCCCACTCAGCTATTTCCTTATGGAGTCTTGACCTCTCTAGGACTTGATTCCTCTTTTTACTGTTTCTTAGCAGTTTTGCCCACTATGGCCAGGACTAAGTGGTGATTGCTGTCCATGAGGATATGCTCTCTGACTCCATACTGAACCCCTTTCTGTTCAGTGCAGTTCAATGGCTGGCCAGGGACCAGACAGGCAGGGTTGGCTTGAACCCCATTTTGAAAAATTTGTGTCTCTTGCTATCAGGGAGTGACCTTGAATGTAGCCAAGAAACTCAGGTGACTACTGGCTTAAATGTCTATTGCTATGTAAGCTACCAAGACAATGAGGCAAAACAACTGAATGAGTTTGTGACAGAAGGTGGAGGGCCTTCCAAAGCCCACAAAAGCCTGATTTTCCTGGAAATAAACCTTCAACCCCTTTGGACTCACTAACCTAGATCAAATTATGAAAAAAATAGTTATTTTCACATCTGTAAACCAAGGACAAAAATCTGCCACTTTTTGTTGGACTCTGTCCCAATTGTGTGATGAGATGAAAGGATAGAGAAGGAACCTGGAAAAGGGTTGGCATACAAAGGTGGGCAGGACTGTGGACCCTTCTTGAAGATCCCTATGGAAGGAGTCCCTCTCTATTTCTCTATGACCATACTTTAATGGAACATACTAAGAATTACTGGAATTGCACATGCCAGTTGGGACCATCCTGTGGATAATGACTTGAGTGAAGCTGTCTACTCTATAGAGCTACTGACTTGGCTCACAATTATACTGAATGTTCATGTCTTGTCCATAGACCTGGGGAAAGAAATTGTCTTTTTCAGTTGCATCCCACTTTGTCAGCATGAAGATCTATGGCACCAACTTATCTAAGGATAGGGGATCCAATTGCATAGAGGTTGCTGAGAAAATGATGGGGTTAGATGACCTTAAAATCCCAAATACTTTAACAAAAGCTTGTATCTCTCTCCCTGTCTTGTCCCTTGAAGGTGACTGGAGTTTGACAAATGTTAGGGATCAGTACAGTGCATGGCATAGAGTAGGCACTTAATAAATATTTATTGATTGATCAGGGAAATTGTGAACAGGAAAAGGATGAGGAGGGCTAAATTTTGGAGATTTTCTAGGAGGATGAATGAGTCCCCTGGGACAGAATATGAAGGATTTGATAAAGGATGCAGGAGTTCTAGGTGAAAATTCAAGGCGTAAGTCAAAATAGAGGAATATCAGCTCTTAGGTATGTTCCTCCCTCCACTCCCCCCACCCCCAAACCGCACCACTGTCTCTGGGTGAGCCCTGGGCTCTACCTTCCTGAAGGTTTTACTATGAACATCATGGTGCCAGCAGGAGCTGCCTATACTGGCTGAAGGTAATGTTCCTGATACATGCCTATATATGCTCCTATAGACCTGGGCTCTCCTCCCCTGCTCTCATTTTTCCTTTCTAAAGGCCATTTCCTATGACAATTAGTTTTTCCTCTGAGTCAGATTCTATTTTGCATGTGGTTAATCTTTTATACACAAGAGAGTATTGGGGATGATTCATCTTACCATAGGAGAAGACTTGGGAAAGGAAGTAAGAAGAAACAATATTTTACTTATTTTAAATAATCCTTTGCTTTCTTCTGAAAACAAAACAAAACAGATACCTAATAGAAGAACTGTTGCTTTATATCCCTGGTCCATGCAGAGAAGTTCCAAGCAGCCCAGGGTAAGCTGTCTAACAATGAATCCATGCTTCTATGCTACCGTTTGGGGAAACTCTTTTTGATTTCAATACCAGAAATTAGAGGCATATCCCAAATACCCTAATTTCCCTGAATGACCCTGGCACCTGTGAATTTTCTAAATCTTTGTTGAACCTATTTATAAATTTTAGGCCCCTTGAGTTCTTAGGGAGAGGACTCATTACCTACCAACTACTTGTGGGCAGGGAACTGTGTATACTTTAGAGTATCTAATAAATATTCTTGCTTGTGCCTCACTGTAGCGTTCCCTTAATGTCATTTGTTCCTTATCCCCAGGTACAGATTGGTTGCCATATAGACAACCTGACGGGGGCCCCAAAGTTACATAGAGTAGCTAGGATTGTTTGAAGAAGATCATTGAATAAACCTAAGTCAGTAGGCTCCCTTCGGAGGGATGGTGGTGGTGGTGGTGGTGGTACCGATTTACATAATTGTGTCCAGGGGCAGGTCCTGTGTCTATCACCATCACTGGGGCAGTGCCTGCCCCTTACTTAAAACTGTTTGAGTGAAAGCTTCAGATTGAGTCATGAGAAAGTAAGGGGAAAGGAAGAGGTTTTTAATCTGATTTTTAAAGGACTTGAAGAAAATGAATTTGATGAAGAGAAAGGGTGAAGGTGGGTATTGTAAATATAGAAAGATGGTACATACGAAGATTGAGGGAACTTATTGTGTCTATAGGGAATTCAAAGGAGGATAGAAGAAATGAGAGGATAAATGATTTGCCCTGAAGTCTCAGAATCAGGCCTGTGAAACATCCCCTGCATATATTTTAATATTGAACCTAATATATTGAATATGCATATATTGAACCTAATAAGGTTCAATAGTTTCTACCATATTACCTGCCCAGTACCTACATAATATAGATTTGAAGTTGGAAGGGACCTTAGAGGTCATATAGTTACAGAATCAGTATCACAGAGATGATTAGAATTCTCTAATTCAGTGATAGGTCCTCTAACCTAATAATCTGTAATCCCAGGAAAGAATTCTTGGGAGGAGAGGAAGAGTTCCATCTACTGTCCAGCACCCTAGGGGCATTATTCTGACAATGCCAGCTAAAAGTCTTCAGGGGATCCTTGAGGATTCTGACACATAGTAGGCACTTAATAAATGTCTATTGCTTGATTGATCTTTTTTCTCTACTCCATTATGTTCTACCACTGCTGCCAAGGTAATTATCCTTAAATGCAGATATGACCATGCAATTCTATCAATTTCAGTATGTTCTTAGGGACTGTAAATAAAACATAAATTCCTGTTTATGTCTTAAATAAAAAAAACTAACATTGCTTCCCCACCTCAAAAAAAAAACAAACAAAAAAAGAAAACCCTCTATACAACCTGTTCACAACCCATCTCCCCAGCCTCATTGGACATTACCTCTACTCCTGCATTCTAAGATCCAGCCAAGGTAGCCTTCTCTTTGTTCCTTACACATACTTTTCAATCTCCCATTTGCATGTTTTTGCATGAATATCTTGCATGACTGAAATATAGCTCCTTTGCTTTCCTCCTCCTCCTCCTTCCTTTAAGATATAGCTCAAGCACCATCTTATACTTGAATCCTTTCCTGATTCCCCTAACCTTAAGAGGGTATTCTCCCTCTTAAGCTACTTTATTTAAAAAAAAAACTACCTTGTTAATATTTTTATTTATTAACTTTGTATTTATGCTGTATATAATTGAATATGTGCTTCTTGTCTCCCTCATTGGAATGTAAATTCTTTGAAAAATGGGATTATTTAATTCTTTCTATCTCTTTGCTCTATACCAAGCACAGTACATAATAGGTCCTCAATAAATACTTGGTGATTGATTGGCACACCTAAAAAAAGGCAGTATCATTTTCCCCACTCTCAGGAACATCTAGGTTGAATTGGGAGAGTGAGGGAGTAGAAATGGAGATTATTTGTTCTTGCTCCCTTAGTCTATGGGCCATCTGTCCCCATATAAATGTGGGGGTGTTGGGGTGAAGAGATATAGAGGAGAGATGCATAATGGGAATGACCTAGGAAGGACTCTTACATAGGGACTGGACCCATCTTTTCTCTCTCACTACACAGGTTGGTTGCATTCAGCATACCCCAACATGTGCATTCTGGAATTAGTACAAAGTTGATCAGTGAAAAGAATATAAGGTCTAGTGGTCTGCAGAGCCCCATCTATGAGCTGGAACACAATAAACATCAGGCCTGAGAGTTTTCCCCACATGCAGTTGAAGCCACCTACATCCTCTTTCTGTTTATGAGTAAGAGACACTGTTGGGAATCCCCCAGTACCAGGCTGCCAAAGAGCTGGATCTCTCCAACTGGAGAAAGAGGATCCAAGAAAATCTGAGAAAGGGAGCCCCGCTAAAACAGTGGGAAAATTTGGACAGCACTGGAGGCAAAGTTGTAGGTGCTGAATACATAGGGGTACAGGTAGAAGGATATGGGAACCTCCTAGCAAGGGGAAGACTGATACATTGGTGTGATAGTCTAATGACCCAATGTATCTCACTCCTTGTCAAACTTCTACCCCTAGTCAATTACTTGACCTAGCTCTTGTGCATTATTGATGTTCTGTTTCTCAGTTTCTAATTGATAAAATGGAGATAATGGCATTTATTCTACCCTTGTCTTAGTGATCATATAAAGATTAATGAGAATCAATGTGGTAGAGTAGGAAAAAAACAGAGTTAGTTCCACAAGTCCTTGATTCAGACCCTGGCTAACTGTATAACTTTGAGTAAGTCTTTTAAACTTTATGAGACTCTCTGTCTCTCTGAAAAATGTGTGTATTATATGTGTATGCATATGTGACCATACACGTGTACACATGTACATGTGTACACACAACACAAACCACACACATGTACTATGCATATATGCACATATACAACACATGTATACTATGCATGCGTATATATGCATATGTACATGTGTGCATGTAGACATACACACATATACACACATATAAAGACATAAGGAGCAGGTTGGATTATTTGGCCTCTAAAGATCTCTATTTGCGATCCCATGATGACAGAATGCTTGAAAAATACTTGGAACAGCCTTTCCTCCCAGAATTTGAGAGTGGAAAGAAGTTCTGCTGCCACATAGTCTAAAGCCACACAAGAAAGGAGTCCCCAGTATAATGCAGCTGACAAGGGGTCTCCTAGTCTCCATTGATTGAAGCAATCCATTCCACTGTTGAATAGTTTTCATTGGGAGGAAGTTTGTCTCATGACATCAAGTTTAAATTGGTCTCTTTGTGTCTTCCACTCATTTCTGCCCTCTGGGACCAAACTGAATAAATCTGATCTCTCTTCTACATGATAGCCCTTCAAATACTTGAAGACTGCTATGTCACCTCAAATCTTCTCTTCTCCAGTGCCATCAACTGATCCTCATATAACCATTAAAGAAAAAGAAAACTTCTAAAAAGAAGAAACATTCTTATTTATATGGTTTAGATAAACCTAGTGGTAATGAAAAATTATAAGGAAGGCCCTATTAGACAACTACATTATGATAAAACACTTATAACAGAGTTATAAGTCTGGTGGAAATTTCTAGACATTTCTGCTATTTGATCTCCTAATAAGCAAGAGGCAGTTAGGTGGTATAGAGGATAGAGTACTGGGTTTGGGATCAGGAAAACTCACCTTTCTGAGTTCAAATATGTCTTCAGACACTTTCTAGCTGTGTGATCTTGGGCATGTCACTTACACCCTGCTTGCCTCAGGTCTTCATCTTTAAAATGAGAAGGAAATGGCAAACCACTCTAGTATTTTTGCCAAGAAAACCCCAAATGGTGTCATGAAAATTCTCAAACAACTGAAACTACTCAACAGAAAGCAGCACAGCAATAATCAAGGAGGTCATTTTTATTATGCAAATGTGAATAATGCTCAGTTATCAAGCTAACTGATTTTATTGTACTTTAGTTCTCACATAATTTTGTAGAGATTCTGTTGTCTGACAAGGCAGGCCAGGGGCCTAGTCTATTTCCATCTTGAGGATTGCCTTGTGGATTTCAGTTATATCCTTGGGGAGCCCAATGAAGGCTAGGCCAGTTCTTCTCACTATGGTGGGTGCAGTCACCTTAGAATCCAGGAGTGAAGTTCATGTGAGGGAAATATCAATCAGATTGCTTAATAGGACAGTGATATAGGGAAAGATGAGATGATTTGAAATATTTAGCTTTTGAAAATGGCTATAGCTTTGAAACCTTGGAGGTAAGTTCACCCAAGAGGTATCAGTCCCTAGAAATATCATATGAACTAGAATGTTCATGTTGGCTGGTCAGTCCATTTTCTTCCTCACAGAATCAAATACTTAGAAAACAAAATTAAAATTGCATCTTTGATTGAGTAATCAGGGGAGAAGAAAGTAAATATACTCAAGGAATATTTTATCACCCTTCTCCTTTAAAAGACTATATGTGTAGAATCCTTCTACTTTCACCACATATTGATATTATTGCTTCAGCTACATGTAGGGTAAAAAATTTTTCCAATATATCTCCTGTGTATCAATATAGGAGGAAAAAGGACAGGTAGCATTCAACACTGATGTCTAGAAGCCCTTCTACCTCCCCACTCTAGAATGCCTTGGCCCAAGTTCCTCTCAGTTTTGTCCAGGACAGGGGTTCTTAGTCTATGGTCCATGAACTGTTTTTTTTTTTAAATATATTTTTGTGGGGCGGCCAGGTAGCCCAGTGAATAAGAGCATCAGCTCCAGTGTCGGGATGACCTGGGGATCGAATCCAGGCTCAGACACTTAGCACCCACCCAGAAACACCTGGCCTGTGTAACCTTGAGCAAGTTACTTAACCCCAATTACTTAGGGGCGTCCAGGTGGCTCAACGAATAAGAGCACCAGCTCCAGTGTCGGGATGACCTGGGGATCAAATCTGGGCTCAGATACTTAGCACCACACCCAGAAATAACTGGCCGTGTAACCTTGAGCAAGTTACTTAGCCCCGATTGCTTATATATATATATACATATATATATATATATAGTAACTATTTCAATATTAACTGGTTTCTTTTGTATTTCATTTTATATGCTTAAAAACATTATTCTGAGAAGGGATCTATAGACTTCATGAGACTTCTGAAGGGGTCCATGACACAGAACAGTCCAAGAATCTCTAGGGTTTAAAACACAAAATCATTCACAAACAAAACTTAATAAATTTGTCACAATTGACTCATTTGCCCTCACTGAGAGTTTCAGCTGGAATAATCTCCAAAGAAAGAATATCCCTTATTTTCCATTAAGATTCTTGCTTATTACCAATTTCTAGTGACCCCCAAAGTCACAGATATATAGAGTTTAAAGCACATTTTCTGCATAAAAACTAGAACTGGAAAAGCAAAGAATTTAAAACACTGCTCTGTGACTCTGGTGAATTTTTGAAAAATTTTCACCTCTCCACTCCTTATCTTCAGCCGAGTACTCCCAACACATACAAGTGGACTTTTCAGTGGGCCAGGTCCCATGATATGCTTTCAGTTGAGGGTGGGAGATAAATACTATCACCAACCTCAACTTTGCTTCCTAGTGGCTTGTTAAGTAGATCATAAAAGGATTGAGGAACAGCAATTATCTCTTGGCCATTTTTCCTGGGAGAATTACTAATTTCTATTATACTACCTCTGCCTCATTCCTGGCAGGGCTTAAGCAACCTCTACACTGCTCACTCCCAACACCCATTCCGAAGGTAGAAGGACTGCCCCCTTTGTCAAAGAATTACACCCCCACACCCACATTCTCCATCTAACCTGCTTATTACTATGCAGAGTCTCCCAGATATGCCTTTTTGACAAAGATGGTAGGCCAGGTTCCCCAGCATGCCACTCTGTTATCAAGCAGTTCAGTCCCTTGGGTTTTCAACTGGGCTGCTTAGTGGAACAATTTTATAAAAGTTTCATCACTTTAATATTTTCAGATACTCCCTCACAATCCTCCATTTCCAGGCCCTGGATTATATTGTTTAGTTGGATAAATCAAAGGCATACAGAGAAGAAGACAAGCTTACCTAAGCAATTTTTACATATGCATCTTCCAAGTGTGCCATATATGCACATAGGCAGGTCACGAAACTTTATCTGTCAAATAATTCTGTGTATATAGAAAATTAGCTCTTAAAAATTTCCAATCTTACTCTTCAAATTTTTCAACTTTATCATCTTAATTAAGGCAATTGGTGACACAGTGAATGGAGAACTGAACTTGGAATCAGGAAGAACTCAAGTCTAAATTCAGTTTCAGATATTTACAACCTATGTGATCCTAAGCAAGTCATTTAACCTCTGTCTGACTCAGTTTCCTTATCTATAAAATGAGGATAATAATAATTGTACCTACCTTCCAGGGTTGTTCTGAGATAATATTTGGAAGTTGTTTGGCAAAGCTTCAAATGTAACATAAATGCTATTTATTATTCTTGTTGCTACTGTTGGTGGTGATGCTGCTATTTTCTCTCTATATTCTTAGCACTTTTATGGAAACAAATTCCTATTTTACTCCAGAGGAAAGTTATGGTCAAATTATGGGAATGTGGCAATTTAAAAGTTGACAAATTTCTATTTGATACTCATGGATTTGCATATTAGATTGCCTCTAGGAAATAAAGCCCTCACCTTGTTCTTTATCTTTTTCTCCTCTCTCAGCTACAGGAGGGCTTTGGCTGGGAGCTGGTCTGCGGTTCCCTAAGATAACACTAGCAAGATGAACTTGTGGGTGAAGAAGTTTTCCCAGAAAGCGCAGAAGAATCTGTCTCCTTTCCTCCAGGCCTCTGGTCTGTCCAGAAAAAGTTGCTGCTGCTCTAGTCTCCTTGAATGAGTAGCAACATAATCCTAAGAAATAATATGTCCTGCCAAAGAATTGAGGAAAGCCCAAAAGGTATGTTGGGGGTGGGGTGGGAAAAGAGGCAATGTCTATGAGGTTCTGCCCATGGTCTTTTCACCTTTCACTATGTAATGAGAGCCTTCATGACATAGCACACTATGATACCAAGTCATATCTTTATGAGTTTGGGGCTTAAACATTCTGTTAGCCTCCAAGCTCCTTTGTTATCTTGGAACTCCAAGAGAAACAATCAAAACCAAACAAAAATATCAACATACAGAGAAAGAACTGTTAAATAGAAGTTTGTATAGAATAATTTTACACAATACATATATGCATTATATATATACATGTGTATATATATACATATGTACAAACCTATTTTTGTTTATGGTAGGAGGGGGAAGGAAGAAAAAAGAAATTTACATAACTATTATATGTTTAAAGGCAATAGCAAATTGTACATATTAGATTTGCAGTTTCATGTGCAATCTTTTTTTTTATGAATCTATGTTGTGGAAATGCTTATTTTATTTACCATTATTAAAAAATAAACTAAATAAATGTGAAAAATGTAACTTGATTTGAATTAGTTGAATATTGAAATTATTATTTTTGGCAGAGATCTGATCTTTGCTTATTAAGAAGGGGATGGAAGAAATACTGCACTTTGTATGTTAGTCAGGCACAAACCTGGAAGAAACTATTTTTAAAAATAATTTTGATTATTTTAATATAGTTGCTGGTTTGTGAATTTTCCTACCACCATGGCAAAACCTCATATACCCGTTATATTATGAGGGCTGTGACAAATACTTATGAATTTTAAAGCTCCCCACCCTGTTGTATTATCCAGGTTCTATAAATGGAAACAAAAGCCAAATTTGCAATTTTTATTAATACTGAACAGTGCTTTCCTTGAATCTCTCTCTTTCTACCATGGTGAACTTGAGCACCTAGACAAAACTTATGCATCTTCTTTCCTTCTATGGAGTCAAATATAAAACCTAGATAGCCCATACCTTTCTGACCCTAATCTGAGTGCTACATTAACAACTCTGGTTCTCAATTACATACAGCAATTTTTTTTAAGATGGCACCTAGAAGCAATAAAGGTTTCAGGATTCTCAAGTTTCTTAATTTGGTTTTACAATTTAGAAGGGTTACACCTCAGAGCAGCTCTATAAGTCTAACACAGTTATACAGACCCAAATTTGGGGTGGGTGGTAATAGTCACCATAGGGCTTGCTTACTTGACTGCTTAGTAATCCCAAGTCCCTGTCTAGAGTCTTTGTAGCCTCTTTTAGAGATCTCATAGCCTTTCCAGAGACTCGGGATGTGCTCTCTAGATGTCAGATAATTCTATCTTTTTCTACTCACATTGTCCCTAAATCCTTCATGTAATTAAAAGCCCTATCACCTTCAAGGAACACATTCTTGTTGAGGTATCCAGAATCCTGTGATATCCTTCTAGACCAATCCAGTCCCTTCCTTTCCCAAGTGCCTACTATGGATAGGTTCCCCCACCCCATATTTTCACCTATAAGGGTGCCATTGTTATCTCTGGAGGTGGAGGGTCCTGGGGAATAGAGCTGGAAAAGGATAATACCATTTCTAGCTCAGTGTACCAGTGAAGCACAATCTGTTTGGGTCAGTTCTGTGACCAAACAGAACAGGGTAGCCTCACAGGAACTGCTGAGCACAACATGGTACTGGCTAACATTTGGGAAGCCCTTATTTTTAATTCTTAGAAGATTTATTGTTTTTGTTTTTTAACATCGCAATCATTTTTGGATATACCCTTTCCCCAGAATCCAAAATGATCTTCTTTATTGGCAATTTAAGTAAAACCAATTTTTACACTGTGCATGTCTGGAAGGGTTAAGCTATTGCTCCCACAACTTTCCACCTCTTAGTAGTAAGGTCCTTACGATTTTCCAGAGGATCACCCACCACTTAAATGACTTTTGGCCTATAATAGGTTTACCTTGACCTCTAATAGTCAAGAAACCTAATACATTCATGATTTAAAGGTTACAACAGAAACATATCAAAAACAAAATGCAACAAACACTGGAACATTTCAGTGGAGGAGTGACCAAATCTAGGGGAGTTACAGGAGGAACTGAGTTCTGGTTCTGAATGACCAGGTCATATGGTGATGCTCTAGTTCAGAGATAGTTCTCAAAATGAAAAAAACGTGATTGTACGGTCACTCCAGCTCCTAGCAGCAGGAGAAGTACCAAGAACATGATGGGGGCTCCAGAATGATTATGACACTTGCTGCAATCCTCATTATAGGTCAGGAAGCATTGCCCTGTGTCCCACCCACGCAGTGTTCCTTGTCCCTCCAATCAGGATTTCCCTTTCCCTGTATGTCCCAAAGGGGGTGTGGGGTATAATTAAAAATCTTTGCTACATGAGGGACCTTTGAGAAACTATCCTCTTCTTGATTATTTGGAGGATGGTTAGAAATTTTCATCCCTCCCTTCATGCCATAACAAAAATACCTCATCAGCAATGCTACCCCTTGACTCTCTAAGCCTCCCCTGGAAAAGAATTATACCATGATCACTGAGTGTTTTACTGACAGTAGTATGAAGGGGCCAATTGGTATTGCATTTGAGTAAACAGTGGGCTATAATGGGTCTGCCCTTATTCAGTAAACATGCCAACGCCCAGCCCACTCTTCAGGAACTGGGCTACTACTGCTGCTGGGAGCTGATTAGCAGGGCGCTGCGACAGAGGTACTATTTGTTCAATGATGTCAGCTGATCCTGGAGCCCATTTCTCTGCTTATTACCCTAGGCCAGAGACTCTATGTCCTGAGTCTCTGTTCAAAGCCCATAGGGCCCAAATTTTTGCCCACTGCTTCTCTGTCAAGGTCTGCCACAGCCCCTCATATCTGGGGTCTGAGCATTCTAATGCCCAATGCTGGGGGCTTTACTCTTCCCTGCTCTGTCAGGGAATACAACACATAAAGCATCTGTCAAAACTAGTGCTGCAAGTGACTCAGGTCTAATCAGAATTGATGCTCAACACACAATGTTTATTGAAACAGCAGGTTTGAATACATAAGGTCAGGTTTAGGCAAGAGCACTGAAGGCAGGTTTTAATATGTGAAGCTAAGTATATGCACACTCAGAACTGTCTGCACTTACAGGGGTATAGGAGCTCCCCTAAGGCTGCTGGCAAAGCCAGGTCACCTCTTTCCCCTATAGGCTCCTAAGGTCTCCCCCACTACCAACAAGGCTGGATCATGGCTTCCCTCAGACAGTTTGGTGGGCCTTCCTGCCCTGCTAGTGAGTCAGCCTCAGTTACCAAGCTGGCTGGTCTGCTATAGTCTAGGCTGGCTGGCAGGTCAACAAAACCATGGGATTTTTATATAATGTTTAGAAAGGTGATGGGAGGGGAGGGAATTTTATCTGGGATACACACACAGGGTAACCTCAGGTGGTACCTTGGGGCCACCTAAACTTATCTATCTAGTATTTTTGGCTACTAGAGCATGGGTTTAACTGAAATGTTGGGGCCCAGCCAAGCTTATCTCTATACCCTTATGTCTTAAAGGGTGTAACCAATGGGGGTAACTATGACTATGCTAACTTATATATTTCTTTTTAAATTTTAAAAAGGAATTGTTTTGCTAAGCATGAGGGGTGGGCATATGCCTTGCGGTTATATTCACACACAATATGGGGCTTTTGGAGCCCTCTTAATCACACATAGGATGGACGGGGACTATTGGCATTTCAAGTTTCAGAGGGTCCACTTTGGTTTCAAATTTCCTGAAGAAGTATTTCAGGGAAGCATATGCAGGGATCTCCCTTACAGGCATCATCTTGAAGGTCTCATGATCCTTCTTTAGCTTCTCCAGACAGGTCCCTACCAAGCACCCTCCCTGACAAACTGGCTCTTCCAGAACTTCATGCAGTGCCAAGCGCAAGTGGTATATCTTCTCCTCAGGACAAAGCACAGGGAAGCAACTTTTTTCCAGGGTCTGATCTAGTATGCTGAGGCCAAAGTGGTTGAGGATATGATTCCCAGGATAATCAACCAAAGCAATTCCACATGGATTGTCGTGGGCCCACGACCAAGCCTCCCCTCCAATCAGTAATCCCCCACCCTCTGCCACAAACTCAAGCAGCTGTTTTGCCTCATCGTCCTGGAAGGCCTGGCAGCAGTAGACACTTAGGTCATCAGAGACACGGGGTACTATGCAGTGTTCTAGGCAACAATCAGACAACAAAGGACACAGATCTTTCACTTCAGGGTTAATCCCAACCTTACCCTTACCCTGACGGTCCCCTGCCAACCAACAAACAGCGTTGCACAGAAAATGGGACAGGTTAGGGTCCCAGAGCATATCTTGATGGGAAGCAAGCACCACCCGACCCCGGCCATATCGGGCCGCTGCCAGGAAGCAGCCTAGAGATTTATCTAGGCCCAGAGGGAAGGCCAAGGCTCCATGCACTAGGAGTTGAGAGGGGACTCCTGTCAAACTGAAGCTCAGTTCTGAGATTCCATCTAAGAGTTGCTTCTGATCCTGGGAAAGGTCTTGCCCAAATCTGAAAATGAGGCATATATTTCCAGTTAGCATTTAATGAACTAATATGACTCACAGGATTAGGAATATTGCTTAGTATTTGAGTAGTCAATTAATCAACAAACATAACTGGGTCTTTTGTAAAGATACCGACATTCTGAAGTAGAACATCTTTGAATTAGAAGGGACCATATAATTCAACTAATCTTCTCCCCAGTTAAAGCACAAATCTCATCTCCAACATCTCTGATAAGTCGATTTGCATAATGCTTTTTAGTGATGAGAAATTCTAGTTCTTAGTTGCCCATTCCTTTACTTGACAACTCTAATTATTAAGCCATATTTACTTAACATGAACTAAAACCTTGCCTCCTGTAACTTCTACCCATTGAACCTTGCTTTGTCCTTTGGGTCCAAAAGACAGAGCCAATTCCTTATTCGCATGACAGTCCTTCAGATGCTTAAAGACAGCTATCAATTGATTCCCCCTACCCCATGGCCAAATATCCATGATTTCTTATCATATGTCATAATTTTGAGTTCCCCTGTCCATCCTAGTCACCTTTCTCTGGACATAATCTAGTTTACATGTAAAATGGTGATAATATTGCCGAAATATACTTTACAAGGTAATTATAAAGATCAAGTTAAGTAATGGAAATAATGCTCATATTATTGGCCATTATCCTGAATATTATCTTTCTTTCCCTTTGTGTGGATGAATATATGATGTTATTCTCAGTTCTTTTTGCCTCTATCCTCTTACATGTTTTTAAGAGACCTGGCTTTGGAGTCAGATAATCTTCATTCAGGGGCAGCTAGGTGGTACAGTGGATAGAGTGCTAGGACCAGAGTCAGGAAGACCTGTGATCCAGCCTTAGACACTCATTAGCTGTGTGATCCCAAACAAGCCACTTAACCCTGTTTCCCTTGGTTTCTTCATCTGTACAATGAGCTGGAGAAAGAAAAGGCAAACCACTCCCAATATCTCTGCCAAGAAAACCCCAAATGGGGTCCCAAAGCATTGGAAATGACAGAAACAACTGAACAACAACAAAAATCTTGATTCCAATCTCAATTTTGCTATTTACTATCCATGTAATTATGACTAAGTTACATAACCTTTGGGAGGCTTAGTTGATCATCTGTAAAATAGTCAGGCTGAAGATCTAAGATCCCTTCAAGATCTCATTCTATGTCCCTATGATCCTAAGTAGAGATGAAAATGGAACATTAAAACCATATTAACTATCAGGTACCGTCCTGGTTGACAAAGTATGACTAAAAGATGGTAAAATGCATGACCTTAGTATGACATGAAAACAGGTAGAAAAATTCCCAAATGGTCCTGTTGTGTTCCGATTTGAAAGACACTATTTTTAGCAGGTAAATCAGAATTATTCCAAACCTCGGGAATAATGAGATAAATTAAGCTTGGGCAACTTTAGTTAAAGATTAGTTAAACAAATCCTGATATGACCCTGACTATCATGGTTAATTTTCTTTTATAGATAACTTTGATTACCTGAAAAACTATTCTTAATATTCTTCAATATTACACACAGAGGAGTAAACAGAAATGAGACTTTTATGATGTGGTATCATTCAGCTAAAGGAGTAAGAATGGTTAAAGGGAGTATTAATAGGGCAGAAATTTAAGAATAACTCAATGTACCAAGCTATATAAATTGATTGAGTGCATTTGTGAAGACTGACTATAATAGCATGAGCATTTTATTTCAAACTAAAACTATAATTTTATGAGTTCTTTATAATGTTGTTGTTATTGAATTGTTTCAGTCATGCCTGACTGTGACTCCATTTGGGTTGCATTTTTTTGGCAAAGATGCTACAGGGGTACGCTATTTCCTTTTCTATCTCATTTTACAGATGAAGAAACTGAGAAAAACTGGATTAAGTGACTTGCCCAGGGTCACACAGCTAGTAAGGCCAAATTTAAACTCAAGTCTTTCTGAGAACTCTCTCTACTGCACCACCCAACTGCCCTAAAGTTATACTATGTGCTTGTAATTATTTGATGAACATTTATTGCTTAACACTATATAATGTTACTTCTCATTATAATTGGGACACATCAATACAATAAATATAATGATACTACACAAAATAATTTATAGATTTCACACTCAAGCTACCAAGGGTTATCCTCTAGAGCTAGAAAAATAATAAAATTCATTTGAAAGAACAAAAATTCTAACATCTCAAAAGGAATAATGGAAAAAATTGGAAAGAATAGAAGAAAAAACACTGATAGCTCTCAAATTGTATTATAAAACAGTAATTGTCAAAATATTTAGTATTCGTTAAAGTAAAAAAAAAATAGATCAGTGGAATTAACTAGGTAACAAAACTTCATGTTTGTGGGCATAGTACTCTTTTTAGACAAGAATGTCCTTCGTGATGGAGACCATTGATGCTTTAATGTTATCACTCTTGCTCAACTCATTGACACCTGCCATAGAGATCTTTACTCACAGGAATACTACTCACCTTACTATAAGTGGAATTGTAGGTACTTTCCTAGAGACTTCAAGGCAGTTGATATATCCATAGGTATCAGTGAAGTATACACCAGCCACACTGGTTATATGATTACCAGGGAAGTCAGATAGAACCTTGCCCTGGCACTGCTCATTTGCCCACTGCCAAGCTTGACATCCAATGAGCAAGCCTCCACCATTCTTCACAAAGTGAATCAACTCTTTGGCCTCGGTGGTACCACAAGCACTTATGCAGTATACTCCTAGGGAATTGTCTATGCAATCTGTAATCTGCACTTCATGACAAGGGGAACAGAGGATAGAGGCCAGATCCTTTGCAGATGAATGTACCCCAATGACATCTCCTCGGCAGCCTTTGAGCCAGCCTACAGCATTGTTGAGAAATGGGGTCAACCCTGTATACTGCAGGTAGCTCTCATGGCCCATGACCACCATGCGGCCCTTGCCATACTGGGAAACAGCAATGAGAACCTGGCCTTGCCTATTTACCAGCACTGGGAAGGCAGCTTCACCAATGAGAAGTAGTTCACAAGGAACTTCATTGGTGGGGAGGTCCCAGCAATCTACCCCTTTCATTAGCACATTAATGACTTCTGAGGGTTTCATCGTCATGGATTTTTCACCTGTTGTAGAGAGAGAAGCAAATACTTAGTTTGGTGATGTAAGAAATCCCTTAGGAGAATAGTATCATCATTATAATTTCTGTTGGATACTTAACATTAATTTCAGGATTAAGCCAGTAAATAGTATTATCCTTATGTTTCAAATTCATTTAAAGATTGAAGCTTATCCCTCTCTTGCACAGATGAAAAGACTAAAGCAAAGAAGCAACTCAGTCATGGTCATCAGAGAAGTCAGTGGTTGCTGCCTAGAATACCAAACTTTATTCCTGACCATTTAAATATATAGCCACATTCAACTAGTCAAGATCAGTTCCTTCTGTAATCTTTTGCTAGCACAAGACAGAGAATAGGAGTAGAGACAGAGAAAGATAATGCCCAAAAAAGCCTCTATGCATAGGAGTTTGACTCCCTCAGAGTTTACCTAAGACCCTGCTCCAGGCAGCTGAATGGCAGAGGTTGGAAGCTGCTTTATAGATCAGATATAAGATTGGGATTGCTGGAGGAGGAAATAGAAATACCCAAGTTATCCCTTCCCCAGGTTGCACTGCAGGTGTTCCTATGTCTTGCCTTTACCTCCTACCTACCTATTTTCTCCTTAGTTCTTTAAAATCTGATTCCTGACCCTTCTGCTCTACAGAAACCCATCTCTCTAAGGATATCACTAACTTTCTAATTCCTAAATTGCCCATTCTTTTCTAGGGTTTTATTTCCTTTGACCTATGTAGGGTCTGAAACTTCTGATCATTTGTTCTTGCAATTTTTTTCCTTCTTTTCCCCTCTGATATGATTTTTGTTCGATCTTTTCAGTCTTGTCTGACTTTTTATAATCACTTTTGGGTTTTTTTGTTTGTTTTTGCTTTTTTGGAAGGGGGAAGTTAGGGCAATTGCGGGTAAGTGACTTGCCCAAGGTCACACAGCTAGTAAGTGTTAAGTGTCTGGGGTCTGAGACTGGATTTGAACTCAGGTCCTCCTGACTCCAGGGCCGGTGCTCTATTCACTGCGCCACCTAGCCACCCCTTTTTGGAGTTTTCTTGGCAAAGACACTGGAGTGGTTTGTCATTTCCTTCTGCAACTCATTTTATAGATTATAAAAATGAGGCAAACAGGGTTAAGTGAGTAGTCCAGGCTCATATAGCTAGTAAGTATATGAGGCTACATTTAAAGTCAGAAAGATGAGTCTTCCTGACTCCAGGCCCTGCACACCATCCATTGCATCACCTAGATTCCCCTTTTGATATTACTTCTCTGTTTCTACTGCCCCATAGACTGTTTATAAATTTTTATAGCTATAAGAGACCTTAGAGTCATCTATTCTAACCCCTTCTGCCTTTTACAAGAGGGAAAATGGAGGATCAGAGAGTTTGATTTGTCAAGTCAATCAGAAAGGTATGGTAGAACAGATATTTTATGAGTGCTCACTTAGTTATTTTTCTCTTATACCCTACTACCCCTTCAGGAGTAGCACTGATTCAGAGCTGGAGGTCATTTAATTGAAACCTATCATTTTTAGAGAAAGAGGCCAATGTGCTTATGGTCACACAGGCAAATAGTTGATTGGGAATTTGAACTCGAGTCCTTTGCTTCCAGATCAAATATCAATTCCTCTAAATCATTTTGTAGATGGGGGTGGTATAGTGAAAAGAACACCCTAGTAGGCAGAGACATGAATTTTAGTTACAGGTTTGCCAATAACTAGTCATATAATCTCAGGCACAGAATAAAGTCTGTGATTTGGAGACTGCTCTGGAAAAAGATGAGGGCAGGTAGGCAGTACAGTGGATAGAGCACCAACTCAACTGAAAAATGACTGAACAACTCGAAAAAGAGTTGGGGCAGTGTGAGAGGAGTAGAGGAAATTTCAGAGCTGACAGATTGAGGAAGACTTTTCACTGATTCAGAGAGAGAGAGAGAGAGAGAGAGAGAGAGAGAGAGAGAGA
>NW_027185597.1:191668-281210 GCF_028583685.1 Petaurus breviceps papuanus | reverse complement strand
AGAGAGAGAGAGAGAGAGAGAGAGAGAGAGAGAAGAGAGGGCCCACTCAAGATCCATCTCTAGAATTCCTTTATTCCCTTTGAATACCGCAAAATTCATGTATATATATATGTATATACATACACATGCACACACACAATTCATATTCCCTTCTGTATCATCTTTGATCCCTTATTCTTACCCTAAAGATCTTATACATTGCTAGGTCTTGTCATTTTTACCTTTGAAACATCAATTTCTCTATTTCTCCACTTAGTCATCACACTACTTCAAGCCTGCCTGATCTCTTGACTAGACTATTGCAGTAACTTTCTAATTGGTTTCTCTACTTCAAGTCTTTCCCAATTCCAATCCAATGCCAAAAGTATTTTCCTAAGTTATATTCACTGTCTTCCCCCACTCCCATTCAATAAACTCCAGTACCTCCCTACTACATCCAAGAGAAAATATCAACTTTGCCCGGCATTTAAAGCTCTGCATTACCTGGCCCATTCCTACTTTTTCAGTCTCACATTTTACTCCCCTCCATTGACACTACAATCTTGTTACCCTGCCCCTTGTACATTACACACCCATTTTTCAAGTCTTTGCCTCCACAATGGTTCTCCCCTGTACCTGAAATGATCTCCTTCCTCATCTCTACCTCTTAGTTCCACTGGCTTCCTTCTTCAGGTAAAATTCTTCTTTCTGTGGGAGACTTTTCCCTTCTCTTTGCTTCTAGTGTCTTCCCTTCTAAGGTTGCCTTTTATCTACACTATATACATTTTTTTATGTATCTACCCATTTACCTATTATCTTTTTCATTAGTATTTGAGCTCCTTGAGGGCAGGGATCATATTTTTGTCTTTTTCAATTACTATCACTTAGCACAGTGCCTGGCACATAATGCTTAAGAAATGATTTCATCCCCTAACACTTATATGCACCTTTTTTCATATATACCCAACCTAGAATGAGCAGAATAGTTTCTTTAGTGAGCCAGGGAAGATAGAATGTCCGCCCATTCAATAGAAAATCAGACAAGATAACTCACGGTTCTGTCCTGGAAATTCAGTCTAGGGATCCGAGAGCGATCTGGATGAGGAGAGGCAACCATAAGGATGCACAAGCAGCAAGTCTGAAGATTTATAAAGCTGAAGTGGGGGGTGTGGCCAAGAGCTTCCTCCTCTTTTCTTTGTTTTGAGGCTTGACTCAGGATAAGTCTAGATTTGGGTGGGGCTTGTCTTGAGATGAATAACTAGAAATATGAGTTGAGCTTCCTTGGGGTCTTTGGCTTAAATTCCTTATTTCTCAGTCTTTGTAATTGGGATTGAGCACCATCTTCTAAAAATTTATTAAGGGAGGTAGCTTGATACATTGCAAAGGCACCCTGGATTTGGAGGGAAAAAATAAACTTAGGTTAGATGCTCAAATCTGGTATTTAGTATTAGAAACTTTGAGCTAGTCCAGAATCTATCTGGGTCTCAGTTTTTCTCATCTCACCTACAAAAGTCATCATGGCTCACATGTGCACAATATAATGCTTTGCAAAATGTTTTATATACACTATTCAACAAATCTAACAAATATTTATCAAGTTGTTATTATGGCTAAGCCACTATACAAGGATCTAAGGATTGAAAAGAATAATAAATGTTATAATTTCTGTTCTTAAAGAATTTATAATCCTCTAGGCAAAGGGGGGCTGCCTCATAGAAACAAGTTAATACAGAGTATTTTCAAAAAGAGTGGAAGCAATTGGAAGTCTCAAGGAAAATCTATGTATTAGTTAGGTCCTGAATTGTGCTTTGAAGGAAATGAGGGTTTTTGGCAGATAGAGGATGGAAGGAATACAATTTAATACTTGGATACATCTTATCAAAGGGAATAACTAGAATGTTGAGCATGGAGGATAGTCAGTAGGGTGATATGACTGGGACAGAATCTGCAAGAAGGCTAATAATGTGAAAGAAGACTAAAAAGGTACATGACAGTCTCATTTTGTATGGTTTAAGTGGATATGGAGGACTTTTTATTTTAATCATTTTAATTTAATTCACTATAGCAAGAATTTATGCATAACTCCTATATACAGTCACCCTTAAGTTAGGTATTAGGGATAGAGCGAATAAGGCAGCTTCTGCCCTCAAAGAAATTATATTCTATTCATGGGAAACAATCCAGCACAGCTAAACAAATACAAGATACATACACACATAAATGATACTCTTTTAAGCTGAAATTTTTGAGTTGCTATATATATACCAGGTCTTGTAATAGCCAGGATAGGAGGGGGCAGGGAGAAGGCTTCTGGAAGAAGTTTATTTTTGAAGTGTCTTGTAGAAACTTGATTTCTCTGAGGTTTTGATGAGAGAGGAGGTTCCTAGATGTGTTCAAAAGCACAGAGGTGGTAGACAAAATAGCAGCCAGGCCGCTCTGACTAGAAGAAATATATGAGGAAGAAGCAGAATATGCAATAAGTCTGGAAAAGGAGGATGAAGAAAGACTGGAAAGGGTTATAAATGTCAAAATGAAGAGTTTGTATTTTTATCTTACAGGCAATTGGAACTTCTTAAGCTCTCAATTCCAATTGAGTAACATTCTGACACCTGTGAACAAATGGATGAATGAATGAGTGAAAATATTACAATTAATCAGTTAATGAAAAATTCAGCTACTATGTGCCAGGCATTGTCAAAGACCCTTCTGATTTAGAGATATAAGTGAAACAATCCCAACCTTCATTGAGTTTACTGTCTCAGGTAGGGGAAGACAATATATACATATATGGGAGAGAGCATCCAGGAGGTCAGAGTTTCAGAGAAGTTAAGAAAGGTAAAGGGTTAAAAACGACCATCCAATTTTGAAGAGATCTTGGGTAACTTTTCAGAGAATTACTTCTGCTGATAAATTTAGAAGTAATTTGCACACGGTTGAATAAAAGGGGAGGAAATGGGATAAAGGAGTGCATATACATTTTTCTAGGTATTTGGCTGTGAGAGGATAGATAAGAGATGGTAAGCCAAAGGAAGACCTACCCAATCCTTAATTTTGCTTCTATTTTTTATACTGAGCAAAATTCTCTTCAGACTAGGGAGTATCAAACTAAAACCGTTAACAAAGAGTTAGTATCAAAGATAAGTGAGGAGATGGTAAGAGTATCTAACTGCTCTCAACAAGTCAAAATGAGCAGAACCATGGAAATTCTACCTCTGAAAAGAAAATAAATGAGCATATGTGATTGCTTAGTAGTTATTGGGAATCTTTGAAAGACAGAAGGGTAGATGTGCCATATAACTGGAGAAGTCAAAATGTTCTTCTGTCATAGAAAGTTGAGACAGGGCATAGGATTACAAAAACTATGGGCTGCTGAGTTTTGGGTACCTGACAAAATTTTAGAATATGACATCAAATTGATGGTTTATAAACATCTAGAAGGAGAAACAATGATAATTAAAGCCAACATAGTTCCATCAAGAACAGGTCATGCCACTTCATTGCTCTTTTGTCAGGGTTAATAACGTGGTAGAACAGGGAAGTGTTACTTAACTCTTCAGTGCTTATTTAAGTAGACATTTTGTCTAATCTCTTACATATTCCTTAATGTCTATCTGGATAACTATACAGTGTCTTCCTGACTTGGGTCCACTTTTAAAAAAACTCACACATGTTTTATTTATTCCTCTAAGTAATTCCAAATTATATATAAAATTTTTAACATTCACTTTAAAAAAAAATTTGAGCTCCAAGTTCTCTTTCTCTCCACACCCCTCCCCCCCCAAGACTTCAAGAAGGCAGGGAATATGGTATTGCTTATAAATTTGAGGTCATACAAAACATATTTCTATTTTATGCATGTTGCCAAAGAAAACACACAAACCCAAGAAAAATAAAGAAAGTAAAAAAAGCACACTTCAATCTGCACTCAGAGTTCATCAATTCTCCCTCTGGAGTTAGACAGCATTTTTCATTAGGGTTCCTTTGTAACTGTCTTGATCAGAATAGCTCAGACTTTCACAGTTGATCAATCTTATAATATTGTTGTTACTATGTATAATGTTCTCTTGGTTCTGCTTACTTCACTTTGTTTCAGTTCATAAAAATTTTCCCAGATATTTTGAAACCATCCAGCTCATCATTTCTTATAGGATAATACTATCCCCCCCAAAAAAACAAAACAAAACCCCAAACAACTCATATACCACAACTTGTTCAGCTAATCCCCAATAGATGTGTATCCTCTCAATTCCCAATTCTTTGCCACCACAAAAAAAAAGCTTCCAGGAATATTTTTGTACATACAGGTTCTTTTCCCTTTTCTCTGATCTCTTTGGGAAACAAACCTGGTAGTGGTATTGCTGGGTCAAAGGGTACGTATAATTGTATAGCCCTTTGTGTATAGTTGCAAATTGCAATTCAGAAGTGTTGGGCCAGTTCACAACACCACCTACAGTATATTGGTATCCCAATTTTTCCACATCTCCTGTATCATTTCTCATTTTTCTTTTCTGTCATGTTAGCCAATCTGATAGGTTTGAGGTAGTATCTCAGATTTTTTTTAATTTGCATTTCTCTAATCAATAATGATTGAGAATTTTTTCCCATGACCATTGATAGCTTTGATTTCTTTTTCAGAAAGTTTGTTGTTCACATCCTTTGACCATTTATCAACTGGGGAATGGCTTGTATTTTTATAAATTTGGCTCAGTTCCCTATATATTTAAGAAATAAACTTTTTATCAGAGAAACCTGGTGTAAAAACTCCCCTGTTCACCAGTTTCCTGCTTTCTTCTAATCTTGGCTGCATTAGTTCTATTTGTACAAATCCTTTTTAGCTTCATGAAATTAGAATTATCCATACCCACTTCCTGTGATCCTCTCTATTTCTTATTTGTTCATAACCTTTTCCCCTTATCCAAAGATTAGATCTATTTTTGTTTGACTATGTATGGCAGGAGTTCTTAAAACTCTCTCTTTCTGTCTCTCTGTATGTGTGTGTGTGTGTTTGCTGGACTCCTTAGGCAGTCTGGGCAAACCTATGGAGTTCTTCATAATCAAAGTAAATGCCAAATTTCACTCAGAGTTTGTCAGTCAAGAAACATTTAACAAGTAACTATTATGTGCCTGGCATTGTGCTAAGTACTGGGGATACAAAGAAAGTCAAAAGACAGTCCATGCCCTCAAAGGAGTTCATCATATAATGGGGAAGACAATACGTAAGTAACTGTGTTTTTTTTTTTTCAAAAAAAAGCTACATTCAGGACAAATACAAAATTATCAACAGAAGGAAATATTAGAATGAATAATGTTTCCTCTTTCTCCATGTCTACATTTGGTCCAAACCAAAGTTTCCTTGCAGATTCACTGGACATGGAGAAATAAGTTCCCATATGCCTAGTTCTCCAAATCTTTCCATTTATTTCAGGTTGAACTGCACTGCAGATAGATCATTGACTTCTCAATAACAGAATTTTTACTAATAATAACTCCTAGAAATGACTAATATCTCCTATCTTCTCTTTCCAGCTACTTATCCACTGAACCACTTGGAAATTATTTGTTTTTCTTCTTGTGTTTTTTTCCTCTCAAAGTCCTTTCACCATAGAGTCATGTGTCCTAAGCCTCTAATATTGTCTAATCCAATGTTTTCCAACCCAAACTTTATTGTCAGTTGACTAGACATCCAAATTCTCTCTTATGTACTAATTCTAAACTTCTATAAGACCAGGCATATACTTAATGTTTAGGGAGTGATTTAGACTGAAGGGTAAGTGAATAAATAGACCAGTGTTTTCCCAATACCAATTCTCCTATGGATAAAATTTTAATGGTCTCAAAAACCTCTGCTACTAAAAGAACTTCCTATATCCTGCTTCTCTTACCCACACCCACTCCTCCCCATCCCTTCTATGCTGATCTTATAGAAGGTTAGAAACTAATAAGAGAGAATTTAGATGTATGATCAATTGACAGTACAGTTTGGTTTGGAAAACACTGGATTAGAGAACATTAGAGGTTTGGGACATGACTACAGTGAAAACACTCTAATAGCAAAAAACACTACAAGAAGAAAGAAAAATAATTTTCAAGTGGTTCAGTGGATAAGTAGCTGGAAGGAGAAGATAGGAAATATTAGGCACTTCTGGGAGTTATGACTAGTAAAATACTGCCATTTGAGTGAATTACCTGCAATGCAATTCAGCCTGAAATAAGTGGAAATATTTGGAGAACTAGGG
Organism: Petaurus breviceps papuanus; assembly: GCF_028583685.1. NCBI lineage: Eukaryota > Metazoa > Chordata > Mammalia > Diprotodontia > Petauridae > Petaurus > Petaurus breviceps. The sequence continues at coordinate 274,995 of NW_027185597.1, read as the reverse complement.
ATATGGGAACTTACTTCTCCATGTCCAGAGAATCTGGAAGAAAATGGTGGTTTGGACCACATGTATGCACAGAGAATGAGGAAGCATTATTAATTCTAATATTTCCCCCTTGTTGATTATTTTGTATTTATCCTATATGTAGCTTTAAAAAAGTTACTTGTATATTGCCTTCTTCATTATATGATAAACTCCTTTGAGGGCATAGATTGCCTTTTGACTTTCTTTGTATCCCCAGTACTTAGCAGGGTGCCAGGCACATGATAGGTACTTATTAAACGTTTTTTGACTGACTAAATTCTAACTGAAATTTAGCATTTCCTTCAATTATGAAGAACTCCATTGGCTTGTCCAGACCACCTAAGACATCACACACACACACACACACACACACACACACACACATTTTTAAAAACCTCTGTCATACAAAATGAGACAAAAATAGATCTCATCTATGGATGATAGAAAAGGTTATGACCAAATAATGAATAGAGAGGATTATGGGTAATAAAACAGATAATTCTGATTTCATGAAAAGTTTTTGTACAAACAAAACTAATGCAGTCAAAATAGGAAGGAAAACATGAAACTAGGAAGCAATTTTACAATAGGTTTCTTTAATAAAAGGCTCATTTCTCAAATATATAGGGAACTGAGCCAAATTTACAAAAATACAAGCCATTCTTCAAGTGATAAATGGTCAAAGGAAGTGAATAGTCAATTTTCAGAAGAAGAAATCAAAGGTATCAATAGTCACATGAAAAATGCTCTCAGTCACTATTGATCAGAGAAATGCGAATTAAAACAAATCTGAGATACTGCCTCATACGTGTTAGATCAGTTAACATGAGAGATAAAGAACATGAGAAATGAATGATACAGGAGATGTGGAAAAATTGGGGTACCAATATACTGTTGGTGGAGTTGTGAACTGGTCCAACACTTGTAGGGAACAATTTGAAACTGTACCCAAAGGGCTATAAAAGTGTACGTACTCTTTGACCCAGCAATACCACTACCACGTTTGTATCCCAAAGAGATCAAAGAAAATGGAAAAGAACCTGTATGTAAAAAAATATTTCTGGCTGCTTTTTTGTGATGGCAAAGAACTGGGAATCAAGGGAATGCACATCTGTTGGGGATCAGCTGGACAAGTTATGGTATATGATTTTGTAGGAACAGTATTGTCCTATAAGAAATGATGAGCAGCATGGTTTCAAAACATCTGGGAAAATTTTTATGAACTGAAAAAAAGTGAATTGAGAAGAACCAAGAGAACATTGTACATATTATATTATATAATATTATAAAATGTATAAATAATATATGTTAATATTGTTAATTTATTATGTAATGATATATAGATAATATAAAATAATATTATGTAATCTTATAAAATAAAAAGAAATATTATAAAACAGACCAATTGTGTAATGCTTAGCTATTCTGATCAAGACAGTGATCCAAGACAATTCCGAAGGAACATGATGAAAACTGCTATCCAACTCTGGAGAGAGAACTGATGATCTCTGAGTGCATACTGAAGCACACTTTTTGTTACTTTTTAAATTTTTCTTGGGTTTCTGTGTTTTCTTTGACAACATGGATAAAATAGAAATATGTTTTGTATTACCTCAAATGTGTAATCAACACCATATTTCTTGCCTTCTCAAGATGTGGAGGGGGGGGGAAGGAGGGAGAAAGTTTGGAACTCAAAATTTTTAAAAAAATTATTGTTAAAATTTTTTATATATAATTGGGAAATATTTAGTGAAATAAAAATGTATTAGCAATGTTTAAAAAGTGAATCTGAGTCAGGAAGAGGTTGTACAGAGTTATCCAGATAGACATCAAGGAATATGTAAGAGATTAAGCAAGAGGTCTGCTTGAAAAAAACCCTGAAGTGCTACTGATGGTGACAGGAACACTTCTCCGACTGATTCTCAGAACTTGAGAACACCACTTTCTCAGACTCATCATTAGAACACATCTTCAACAGAATTTAAAGTTCAGAGAGGAAGACTGAGATTCAACTTCCCTACTTCATTGAGTTCTTTGGAGTAAGTAGTGATCCATACATGCAGTGGGGAGAGTTCCATAGTGGGAGAGGGAGGCTAAGATTGTTGGAGGAAAGGAAAGACCATGCTGGTAAGCATCAGAAACACTACAAGGAAGGAAATCCTCTCTTTTATACTTAGAAACATTCACTGGCTCACCACAGACAATAAGACAAAAACTGATTTCCTTGGCATGACATTCAAGGCCGTCAACACTCTGACCAAGGTGCTGTTAACTTTATCTTTCATGAATCATATTTACAAAGACTCTACTAATACCCACCTGGTTTTCTCATTGCTCTCTAAATGTGCAAGAAAAGGCAAAAAAAAATATTTTTTCTATGAATTTCATGTTAATTAGATGTCTCTTGAATTGTTCCTTTTCTGAATGTTGGGGGACAAACACCCAATGGCATTAGATATTAAAAATCAGGGGAAAAAAAGAGAAAACAAGAAAAAAAAGTCTTCCATATGACAGACCTTCAAAATATTTCAATTGAAATTCAATTCAAAATACTTGAATCTCAGCATCATGTAATGTGATGTGCATAACTGAGCACAGTACTTTGAAAGTAATCTGCTCATCAGTACAATATAACAAGACTATATCATCTACTTCATCCTCCTTGTTTTAGGTTCCATGCTTTTCTTTAACACTGATACAAATGTAGAAGAGCAAAGAATAAATCCTGGTAGCACTTTACCAGAGACCCCCCTCAAAATGCTCTTTGATCCCATCATTTTACCACTTCCAAATCTATCCTACCACACTACCATCTAGCCCACATCTCTCCATCTTGTCAACAAGGATAGAATAAGTGACTTTATGAAATACTTTGCTGAAATTTATATCTATAATGCTTGCTTGTTCTACCATGTTATTTACCCTGACAACAGAGAAATGAAGTTAGTCTGGCATGATGGACCATATTGAAATGGATGCTTCTTTTAAGGCATTTACAAGATAGACCACAAGCCATTCTTCTAAAATTAACTAATTGTGCCAAATAATGGAATCATATCCTGGCTTCACAAGTCTTTGACCTAATTATCCCTATACCATTATGAGGAATTAAAGGATGCTAACTTATATAGGAATATACAACCAGTAACAGATATCAAGGCTAAATACTTAATCAGTTAGCTGTTTGGGCTAAAAGTCTAGTCCAAATAGTTCAATCTTATACTTCCATCTTACTATAGTAACTCAGATGTTCCAGTATCAATTTGTTATTTAACAGATTTAATATTGTTTAAAAAACTTTTTGATTACAGAGTTATGCTATGAAAGAATAGCTACATAGCTATGGTAAGGGAACAATGTTTTCCTAATTTCATGTCAATTCCAGGCAAAAGGTATGTAGATGACCAATTGCATTGAGCCAGGCTTAAAGTTAGTCATGTGTCATACTGATGAAATTGAGTCAGGAGACTCTTACCTCAGCTCATGTGTAATAGTTGTTCTCCCAACTTGTTCCATAAGAACACACTTTGTAATTCATAGATGAAGTTCAGCAACCCGACAGGATTGCTGGCATCATGAATCATTGGCTCAATAGTATTCCTTTTTTTTTGCTTTTTGGAGGGGCAATTGGGGCTAAGTGACTTGCCCAAGGTCATGTGGCTAGGTTTTTGTGTGTCTGAGACCAGATTTGAACTCAGGCTCTCCTGACTCCAGGGCTGGTGCTCTATTCACTGTGTCACCTAGTTGCCCCTCCTATAGATTTTTATTTTTTTGCTTTTTTTTTTCCAACAGCATTCCTTGATAATCATACCTGGACTCAGATTCAGAATGACAGTTAACATCCCAGAAGGTCTTGAATAGTAGAAGAAATAAGTACCTTACCCAGAACTTCACATGACCCTTAGTGAATTCAGGAAAATATTTTCATTTAACGCTTTTTTGCAAGAGAATGGGTGACCTGGCAGGCACACTTGTGGTGCAAAAAACATAATCTTTTATTTTCTTGTCCTGAATGCAAATCCCTTCCCTGTTTCCCCATTGGTTGGGTACTACAGAGTTTACAGCCTATCGGGAGAGCCGAAGCCACTCACACATGAGTCTCCACCCCTGCTTACATCTTCCATTCCACGTTTCAGCACCCCTCACCCATTTTCTTTTTACTTTATTTGGCAAAAGCTACTCATAGCTTGTTAGTGTAAATGGACATGTTAGACTGCAAGACCAGCTACAATCAGTTTTAACAGGGCTAGGCCCAGTCTCAAGCAAGACCTCCCTATTGTATGTGGAAGGGGAGGGATTTCCAATTGTCTAATTTCCACATAAGCTCTTATACCCCATTGAGCAATATGTAGGAACAACATCCTAATGGTGATTTCCTTCAGTTACATCCTCTACTACATTTACAACCAGTTTTTTCCCTGAAGTAACCATCACAGGTTTCACAAGTCATTTATTATATGATTTCTGTGGAAAAAAAGTTCAAGCATCCCTTCCAATAGCAAGTTCCAATAATCAGAGTTTCAAGTATGTGACCATAATCTCACATTGGTGACAGTAAGAGATTCATCACAGAAAAGTATTACTCCTCTCAGAATCCCTTTAAACAATGAAATCATCTTTAAGGTGAGTCTTAAGTAGTTTGCATACATTCTTTCGCATGTTCTGTTTCCTAATTAAAAAACAAACATAAGTAAAATCAAATTTCCCATTACAACAACACAAAATAGTTCATAAGTGACTACTCTTAATAGATTTGCCTCTCTATTTCTTAAGTTTATTTACCCTTCTCTAACCATACTCAATCTGAAAGAACAAGAATACTTCAGGAATTGAATCTTATACACATAAGTTCAAACACTAAGTTTAATTCTTGCTTAGACCATGGAATGAATTCAGATCAAAACAGCAAGATTTTTCCCACTTACAATTCATTACAGTAAATTAGATGCTTTACTATAAGATGCCTTAGACTCTGAGGCTGCTTCCATTGAGCTGTGGACTCTGACTCTGTTTCCTTGAAAGTACCCATTTAAGGCCAGTTCAAGGACACAACAAACCTAGGAATTAAACTTGAAAATTCACAGTAAGTTTGGACATAATTATTATTCAATTATTGTTGCAACAAATTAGCTTGCAAATGAAAACTCAGTAGACCTGCTGGTGGAGTCAAGATGACAGAGTCGAAAGAGGATGTCTGCTGGGCTCCAGCTCCCACCACCTCCAATTCATGTAAAAGGGGACTGTGAACAAACTTTGGAGCTACAGAACCCACAAAATTACACAGAGAAGCTAACCTCCCACTGAGGACAGCTCAGCAGGCCAGCAGGAATCAGCCAGCACAGCACTCTGGGAGCTGAGACAAGCCCCACTCAAGCCAAGGTTTTAGCCCCAGAGTGGGCCTGACCAACCACAGGTTGGAGGGATTCCAGATCACCAGCACCTGTGGTGATTTTCAGAATTATCAACACATAGATACTAAGGACAAAGTGAGAGGTAAGTGCAGTGTGGACTTTGGGATCTGGTAGTTGGAAGTGCGTCGGCTTTTGCTCCCCAGGGTGAGAAGCCGCTGAGGAGCCGGGTGTGCAGCTATGCTCACATGGAAGCTTCAGCTAGTGGCCTGCAGACTGTAGGGGGACCAAGCGACCAGTCTGAGGGGCAATCACTCTTGCTTTAACCTGCTTGGATCTGGATTGCAGTCTAGGGTGGAGGTCCTGGGCTGTGTGACCAGCTTGCCAGAGTGTGTGGAGGCCTCAGAGAGGGCACCCAACTAATACCTCCAGCCATTGAGGAAACCCCAGTGTTTGGGATGAAACTCCCTGGTCTGGTGGCAGAGTCCTATTGTGGCGAAAAGCCCAAAAGTCAAGTGACTGAGTGGTGACATGAGCAGGCAAAAGAAGCAAAATAAACAGAATATCCCAACTTTAAACTCCTATTTTGGGGGCAAAAAGGATCAAAGCATGGAACAGGAGGAAGACAGTGAAGTCAGAACTCCTGCACCAAAAGCTTCCAAGAAAAATATGAGCTGGTTATAGGCCATAGAGGACCTTAAGAAGCAAATAAGAGAAGTGGAGGAAAAATTGGGAAGAGAAATGAGAATGATGCAAGAAAATTATGAAATGAGAGTCAACAGCCTCACTGAGGAAAACACACCTTAAAAAGTAAACTAGCTCAAATGGCAAAAGAGGCTCAAAAAGGCAATGAGGAGAAGAATGCCTTAAAAAGCTGAATTTGCCAGATGGAAAAAGAATCTCAAAAGCTCACTGAGGAGAATTACTCCCTCAGAATCAGATTGGAGCAAATGGAAGCTAATGACTTTATGAGAAATCAAGATGCTGTTAAACAGATCCAAACAAACGAAAGAATAGAAGGCAATGTGAAATATCTCATTGGGAAAACCATTGACCTGGAAAATGGATCCAGGAGAGATAATTAAAAAATTATTGGACTACCTGAAAGCCATGATCAAAGAAAGAACCTAGAAATCATCCTCCAAGAAATTCTCAAGGAAAACTGACTTGATGTTTTAGAACCAGAGGGCAAAATAGAGATTGAAAGAATCTACCGATCACCTCCTGAAAAAGATCCCAAAAGAAAACTCCTAGGAATATTGTAGTCAGGTCCCGAAATTCCTAGATCAAGGAGAGAATATTACAAGCAGCTAGGAAGAACAATTTGAATACTGTGGAAACACAATCAGGATAACATAGGATCTGGCAGCTTCTACACTGAGGGGTCGAAGGGCTTGGAATATGATATTGCAGAGGGCAAAGGAGCTGGGATTAAAACCAAGAATCACCTACCCAGCAAAACTGAGTATCATGTTTCAGGGGAAAATATGGTCATTCAGTGGAATAGAGGACTTTCAAGTATTCTTGATGAAAAAACCAGAGTTGAATAGAAAATTTGACATTCAGATATGAGAAGCAAGAGAAGCATCAGAAGGTAAACAGGAAAAAGAAATCATAAGGAACTTATCAAAATTGAACTATTTACATTCTTACATAGAAAAACAATAATTGTAACTTATGAAACTTTTCTCAGTATGAAAATAGTTGAAAGGAATAGGAATATATATATATATATATATATATATATGTCTATTTAAGAGGGTGTATGAATACATACATGAATGTGTATATATGTTTACAGGTATACATAGATAGTGGTCACAGGACCAATTTAATAGGAAGGGATAATACCTAAAAGGAGAAAGTAAGAGGTGAGAGAGGAATATAATGATAGGAGATGGGGAGAGACAGAATGGGGTAAACTCTCTCATAAATAAAAGGCAAGGGAAAATGGTTACAATGTAGGGGAAGAACAGGAAGGCAAAAAGGCAAAACCTTATTCTCATTGAATTTGGCTCAGGGAGGGAATGACATACACACTAAATAGCGTATCTCACCCTACAAGAGAGTAGAAGGGAAGAGGATGAGAGGGGGGTGATGGAAGGGAGGGCAGGCTGGGGGGGAGGGAAGTTGGAAGCACCCACATTTGAAAAGGGATGGGATCAAAGTAGAGATTAGAACAAGTGGGAGGTGGGATAGGATGGAGGGAAATATAGTCAGTCTTTTACAATATATCTATTATGTTAATGTTTTGCATTAGCTACACATGTACAACTTATACTGAACTGCTTATCTTCCCAGTAAGGGTGGGTGACAAGGGAGGAAGGGAATGAATCTAGAATTCAAAGTTTTAAAATCAAATGTTTAAATATATACACATAATATTATTAATACTACTTTACATGTAATTGGGAAATAAGATATACAGGCATTGGGGCATAAAGATCCACCCTGCCCTACTGCAGAAGTCAAAGGGGGTATGGGAGAAGATATGGGAGAGAGCAGATTGGAGAAATGGATATCCTGTGGGACTGCTATTTTGGGGCAGTGGGTAGGGGAAAAATGCAGAAAAAAATTGTAACTCCAAATCTGGCAGAAATAAATGATGTAAACCTGAAGTTAATAAAGCATTTGAAAAAAAAAAAGAAATTCAGTAGACCTTCTAAAAATCACACAAAATATTTTGCAAAACATTTCTTTGTAAAAGTATTTCCCTTTTTTAAAAGTTTCCAAATGATCCTGATGTTACTATAACAAACTAAATTCCAAATAACCACAAAATTCCTAGTTATCTAAATTGTCTAGTCAAAAAGGAATTTGTATTGAGGAGGAGATTACGTTTTTATAAGCATATCCAATTAAACTAGTCTTATCATAATAACAAGTTTACCAGGTCCTTAAAAGTTTTACCCAATATCTTTTCTTCCCTTTGTTTTTAAATGTATCACTAGTAATTAAGAAAACAAATTATATTCTAGAATCTCGTGAATATGGTGGTAGTTTACAAACCTCCAAATTAATGAACACATACAAACACAAATATGTCCTTCGATAAAATAACACCCCTATTTTGAGCAAGGATTCCCATTTACTTGGTAAGAATTCAACAACAATGACAACAACAACAATAACAACACCTCTTGCACAGGGTTGATAAGAATTACAATGGAGATTTTACGTCTTTTCTTTTCCTGATTACCAATTTTCCTTTAACAAAAATATCTTTGTAATTATTTGATTTAACTAATAACTCCAAAATAGCTTAGTTAACTGTCTTAATTTTTATAAGTGAGAGCCAAATAATTTTAGCTGAAACTTCCCTTTTAAATATTGACAAAGCTTGGAAGTCTATGATTTCTTAAGTTCTGTTACTTCAGGATATTACAATAAATAGTCAGATAGAATGACCTAACACTTCCTAACCCATTCATTTTTTTTCTTTCTGACAGTACAATTTTTAATCTAAAATCTATATTATAAGAGAAATTGCTTTTCTAACAACATAGGTGATACAATTGTCACCAGATTACATAATGTAAGGAAATTTTGAAATATAATACCATAAACATCATGCATTTTTAGAACTTGAAACAAGACCATTTAATTACCAATCAGGTGACCTTAATCTGCTTATACTGGAGCAAGTCCCCATTTCCACCCAACCAACCAGTCTCCTGACACTGATTGGTTCTGTTTGCTCTTATGACCATAAAGCTTCACCTATTGAGAAGCTAGTCCAGCTCTTCAGCAATTTTTATCCTTCAAACTCACTCTCCCACTGCATTTCTTGGTGCTGAAACCTGGGAAGGGAAAACAGAGAGATGCCCCAAGAGCCTCCTCTTTCCTTCCCTGTACTGTTTCTCTGGGTGAATACCTCGAATTCAGCCTCTGCCCAGGGATGGTAAATCTTTCCTCCTTGTTTCCCTTCCCTTCTCTCCATTGTCCTCTCACTGACTCTGGGGTCTTCCTAGGAGGTCTCCACTGTTAGAAATGACTGGTCAGTGTCAGTTTTGGGGATGTCACACATCGTACAGTGTCCTGCAGTTTGCCTTCCTATATACCTGGGAACACCTTGGCCTGAATGTAGTCCTAGTCATACTGACCCTTTAGGATGCTAAAGCCTTGATGCTTTAGTCAGTGATGGGACAGGAGACCTCCATCCCTCCCAACTCTCTTTACGGATGCCTTCTTAACAATTGGGACAAATTTGTGGGACAGGATTTGAGGAGGAAATGTATGGTCTTTGATTATAATACAACTTGGCCTTGATATTGTCTCAAAGATCAGGAAAATGGCCTGAGAATAGCTCCTTAAATTACAATACCTAGTAAGATTTAAAATGAAGCCACCCAGAGACTTCTAAGGTCTGTTGCTAGAAAAGCAAACAAACAAACCTATAACTCTTTTCTTTATGATTCCCGGTCTGGCCAGCCTGGAGCTATAGTGAAAAGTTAGATACAGCTAAAAATATCTTAGCAGGTTCAGGAGGTTTTGAAATTAATCATTAAGAAGTCTGGAAATTAATCATTTTGGGATTGCAGGAGAAAACACCTGAGATTTTTGGGATAATTCTATAAACTCATCCTCTGTTAAAATTTCCACACAATACTAACATCCAGCATTCCCCACTCCCTTCCCTGAGTTAGGAGTGTATCTCAGTATGGGGATCTTCAAAAGCCCCATGCATTCTTGTTAAGCCCTTTCATCCCAGATCAGATTAAAAGAAGTTCTGGAGAATTGAGGGAAAAATAGTTATGGTTGCTGTTATGGGATAAAAATGATATAATGATTGTAAAGTGCTTAATACAAGGACTGGCATATGTTAGATAAAACATTATTATTACATTTCTAGTTTAATGTAGTTGTTCCATACCTGATAACTTTGAAGTGATTTTTAAATGCCAAAAGTAATAAGATCAATAATTTCTATATATAATAATCTGAAAATGCAATTGTCATCTGAAATGTATTGTTTGTGTTATTATTGCATTTCTAAATTTTATTTCTAAAACTTTCTTAGATTGTAAAATATGAGAGAACATTGTGAAGTAGAAATGTTGTTAAAGCAATTTTTTTTGCCTTTTGGAGGGCAATTGGGGTTAAGTAACTTGCCCAAAATTACATGGCTAATTTTTTTTCTGTGTGGGTGTTAACTGTCTGAGGCCAGAACCAAACTCGGGTCATTCTGATTCTGGGGCCGGTGCTTTACTCACTGTGCATAGGATATCCACTCTTCCAATCTGCTCTCTCCCATATCTTTTCCCATACCCCCTTCGAATTTTCCAGTAGGGCATGGTGGGTCTCTATGACCCAGTGCCTATAGAACATTTCCCAATTACATGTAAAATAGTATTAATAATAATAATAATAACTATATATATTTAAACATTTGATTTTAAAACTTTGAATTCCAGATTCATTCCCTTCCTCCCTTGTCACCCACCCTTACTGGGAAGATAAGCAGTTCAGTATAGGTTGTACATGTGTAGCTAATGCAAAACATTAACATAGTAGATATATTGTAAAAGACTGACTATATTTCCCTCCCTCCTATCCCACCTCCCACTTGTTCTATTCCCTACTTTGATCCCATCCCTTTTCAAAAGTGGGTGTTTCCAACATCCCTCCCCACCAGCCTGCCCTCCCTTCCATCATCCCCCTTCTCATCCCCTTCCCCCTACTCTCTTGTAGGGTGATATACCCTATTTAGTGTGTATGTCATTCCCTCCCTGAGCCAAATTCAATGAGAGTAAGGTTGACCCATTCCCTTTTGCCTTCCTATTCTTCCCCTCCATTGTAACCATTTTCCCTTGCCTTATCTATATGAGATAGTTTACCCCATTCTGTCTCTCTCCATTTCCTCATTATATTTCTCTCTCCCCTCTTAATTTCACCTTTTAAATATCATCCCTTCCTATTAAATTGGTCCTGTGCCCTCTATCTTTGTATACCTGTATACATATATACACACATTCACATATGTATTCATATGCCCATATATCCTCCAATGTAGACATATATATATATATATACATATATATATATATATATATTTCTATTTTCATACTGAGAAAACTTTCATCAGTTACAATGATCGGTTTTCCATGTAGGAATGTTAATAGTTCAACTTTGATAAGTTCCTTATGATTTCTTTCCCCCGTTTACCTTCTCATGCTTCTCTTACTTCTTGTATCTGAATATCAAATTTTCTATTCAACTCTGGTTTTTTCATCAAGAATACTTGAAATTCCTCTATTCCACTGAGTAACCACATTTTCCCCTGAAACGTGATACTCAGTTTTGCTGGGTAGGTGATTCTTGGCTTTAATCCAAGTTCCTTTGCCCTCTGCAACATCATATTCCAAGACCTTTGATCCCTCAGTGCAGAAACTGCCAGATCCTATGTTATCCTAATTGTGTTTCTGCAATATTCAAATTGTTTCTTCCTGGCTGCTTGTAACATTCTCTCCTTGATCTGGGAATTTTGGGACCTGGCTACAATATTCCTAGGAGTTTTCTTTTGGGATCTTTTTCAGGAGGTGATCGGTGGATTCTTTCAACCTCTATTTTGCCCTCTGGTTCTAAAACATCAGGGCAGTTTTCCTTGAGAATTTCTTGGAGGATGATTTCTAGGTTCTTTCTTTGATCATGGTTTTCAGGTAGTCCAACAATTTTTAAATTATCTCTCCTGGATCTATTTTCCAGGTCAGTGGTTTTCCCAATGAGATATTTCATTTTGCCTTCTATTCTTTCATTTGTTTGTTTAACAAGCATGTTGTTTAACAGTATCTTGATTTCTCATAAATTCTGAAGGAATTAGACTGGAGCAAAAAAAAAGCTCACTCCTCAGTGAGCTTTTGAGATTCTTTTTCCATCTGGCAAATTGGGCTTTTTAATTTTCTTATTCTTTTCCACATTGCATTTTTGTGCCTCTATTGCCATTTGAGTTAGTCTGTTTTTAAGGTGTTATTTTCCTCAGTGAGGCTGTTGACTCTCATTTCATAATTTTCTTGCATCGTTCTCATTTCTCTTCCCAATTTTTCCTCTACTTCTCTTATCTGCTTCTTGAGGTCTTCTATGGCCTGTATCCAGCTCTTATTTTCCTTTGAAGCTTTTGGTACAGGAGTTCTGACTTCACTGTCTTCCTCCTGTTCCATGCTTCGATCCTTTTTGTCCCTAAAAGAGGAGTCTAATGTTGGAATCTTCTGTTTGCTTTGTTTCCTTTGCCTGGTCATGTTGCCACTCAATTACTTGACTTTTGGGCTTTTTGCCACAGTAGGACTCTGCCACCAGACAGGGGAGCTTTCATCCTAAATGCTGGGGATTTCTCAGCGGCCAGAGATATTAGTTGGATGCCCTCTCTGAGGCCTCCACACACTCTGGCAAGCTGGTCACACAGCCCAGGACCTCCACCCTAGACCACAATCCAGATCCTAACAGGTCAAAGCAATAGCAATTACCCCTCAGACTGGTCACTTGGTCCCCCCTGCACTCTGCCGGCCAGGAACTGAAGCTGTAATGTGGCACTGGCTGAGCCAAGGAATCTCAGTGGCAAAAGCTGTTGCACTCCCAACTACTGGCTCCCAAAGTCTGCCCTGCACTGACCTCTCATTTTGTCCTTAGCATCTATGTGTTGATAATTCTGGAAACCACCACAGCTGCTGGTGATCTGGAGTCCCTCCAGCCATTGGCTGGTCAGGCCTGCCCTGGGGCTCAATCCTCTGGGTCACTCGGACCTGGGCTTGGCTCCCAGTACACTGGCCGATTCCTGCCAACCTGCTGGGCTGTCCTCAGCAGGAGGTTAACTTCTCTGTGTCATTTTGTGGGTTCTGTAGCTCCAAAGTTTGTTCAGAATCCCCTTTTGCATGAATTGGGCTGGAGCCATGCAGAGCTCTACTACTCCACCATCTTGACTCCACCAACTTAGTTTTAATCAATTCCAATTTTAAAGGTTTATTTTTGCTATAAGGTGGGAAAGAGTGATATCTATCATTTTACAATTTTCCAACTAATTTTCTTCCATAAATGTTTATAGATTATTCCTCTTAACATCAGGATAAATTTTAAACTGTTTTTAAAGAAGGGGAAATTCTCTTGTGTAATTTTTAGAAGACCTACTAAATTTTCATTTGCAAGATAATTTATTTCTAAATTACTGTAATGGGTTATAAAGCAGAAGAAACTTTGCTGTTTTGATCTGAATTTGTAGTTATTTCATGGCCTAAGCAAGAGTTAAATTAGTATTTGAACTTATCATGAAGAGACATATCAAATTATAAAGGATGTCCTTTCAGAGGAGACCTGTCTTGAGGTCCCTGCCTCCAGAGGCAACTTGGAGAGAAAAGATAAAAGTTGACTGTAACCAAATACAGGGAGTCCAGGAGATAGGAGCAGGGATTTTGGACATAAGACTTACTTTCCCTTTAGAATTAGGACTTCAGGAGGAAAGAGTCCTGTGGGCGCCCAGTCTCAGAAATGTTAGGGAAGAGTCCAGTCTCCAAGGTCTACTCTTATCTGAGTCATGGCACCATTAACGTCAGCCTTGCAGATTTTGTTCTAAGAAAGAGACAAATGAAATTAGGTTGTGCCTATATTTTTAATTTCTCTTAAACTAGTGACTGACATGCATTGCATGGGAATTACAGTCCAGAATTGGTCTCCCCTAAGGGAGCCAGTCCAGAACTGGCTCAATTTGGGAGTTGGGGGTACAGAGTTAAATGTCCTTTGAAGAACAGGCATTCCCAAGGGGTGCCAATCAACTCTGATTGGTTAACATACTGGGAGGTGGGTTATATTAAAATGAGGGTCTTGGGGTAGAAGACTTAGGTCACTTAATCTTGGTCAAAGAGACATCAATTAGGGGTGGCCAGGTGGCTCAGTGAGTAAGAGCATTGGCTCCAGTGTTGGGATGACCTGGAGATCGAATCCTGGGCTCAGATACTCAGCACCACACCCAGAAATAACTGGCTGTGTAACCTTGAGCAAGTTACTTAACCCTGATTTCTTAAAAAAAAAAAAGAGAGAGAGAGAGAGACATCAATTTCCATATCACTTGTCTTAACAAAAAGGAAGAACTAACATTTTCCCAGACCTGCCTGGGCAAACAATCAGCAGAAATAGACTCTTTAGATAGATACTAATGTCTTTCTGAAGAGGAAACTGAACTTTGGAAGAAAGGGGAAAATGGGGGAAGCTCGGAGTTTCTAAGATAATTACTAAGAAAAATCATTTTTCACAATAGCTTTCCTCCTTACTCAACATTCTATCGATTGCCTTTGAATAAGGGGTATCCCAGTGTTAAATTGTACTCCTTCCTTCTTCTATCTTGTAGGATCATTCATTTCCTTCAAAGTATAGTTTAGGTAACAATTTCTGTATAGGTTTTTCTTGAGATTTCCAATTTCTTCCACTCTTTTCGAAAATATTTTGTATTAATTGTTGTGTATGTGGTACCCCCTTTTCTTTGAGGGTTGTAATTTTTTTGCGAACAGGAATTAACATATTCATTAAAATTTTTAATTCTTAGGTCTTTGTGATGAGTTCAAGGTATAACCCAAGAATGCTGGGATGCCACCTGAAATGATGAATAGATAGATGTGTGGTCCTATTGTCTGAAAGAAATTCACTCAGACAGTTCTTCATGTTAAAGAAAGGCATTTATTGGGGTGACACAACCAAGCAGGTCTGCTCCCATGTGGGAGAGACAGAGTATAGGTGGCAGGCCCTGCTCCATTAAGGGAGGCAGTGGGGCCCTGCTTTCTGTAGGAGGCAAAGGTGATTGGTCATGTTAAAGGTCTGGTTTAAATTCAATGTTATGGCTGGAGGTGCTTTTTTTATACAGCAAAGCAAGGAGAGTAGGAAAAGGAGCCCAGGAGGAGTGCTCCAGAATACATACAGATAAGAAAGGGTAACAGGAAAGAGGGAGGGGGAGAATTTTTTTGGAATATCCGGTAAGGGAGTGCTTTGTGAAAGCACACAGGTAAGTCCATTGTGGGGAGCTTCAATGCATGGTCCTTTTTGATCACTTGTCTGATTGGTCACATCCTGTATCTTATCTCATATCTCACATCCTGCAGCCTGCTTGCTTCATCTGTCTTGAGCGCTCCTGTCTGCCTTACCTCATCATTTGCAAGTGCCTTAGCCATAATGAGAACTTGATAAATATTTGTTCAATTTATTGAATAGCATATATTAAACATGTCACAAAGTTTTAAGTTACACTACATTGTACACATTTGAGCCTTGATTTCTGTAGGTGAGTTGAGAAAAGCTGAGGTCCAGGTAGATTAAGGACTTTGCTCAAAGTTTCTAATAGTAAATACCTAATCCAAGCTTATTTTTCCTTTCGAATCCAGCGTTCTTTGCAATGCATCAAGCTACCTCCCTTAATATCTGTTTAGAAGATTGTGCTCAATTCTAATCACATAGGCTGAGAAGTAAGGAACTCAAGGCAAAGACCCCCAGGAAGCTCAGCTCATATTTCTAGTTATTCATATCAAGACAAGCCCTACTCAAATCCAGACTCACCCTGAGTCAAGCTCCAAAACAAAGAAGAGAGGAGGAAGCTCTTGACCACACCCCCACTTCGGTTTTATAAATCTTCAGACTTGCTGTTTGCTCATCCTCTGGTTGCCTCTCCTCAGCCAACTTGCTGTTGGATCCGTAGATGAAATTTACAGGAGAAAATCGTAAGTTATCTTGTCTGATTTTCTCCTGGATAAGAAGATGTTCTGTCCTCCCTTCCTCACTATCTAGGGTGGATGTATATGAAATAAAGTGTATATGAATGTTAGGGGGTATAATCATTTGTTAAGCATTTGTGGTCCCTGCTCTCAAAGAGCTCAAGTTCAAATTGAGGCAACAAATGGGCGAATTATTAGATACATAAAAGATTTATAGAGTAGATAAAAGGTAACCTTAGAAGGGAAGGTATTAGAAGCCAGGGGAATGAGAAAAGTCTCCCATAGAAAAAGAAATTTTAGATGAAGAAGGAAATCAGTGGAACTGAGAGGTAGAGATGAGGAGGAAGTGCATTTCAGGTACAGGGGAGAACCAATGTGGAGGCAAAGATGTGAAAGATGGGCATGTAACGTACAAGGGATAGAGTAACTAGATTGTAGTGTCTGTGGAGGGAAATAAAATATAAGAAGATTGAAAAGGTAGGAAAGGACCAGGTAACAAAGAACTATAAATGCCAGGCATTTTCTCTTGAACATAGTCACAAGGGGTGATTATGATTTAAAAAAAATCACTTTGGCATTGAAATGAAAATGGGAAAAACTTCAAGAAGAGAAATTAGTTAGAAAACTACAAGCTACTAAATAGTCTGGGCAAGGGTCATGAAGGCCTGAGGTAGGGTGATGACTGAATGAAGAAATGGAAACAGATGTAAGTGATTTTGCAAAGGTAAAAATGACAAGACCTAGCAATGTATAAAATCTTTAGGGTGAGAGTGAGGAGTCAAAGATGACATGGAAAGGAATATGAATTGCATGTATATATGAATTTTGGAGTATTAGAGGGAATAAAGGAATTCTAGAGATGGATCTTGTTTTCACCCTCCCTCTCTCCTTTTCTCCCTCTCTCCCTCCTTCTCTGTCTGTCTCTCTCTGTCTCTGAATCAGCAAAATGTCTTCCTCAATCTGTCAACTCTGAAATTTCCTCTACTCTTCTCCCACTGCCCCACTGTTTTTTGAGTTGTTCAGTCATTTTTAAGTTGGGTTGGCACTCTATTCACTGTGATGCCTCCCTGCCCTCCTGTTTTTCCAGAACAGTCTCCAAATCATAGACTTTATGCTGTGCCCAAGGTTATACAACTAGTTATTGGTAAACCTATAAAGAAAATCCACGTCTACTTGATGGAATCCTAATAAAGCTTCCCCCAGCGCCAATATTCTAACCTACTTATAGGCCCCACCGAACAGCAGGCCCACTGCCTCTATCTAGCCACTCACCTCCCCCCACCCCAATATCCTAACTTCTTCACATATGCCTCACTGCTCACTAGCACAACAGGCGTGTCCATGAACTTATATTTCTCATAGAACAGCAGGTGTGTCCATGCAGTCAACCACAACTACCTCCATCTAGTCTCAGATAGGACTGTAATACTCAGCCAATCAGAAAGCAGCACCACCAGGATGCCCGAGCAGGATGTGGACCCCCAGACAACAGGAGGGTCTTTCCCTAAGTAGGCACCTGCACCATAATAATAAAGAACTGTATGATATAGAGAAGCTTATTATAATATCATTATCATTCATATATATTGACCCAAATGGGATTTTCTGTATGCATTGTGGGTAACTGCACAGTTTTACTGAGGCTGGGACTCCTTCCCTATTACCTTAACAAAGCTCTCCTGCTTTTTTAATATTCATAATTTCTGTTATGTAATCACATCTTTACCCTATAAAAATCTATCTTGCTTTCTCTGAAGTTATTGGTCCTTCTTGGAACTTAGTCTGCTTCATGAGAGGCATCAATCTCAATAAATGCCTCTACTTGCATTAGAGGTGGTCTGACTCTGAATTCTTTGAGATGGTTCCACCACAACACATCATGAAACCTTAGCAGTTTTTGACAAAGTTTAAACTGCAACATACTGACTACTAGGGTATTCTTTTCACTAGACCACACTCATCTACAGCATGATTTAGATGAATGGGTATTTGATCTGGAAGGAAATGACTTGGTTTCAAATTCTCACTCAGTTTTATAGCTGTGTAACAATAGGAAAGTTGTTTGGCCTCTTTTCTGTAAAAATGAGAGGTTTCAATTAAATGACCTCCAATTCTAAATCAATGATACTCCTGGAGAGGGAGTGGGGTATAAGAGAAAAAGAACTGAGTGAGAACTTAAAAGATGCATTGTGTTCTGCCACTACCTTTTTGAAGGACTTGGCAAATTAAACTATATAATCCTCAGTTTCCCTTCTTGTAAAATGGGGAAGGGTTTAGAATAATTGACTCTAAGATCTCTTACAACTGCAAGAATCTATGAATCTAATAAAAAGTCTATGAAGTAGAAGAGCCAGGAAGGTCATATCAGGAGGTCCAGCTAAGTGATGCAGTGAATAGTATGCCAGGCCTGGAATCAGGAAGACTCATCTTTCTGAGTTCAAATCCAGCCTCAGGTACTTACTAGTTGTATGAACCTGGAAAAATAACTTAACCCTGTTCTCCTCAGTTTCTTCATCTGTAAAATGAGCTGCAAAAGGACATGGCAAACCACTCGAGTATCTTTGCTAAGAAAACCCCAAAAGTGGTTACAAAGAGTCTAACACAACTGAAAAGACTGACCAAAAACAATGTCAGAGAGGAAAAGAAGGAAACATGTATAAGAACAAGTTATCAAAAGTTTCAGATGCTACAGAGGTTAAAGGAAATAAAACCCTAGAAAAGGTTGGGCAATTTGGATGATATCCTTGGAGAGCCTGGTTTCTGTAGAGCAGAAGGGTCAGGAACCAGATTATAAAGAACTAAGGAGACAATAGGTAGGTAGGAAGTAAAGCCAAGACACAGGAACACCTGCAATACATCCTGGGAAAATTATAGTTTGGGTATTTCTATTTCCTCCTCCTGCAATTCTGATCTTACATCTGACTTACAAAGCAGCTTCCAACCTCTGGTCCAGCTGCCTGGAGAAGAGGCTTAAGTAAACTCTGAGGGAGTTAAACCTCTATGCATAGAGGCTTTTCTGAGCATTATCTTTCTCTGTCTCTGTTCCTATTCTCTGTCCTGCACTAGCGAAGGATTACAGAAGGAACAAATTTTGACTAGTTGAGTGTAGTTATATAATCAAATGGTCAGGGATAAAGTTTGGTATTCTAGGCAGCAGCCACTGACTTCTCTGATAACCACAAATGAGTTGCTTCTTTGCTTCAGTCTTTCCATCTGTGCCAGAGAGGGATAAACTTCAATCTTTATATGAATTTGAAACATAATTTGTACTATTTACTGGTTTAATCCTGAAATTAATGTTATGTATCCAACAGAGATCATTACGATGATACTATTCTCCTAAGGGACTTCTTACATCATCAAATCTAATATTTGCTTCTCTATCCATGACGATGACACCCTCAGATGCCATTAAAGTGCTAATGAATGGGGTACATTGCTGGCACCTTTCCACGAATGAAGTTCCTTGTGAACTGCTTCTTCTCATTGGTGAAGCTGCTTTCCCAGTGCTGGTAAATGGGAAAAGCCAGGTTCTCATTGCTGCCTCCCAATATGGCAAGGACTGCATGGTTTTGTGGCCCATGAGGGCTACCTGCAGTACACAAGTATGACCAAATTTTTCCACAATGCTGTGAGATGGCTCAATCCCTGCCCAGATGCTGCCACTGGGGTGCATTCATCTATAAAATGTCTGGTCTGTATCCTCTGTTCCCCTTGTCTGAAAGTGCAGATTACAAATTGCATAAAAGATTCTCTAGGGGATATACTTCATGAATGCCTGTGACGCTACCATGACCAAAAAGTTGGCTCAGTTTCTGAAGAATAGTGGAGGCTTGCTCATTGGATGTCACGCTTGGTATTGGGCAAGTCAATGGTGCCGGAACTAGGTTCTATCTGACTTCCCTGGTAATCATATTACCAGTGTGGCTGGTGTATACTTCACTGATACCTATGGATATATCAACTGCCTTGAAGTCTCCAGGGAAGTACCTACAATTCCACTTACAGTAAGGTGAGTAGTATTCCTGTGAGTAAAGATCTCTATGGCAGGTGTCAATGAGTTGAGCAAGAGTGATAACATTAAAGGCATCAAAGGTCTCCATCACAAAGGATATTCTTGTCTAAATGGAGTCCTCTGCCCACAGCCATGAAGTCTTGTCACTTAGTCTATTTCCTGATCTAATTTTTATTTGAAATTTTAACAACTACCAAATATTTTTGATGATTATTATTTTATAATACAGTGGGAGAGCTGAAATTATTTTTATTCCATTCTTTCTCCTTTTTCCATTATTTCTTTTAAGACACTAGATCTTTTATTATTTCAAATAAACTATTATTTTTCTAGTTCTAGAGAGCAACCCGCAGGTAGTTTGATTGTTGCAATATTAAATCTATAAATTATTTTATATATTATCATTATATTTAGCATATTGGTATGGCTTAATTATGATAATAATAACTAACATTTATGTAGCACTAAGCAATAAAAATTAATCAAATAATTACAAGCAGATATTATGATTTTAGGGCAATTAGGTAGTAGAGTGGATAGAGTGCTGAGCCTGGAGTCAGGAAGGCATGAGTTCAAAGCTGGCCTCAGACACTAGCTGTGTGACCCTGGGCAAGTTACTTAACCTTGTTTGTCTTAGTTTCCTCATCTATAAAATGAACTGGGGAAGGAAATGGCAAATCACTCCAGTATGTTTGCCCAAAAAAAAACCCCAAAAGGATCATGAAGAGTCATATATGACTGAAATGATTAAACAACAAAATTATAATTTTACTTTGAAATAAAATTTTCATTCTATTATAGCCAGTATTTGCAAATGCACTGAATCAACTGATGCAGCTTGGTACTTTGAGGTATTCTTAAATTTCCATCCTATTAACACTCCCTTTGAGCATGCATCCACTTAGCTGAATGATACCACATCATAAAAATGCCATTTCTATTTGCTCATTTGTGTGTAGATTTCAGCATATTAAGAATAGCTTTGTAGGTCATCAAAGTTATATATAAAAGAAAATTAATCAGAATAGTCTGGGTCATATTAGAACTTGTTTAATATCTAACCAAAGTTGCCCAAGTTTAGTTTATCTCATTATTCCTTTGGCTTGGTGTAATTCTGACTTACCTACCAAAAATTATGTCTCTCAAATTGAAATTCACAGGCACATTTTAGGATTTTTCTACCAACTTTCATTGCAGATTATCATACTAAGGTCATGCATTTTACAATCTCTGACTCACACTCTACAAATCAGGAAGGAACCTGATGGGTAATATGATTTTTTTTGGAGGGGGGAAGGCAAGGCAATTGAGATTAAGTGACTTGCCCAAGGTCACACAGCTAGTAGGTGTGTCAAGTGTCTGAGGCTGGATTTGAACTCAGGTCCTCCAAACTCCAAGGCTGGTGCTCTATTCACTGAGCCACTTAGCTGCCCCTATGATTTTAATGTTTCATTCCCATCCCTACCTAAAATGAGAACTAGAAGGGATCTTAGATATTCAGCCTGATCATTTTACAGGTTAGCAACTGACACCCCCAAAGGTTATGTAACTTAGTCATAATTACATAGAAAATAGAAAAGTTGGGGCAGCTAGGTGATGCAGTGAATAGAGCACCAGACCTGGAGTCAGGAGGACCTGAGTTCAAATCCAGCCTCAGACACTTAACACAAAAAAACTAGCCATGTGACCTTGGGCAAGTCACTTAACACCAATTGCCCCTCCAAAAAAAAAAATTGGGCGGCCAGGTAGCACAGCAAGTAAGAGCACCGGCCCCAGTGTTGGAATGACGTGGGAATTGAATCCCAGGCTCAGACACTTAGCATTCACCCAGAAACACCTGGCCGTGTAACCTTGAGCAAGTTACTTAACCCCAATTGCTTAGGGGCGGCCAGGTGGCTCAGTGAGTAAGAGCACCAGCTCCAGTGTTGGGATGACCTGGAGATCAAATCTGGGCTCAGATACTTAGCACCACACCCAGAAATAACTGGCCATTTAACCTTGAGCAAGTTACTTAACCCCGATTGCTTAAAAAAAGAAAATAGAAAAGTTGAGATTTGAACCAAGACTGTTGTCCAGTTGTTTCTGTCCTGTCCAACTCTTTGGGAATCCATTTAGGATTTTCTTGGCAGAGATACTGGAGACATTTGCCATTTCTTTCTCCAGCTCTTTGTACAGATGAAGAAACCAAGGGAAACAGGAAGCAAGATTTTAGTTCATGGTAAATAAACATAGCTTAATAATTAAGAGTTGCCAAGTAAAGGAATGGTCAATTCTAAGAACTAGAATTTCTTGTCACAACAGAATGTTATGCAAAGTTATTTATCAGGCATATTGGAGATGAGATCTGTGCTTCAGCTGGGAATAAGATTATGTGTGCTCTGAAGTCCCTTCCAATTCAAAGATGTTCAACCTCAGAATGTAGATGTCTGTTTACAAAAGACCTAGTAAATGTTTGTTGATTAATTGATTACTCACAAATTAAGGAATATTCCTAATTCTCCAACCCAATATTATTCTATTAAATGCTAACTCT
This sequence comes from Petaurus breviceps papuanus, assembly GCF_028583685.1. NCBI lineage: Eukaryota > Metazoa > Chordata > Mammalia > Diprotodontia > Petauridae > Petaurus > Petaurus breviceps. The sequence continues at coordinate 252,399 of NW_027185597.1, read as the reverse complement.
GTATAAATGCCTCCTTTTCAGATTTGGGGAGGTCCTTTCCCAGGATCAGAAGCAACTCTTAGATGGAATCTCAGAACTGAACATCGGTTTGACAGGAATCCCCTCCCAACTCCTAGTGCATGGAGCCCTGGCCTTCCCTCTGGAGCTAGATAAATCTCTAGGCTGCTTTCTGGAAGCTGCCTGATATGGCCAGCTCTGGGTAGTGCTAGTTGCCTATGAAGATATGCTTTGGAGCCCATTTTCTACGTAATGCTATTCATTGATTGGCAGGGAACCAAAAGGGTAAGATTGAGATTAAGCCTGAAGTGAAAGATCTGTTGCCTGGAAAGTTGCATAGTACCATGTGTCTCTACTGATTTGAGTGTGTACTGTTGCCAGAAGTACAAGGATCATGAGGCAAAGCAGCTACATGAGTTTGTGGCAGAGGGTAGGGGATTACAGATTGGAGGTCAGGTTTGGTCATGGGCCTCCCAGAATCCATGTAAAATTGCTTTGATTATACTGGGAATCATATCCTTAAACACTTTGGTCATAGTACACTAGACCAGACCCTGGAAAAAAAGTTGCTTTCCTCTGCTTTGTCCTTGGGAAAAGAAATAACACTTATGCTTGGCACTGTCCCAGGTTCTGAAAGAGTCAACTTGTCAGGGGGGGTGCTTGACAGAGGCCTCATTGGCAAAGCTGAAGAAGGATAGTAAGGCCTTCCTGATGATGTCTGCAAAGGGGATCCCTGCATATGTCTCCTTGCAACACTTTTTGAGAAAGTTTGAAACCAAATGAATCTCCAGGAAAAAAAGATAGATCTATGCTGCCCTAGCCTTACATTGGATAATTAGGGGAACTCCTAAAGTCTCATATTGTGTATGAATGTAACCACAAGGCATATGCCCACCCCCCATGCTTAGCAAAATAATTCCTTTTAAAAATTTAATAAGAAATATATAAATTAGCATAGTCATAGTTACCCCCACTGGTTACACCCTCTAAGACATAAGGGTATACGGATAAGCTTGGCTGGGCCCCAAGTTTTCAGTTAAACCCATGCTCTAGTAGGCATAAGTATTAGATAGATAAGTTTAGGTGGCCCCAAGGTACCACCTGAACTTACCCTGTGTGTGTATCTCAGATAAAACCCCCTCCCCTCCCATCACCCTTCTAAGCATTGTATAAAAATCCCATGGTTTTGATGACCTGACGGCCAGCCTAGGCTATAGCAGACCAGCCAGCTTGCTGACTGAGGCTGACTCACTAGCAGGGCAGGAAGGCCCACCAAACTGTCTGAGGGAAGCCATGATCCAGCTTTGCTGGTAGTGGGTGAGCCTGCATCTTTGATGTGCAGTCTCTCCTTAGGGTCCTATAGGGGAAAGAGGTGACCTGGCTTTGCCAGCAGCCTTAGGGGAGTTCCTACATCCCTGTAAGGACAGACAGCTCTAACTGTGCCTAATCTTAGCTTCATGTATTAATGTCTGCCTTGAGTGCTCTTGCCTAAACCTGGCCTATGGTATTCAGACCTGCTGTTACTATAAACATTGTATGTTGAGCATCAATTCTGATTAGACCTGAGTCACTTGTGGCACCAGTTTTGACAGATGCTTTATGTGTTATATTCCCTGACAGAGCAGGGAAGAGTAATGACCCCAGCATTGGGCATTAGAGCTCAGGCCCCAGATATGAGGGGCTGTGGCAGACCTTGACAGAGAAGCAGTGGGCAAAAGTGTTAGTTTTATAGACTTTAGACAGAGACTTAAGACTCAGGGTCTCTGGCTTAGGGTAATATGCAAAGAAATGGACTCCAGGAGCAGCTGACATCATTGGGCAGATAGTACCCCTGTTGTAGCACCCTGCTAATCAGCTCCCAGCAGCAGGAGCAGTCCACTGACAGAAGAGTGGGTGGGGCACTGGAATGTTTACTGAATAAGGGCAGACCCATTATAGCCCACTGTTTACTCCAATGCAATATCAATTGGTTTTTTTCACACTGCTGTCAGTAAAACCCTTAGTGATCATGGTACAACTCTTTGCCAGGGAAGGCTTAGAGTCAAGGGGTAGCATTGTTGATGGGGTGCTTTTGTTATGGCATCAAAGGAGGTATGAAAAAATTTTACCATCCTCCAAAGAATCAGGAGGAGGGCAGTCTCTCAGAGGTTTCTCATAAGGTAAAGGTTTTGAATTATACCCCACAGCCTTCTTTTGGCCCTCCAGGGGATGAGGGAAGGGAAGAGGGGAGAAGGAAGTGCTGATCAGTGAGACAAGAAACACTAAGTCAGTGATTGGAGAGGACAATGCTTCTTGACCTACAATGAGGATTGCCAAAGTGTTAAAATCATTGCTGTAGCCCTGATGTAACTGCTACTTCTTCTGCTAGAACCTGGAATGACAACTTGAAGGTGATAGGGCTTTTAATTACACAGAGGATTTAGAGATAATGTGAATAGAAAAAGAATTATGTGACAACTGGAGAGCACATACGGTCTCTGGAAAGGCTATGATATCTCTGAAAGAGGCTACAAAGACTCTGGGAAGGTGCTTGAGTTTACTAAGCAGTCAAGTAACCAACCCCTATGGCAACCACTACTACCCACTCCCACCTTGGGATTTTTACAACTGTTTTAGACTTATAGAGCCACTCTGAGGTGTGACCCTTCTAAATTGTAAAAATAAAACCAAAAACATGTGGCTACTTGAGAATCTTGAAACTTTTACTTCTTCTAGGTGCCATCTTAATAAATATTTGTTGTATGCCATTGAGAACCAGAGTTGCTAATGTTGGACTGAGATTAGGGTCAGGAGGGTACTGCCTCTGTAGGTTTTATATTTGCTTCTATAGAAGGAAAGAAGATGCATAAGTTTTATCTAGGTGGTGAAGTTCACCATGGTAGGAAGAGAGAGATTCAAAGAAAACCACTTTTCAGAATTAATAAAGACTATAAATTTGTTTTTTTGTGTTTTCATTTAAGGAACCTGAGTATTACAAGAGGGTGAGAGCTTTAACATTAATAAGTACTAGTCAGAGTCCTTTTTATAATATAATGGGTATATGAACTCTTGACAGGGTGATAATAAAGTCCACAAACCAAAAACAGTTTCTAACTTTGCATACCTAGCAGCTAATATAGTGCATCATAAGGAATTATTTAATAAATAGAGAAGAAATGATGAGCTCAGTGATCTTAGACAAACAGGGAAAGACTTGCATGAAACAATGAAGAGTATAAAATGAGAAGAACCAAGAGAACATTGTATATAGTAACAACCCCCTTTTAGTTTTTCTAGTTGCTTCTCACCTTCATATTTCTAATAGAAAACTAGTGAGATTTAGGCAATTTACATAAATGGACAGTAATCACAAAAGAAGAGGAAGACAAGATGGTGGAGTAAAAGCAGAGACTTGCTTGAGCTCTCCCCCAAACCCCTCCAAATACCTGTAAAAATGACTCTAAACAAATACTAGAGAAGTAGAACCAATAAAATGACAGAATGAAACATGTTTCCAGCCCAAGACAGCCTGGAAGACCTATAGGGAGGGTCTGTTGCACCAGGTTGGGAGCAGAGAATAGTCCAGCATGAGTTATGTTGACACAGACAGGGCTAAAGCAGGGATTGCCAGCTGTGACAGATTCCAGACTTCTCAACCCACAAATGTCAAAGATGGCATAGAAGGTCAGTGGGAAAACTCTGTGGGACCTGGGTGAAAGAGGATCATGGTTCAGACCCAGGCCTGGCATGGCAGAGGTGGTAGCAGTGGCAGCAGCAGCTGCTTCTGGAGCTCTGAGCCCACAGATAGTAGGGGATCAAGTGGCTGATACAAAACCCCTGAAGCCTAGGACAGTACACCCCCCACACACTAGAAGCAGAGTCTTACCTTGACAAAGAGTTAAAAAGTCATGTATTTGGCTGAGAAGATGAGCAAACAGCATAAACAAACTCAGACTATAGAATCTTACTGTGCTGACAACCAGAAGAAGACAACAAAGTCCAAGTTCCTACATCAAGAACCTCCAATAAAAATACGAATTTGTTACAGGACATGGAAAGGCTCAAAAAGGATTTTGAAAATCAAGTAAGACAAGTAGAGGAAAAATTGGGAAAATAAATGAGAGTGATGCTAGAAAAGTTTGGAAAATGAGGCAACAGTTTCCTAAAGGAGACCCCCCCCCCACCAAATACTGAAGAAATAAACTCCTTAAAAATAGACTAACCTAAATGGCAAAAGAGGTTCAAAAAGCCAATGAGGAGAAGAATGCTTTAAAAAGCAAGATTGGCCAAATGAAAAAGGAGGTCCAAAAGCTCACCAAAGAAAATAATTCCTTCAAAATTAGATTGGAGCAAAAGGAAGCTGATGACTCTATAAGAAATCAAGATACTATAAAACAGATACTAACAAATGAAAATATAGAAGGCAGTGTGAAATACCTCATTGGAAAAATCACTAACTTGGAAGATACATCCAGGAGAGATAATTTTAAAATTATTGGACAACCTAAAAGCCATGATAAAAAAGAGCCTAGATATCATCTTTCAAGAAATAATCAAGGAAAACTGCCTGGATATTCTAGAACCAGAGGGTAAAATAGAAATTGAAAGAATTCACCAATCACCTCTTGAAAGAGATCCCCAAAAGAAAATTCCTGGGAATATTGTAGCCAAATCCCAGAGTTCCCAGGTCAAGGAGAATATATTGCAAGCAGCCAGAAAGAAACAATTTGAATACTGTGGAAATACAATCAGGATAATACAAAATCTAGCAGCTTCTGTGTGAAGGGATTGAAGGGTTTGGGAATATGATATTCTGGGGTTTAGAGGAGCTAGGATTAAAACCAAGAATCACCTATCCAGCAAAACTGAGTATAATACTTCAGGGGGAAAATGGATTTTCAATGAAATAGAGGACTTTCAAGCATTCTTGATGAAAAGACCAAAGCTGAATAGAAAATTTGACTTTCAAATACAAGAATCAAGAGAAGCATGAAAAAGTAAATAGGAAAGAAGAATCATAAGGGATTTATTAAAGTTGCAGTGTTTACATTCCTACATGGAAAGAAGATACTTGTAAGTCATGAGACCTTTTTCAGTATTACAGTATTACAGTAGTTGGAGGAAATGTAGATAGACAGACAGACAGACAGATAGATAGATAGATGATAGATGGATAGACAGACAGATGGCACAGGGTGAGTTGAATATGAAGGGATGATATCTAAAAATAAAATTAAGGGATGATAAAGGAAAATATTTGGAGGAGAAAGGGAGACAGAATGGGGTAAATTATCTCACATGAAAGAGGCAAGAAAAAGGTTTCACAATGGAGGGGAAGAGGGGGAAGTTGAGAGGGAAAGACTGAACGTTACCCTCATGAGATTTGACTTAAGGAGGGAATAACATACACGCTAAATTGGGTATCTTACCCTACAGGAAAGTAAGGGGGAAGAGGATAAGAGGAGGGGATGGTAGGAGGGAGGGCATATTGGGGTAGGGGATAGTCAGAAGCACACACTTTTGAAAAGGGACAGGGTCAAAGGAGAAAATAGAATAAATGGGGGGGTGGGATAGGATGGAGGGAATTATAGTTAGTCTTTCACAACATGACCATTATGGAAATGTTTTGCATAACTACATATGTATAACCTATATTGAATTGCTTACCTTCTAAATGAGGGTGGGTGGGGAGGGAAGAAGGCAGAGAATTTGGAACTCAAAAGTTTTAAAAACAAATACAAAAACACAAATGTTAAAAATTACTTTTACATGCAACTTGGAAATAAGATAAACAGGCAATGGGGAATAGAAATCTATCTTGCCCTATAAGAAAGTAAGGGGAAAGGGAATAAGTGGGGGCATGATAGAAGTGAGGGCAGACTGGGAAAAGGAGTAATCAGAATGCATACTGTCTTAGGGTGGAGGAGATGAAAAGAAAATTTGGAATTCAAAATCTTGTGGAAATGAATGTTGAAAACTAAAAATAAATTAATTAATTAAAAAAGAGGAAGACAAAGACAAGTTGGAGAAGGATTAGAAAAAAAGAAAGTCAATTAAGTTGTACAAAGATCTATGAGTAAGGCTAATAAGAAATGTCACTTTTGTGACTGCAGATTCTATCAACATTATTTTATTAGACATTTATAGGTATCCAATAATGAGAGTTTATATTTATAGCTATCTACACATGTGAGTCTGTCTATTTCAGGGAAAATTAAATTAGCATACATTAAAATAATCAAAAATAATAAAAAATAGTTTCTGCCAGGTCTGTGCCTAATATGCAGAGTATAAAATTTCTTCCATGACTTTCCTAATAAGCAAAGATCATATCTCTGCTAAAACTAATAATTTTCAACATTCAACTAATTCAAATGAAGATATATTTTCCACATTTATTTTTAGTTTGTGATAAAAATCATTTCCATAATAGTTTAATAAAAAATGTGATTGCACATGAAACTGTGAATCTGTTATGTACAACTTGTTATTCCTTTCAAATATATAATAAACTTATTATGTAAGTTTCTTTTTTTCCTTTTTTCCTTCCCTCCTCCAGCCCTAGACACAAATCAGTATATGTGTAAAATTATTCTATACAAATTTCTATTTATCTGTTCTTTCTTTGCATGCAGCTAGTATCTTTCTCTTCATATGTCCTTTATTGTTAAATTGGATATTTATAATAGTCAAAATGATGTTCACTTAATGTCATTCTTAAAACAATATTGCTGTTACTGTACAGAGTTCTCTTGCTTCTACTCATTTTATGCTTCATTGTTTCCTGCAAATCTTTCCATGTTTGTCTAAGATCATTGAGCTCATAATTTCTTCTATATTTGTTAAACTTTTCCATGTGATCACTATGTTAGATGCTAGATATACAAAGATAAAAAATGAAAAACACTAATATAAAAACAATCCTAAAAAAGAAAGGTTGGGAATACATACCATTGATAACTATGTCCAATTCCTTTACAGAAACTATACTTTTCAAAAAGATAGGAAAATTCTGGAGAACATTAGGAGAGAGGTGAAGAGTCACTGGATTTAGTGATACTTAAGCCAGAATTCTATAAATCCATGAGCTTCTCTGTGTTAGTGCTGAAATCTGGTGGAACATCTATATTAGACACACATAAAAAAATGCCATTTATAGATCAGATGCCTATTCCATACCAAGGTCATTTTGGTCACCTGATGAAGATACCAAACCTCAAAAAGCTCTGATAACCATAGGAAGATAATAAATTTCATAGTTTTTGACTTAAGAATAAAAATATTCTTGTCTTTCCTTTCAAATATAAGCAAATACTGCCACTGAATGGGCTTGGATGCTTTGTAATTTCTTCTTTGGAAATTTAGATCTGAAAAATTTAGACAAGGTCTTAAGTGTCACTCATCATTTGATGTGCCTATAATAGGTTTTAAGTGACCATTGGAATTATCTGAGATTAAATATTTGGGGTACAGAGTGGATAGAGGAAAAATAAAGAAAAGGTAGAAATTAGGAGAGTTTGAGGATGAACCACCTAGAACAAGGCAGATCGGGAAATCCTTCTTGGAACCTCTGCTGACTCTAATGACAAATGTGTATATCATCTTGAGACTTTTGTTAGACCCTTGAAACTGATTAAAGTAAAATAAAGCCCAGACAAGATCTCTAAAAGCCAAGCTGAAAGTCATACCATTTAGGGAAACAGTTCTGAAGGTCTTCTATTGGTTTTATGTTTGTTTTTATGTTTTTGTTTGGTTTTGATTGTTTACATTAAAGTTCTAAGATAACAAAAGAGTTTGGAGTCTAATGGAATGTTTAAACCCCAAATTCATAAAGATATGATTTGGTATCATTGTGTGCTATATCATGAAGGCCCCTATTAAACCTAGTGAAAGGTGAAAAGACCATGGGTAGAACCCCACAGACATTGCCTCTTTCCCACTCCCAACATACCTTTTTGACTTTCCTTAGTTCTTTGGCAGGACATTATTTCATGGTATTATCTTGCTACTCAGGTAAGGAGATGTAATGTTAATAGAATCTGAAGATCTTCCATGACCCTTTGTATTGGCTAGTAAGCAGGTACTTAGAAACTTGTTCAAGTTAACACCTTGTTTAAGCTATTTAATTAACACAGAAGTAGTAAACACCTTGGGAGGAAATTGCTGATGTAGCATGAAGGAGCAGAGCAGGGAGGAGCTATACCATATATAAAGAAGAACACAATCTGGACAGACAGAACTTCTTGGGATAAGTATCATGGAGGCAGGGCAGCTACTGCTGGACTGAAGACCAAACTGAGAATTGAGAAGAACTGAGAAGAGGAATGAGAATTGAGCACTGAGACAGAATTTCTTGGAGCAAGACACATGGAGGCTGGATAAAGTGATTTTGATTTTGAGAACAGAGCTTATGGTGCTGAGGACTTCCGAGGGCCAGCTGGAGCTGCTGAGGATTTCTGAGAGCCAGCCTAGAGTCAAGTTGAAAGAAGACTTTACTTGGATACCATGTACTTACTGAGAAGTTTATGATTTACTTTGACCTAGGGGTGGAGAACTTTGACTTTTGTACTTTGTGATTGACTAAATGAATGTACTTTGTTTAAAACTATGTGACCACTTTGGTGAAATCTATGTGGTCATTTTTGTAATAAGTTGTTGAGTTGTGACATTGTGAATGCTGTATTTTGATTTTCTGTGATAAGTTGTAACATTGTGAATGGTGTATTTTGATTTTCCATGAATGTTTTGCTCTGATTTGTTATTGAATAGAGAGCTCACTTTATTATGTAATCAAAACCTTGAGAGCTATTCACAGCAGCAGTCCTCTGGAAAGCTGCTCATGCATGGCTTTACAGAAGACCAGAGCAGCAACAACCTCTTTCTAGACAGGCCAGCCTCAGGCCTGGAAGAAAGGAACAGATTCCTCTTTACTTTCTGGGAAAACTTCTTCACCCACAAGTTCATCTTGCCAGTGTTATCTTGGGGGACCCCAGACCAGCTCCCAGCCAAAGCTCTCCTTGTAGCTGAGAGAGGATAAAGAGATAAAAGAACAAGGTGAGGGCTTTATTTCCTAGAGTCAATCTAATATGAAAACCAATGAGTATCAGATAGGAATTTGGCAACTCTCAAATATCCACCACATTGCCGTAATTTGACTATAACATTCCTCCAGAGTAAATGAAGAGTTTGTTAGTATAAAGTTGCTGGGAACATAGAGAGAAAGCAAGATCAGCAGCAGCAACAATAACAAGTAACTGGCATTTATATAGCACTTGAAGATTTGTGGAGCAATTAACAAATACTGTTTCACAACAACCCTGTGAGGTAGGCATTATAATTATTATCCTTACTTTATATATAAGGAAACTGAGTCAGAGGAGAAATGACTTGCTTAGCATGAGAAAGGTAGGAAATGTCTCAGGTTGTATTTGAATTCATGAAGATGAGTGTTCCCCTCTACAAGTCCAATACCCTATTCTCTGCACCACTTTTCTTTGTTTTTGCTTTTTGGAGGGCAATTGGGGTTAAGTACCTTGCCCAAGGTCACATGGATAGTTTGTGTGTGTGTGTGTGTGTGTGTGTGTGTGTGTGTGTGTGTGTGTGTTAAGTGTCTGAGGCCAGATCCGAACTCAGGTCCTCCTGACTCAAGGGCTGGCGCTCTACTCACTGCGCGACCTAGCCACCCAACACTAGTTTCTGTCAAATTGCTTTTTTTATGCCACTTTTCTAAAAGAGCTGTATCTAAACTCTTGGCTTTAAACTAAAAAGATAGATGGCACAGTCTCTTACTTTTATGAAAAGAAGCAGCCCCTCGGTTGAGGAATCCAGCTGAAGGAAGAAATTTGAAGCTGAAACAGTCTGGTAACTTAATCCCTAGAGGAGCTGTGCTTGGCAATGATGAAGAGTAATTACAGGATAAAAGCAGTGTCATCAAGCAGTGGCCACTGGAGAACAGTATGGGGCAAAGCCTGGCAGTGAATACACCCCATTGCCTCACACTGATGGAGTATATGGGCTTGGCAGAGACTGCAAAAAAAAAGATTTTAAAAAAAGGATAAGAATGATTTTGTATTTCTCTCTTCTCCCTCTCCCTCTCCCTCTCTCCCTTCTCCCCCCCTCTCTCTGCTTCCCCCCCACCTTTCTCCCCCCCATCTCTCTGTCTGTTTCTGTCTCTCTCTTGTGTGTATGTGTGCATGTGTCTCACTATTTGTATCCAGCCAGTTGCCAGGTTGCAGCCATTATCTTAGATATCCTCAATACACCTGATAGGTATCCTTTTCATTCCACTTACACAGCCACCACCTTCACACCATCATGATTTCTAGCCTGGAATATCGAACAGTCTCCTAAATCATCCCTTTGTATCTAGTCTCTCCCCTCTTCAATCTAGCCTTCAAACAGCCATCAAATGAATACTTTCAGTGTGTGAGTTGACTTGGTCACCATATAGCCACTTCCTCAGTCGAGGTGTTCTGGTCCTTCTTGCTTTTAGTATAAAATACAAACTCCTCACTTTGAATGTAATGCCCTTCCCCATCTGACTTTACTAGGCCTTTCCAGTCTTATTGAACCTGGTTCTCTCACACACATTTTATGCTCCAGTCAAAATGATGCACTTCATGGTTCCTATAAGTTGCATTACATCTTCTTTGTGCCTCTCTGAAGGCCTGAAATGTGCTCCCTCCTCACCACTGCCTCAAAGTATCCTGAGCTTCTCCCCAAAGCTCAGATTAAACTCCAGCTGATATTGTATTTCCATCCTGATTCTCCCTATCTACCTAGCTATTACTGCCCTTCCCCTAGTCAGGGGCAGGAAACCTGTGGTCTCCAGACCACATGTGATCTTCTAGGTCCTTAAATGCAGCCCTTTGACTGAATCCAGACTTCACAAAATGAATTTATTCTGTGACCACAGGTTCCCCACCCTTGCCCTAGATTATACAGATTTTGTTTTGTATTTGATTTTCTTTATACATGTTGCTTTCCCCTGTAGAATATAAAGTCCTCCAGGACAGAGACTGTTATCTATTTGTCACTGTATTCTATAAAGCCACACATGAGCAACTTTCCAGAGGATGTCTGCTATGAGCATCTTTAAAGGTTCTGATTACACAGTATAGTGAACACCCTATTTATTCAAAAACAAATCAGACCAAAACATTCACAGAAAATCAAGTTACAGCATTCACCATATTACAACTTATTACAACAAATCAAAATACATCATTCATAATAGCTTATCACTAAAATGGCCATATAATTTTCAGCACAGTGGTCACAAAATTTTGAACAAAGAATAATCATTTAGTAACTCAATCATTCAATCTTCCTTAAGGAAGATTGCTTGCCTCCTTAAGGGTCCCAAAATACAATAGTCAAAGTTCTCCACTGTAATAGGAATGTAAATTTGAAGATCTTCCCTGCCCCTAGGCTAAAGTGCACCTGGAGCCTGGGGTGGGAGGCTTGTTTTTCAGTAGATACTTCTTGATTGGCCAGTGAGTCAATAAGGTTGTTACATTCTCTGAGCCAGGAGAAGCCTGGCTTATATATATATATATATATATATATATGCCCTGATGTGTAGCTTTGTTTTGGGGCTCACTTTGAGAAGTGTTCTGTGATTTGATCTGGATTCTGGGAAGCCATTGTCCAGAGCCCCCTGGTTTTGAAACCCAGATGTTGTTTGGTATGGATGTAATGGTTGGACAGTTTGGAAATCTGTCTACTTGATCTGTTTTTGTCTTGATAATTCTGTCTGTATACTTTGAAGTTAGGGGTGCTGACCTTTTTCCCCTGAACTAGGTGAACGATACATATTTGACTGATTAAAGTTAGCTTATTAACCCATTTTGAGTTGCTTTCCTTTATCAAAGCATATCCAAGACCCTGTGCTGGCAGCCACCCTGGGGACTCTGGGGTACTTGCTGCTACATCCACTCATGGGGCACACTAAGTTACAAATCAGTCATTTTTTAATCATCATTCACTATTCAACCATCAGAAAACACACAAACCCTCCACCCCTAGGTCACTAGTAAATTATAGTTTCTCAGCTAGTACACAGAATCCAAGTAAAGTCTTCTTTCAGCTTGATTTGGAGTGGTCTCTCAGATTCCCTGGATCCCCTTCCATGGTCCCAGATCTTACCTGGATTCACCAAACTGTCACCTGGCAGACAGTTCCCAGGTCCTTGTCCAGCTCTCCAAGCACTTCCTGTTCCATGCTGAAGCTCACAGTGTCCAGTCCACCTTAAATTCTTCAAAGTCTCTGTTCCCAGGAAGTCAAGGCTCAACAAAGCCACAAACAGGTTCTTACAAAGTACTAGCCTCACAGTCATGCTTCCTCAGTCTGTAGCAGCTCTGGCTGGCCCTCAGAAATCCTCAGCAGCTCCAGCTGGCCCTGGGACTCAGCAGAAGTTTCAGCTGGTACCCAGAATCAAAATAACTTCATCCAGGTTCTCCAAATTAAAATCATTCTTTCCAGCCTAGGGGGACTTTCCTCTTCAGCTCCAAGAAGATCTGTCTCTCCCTCTCTGGGGCTTTTCCCTTTTTAGCCCCTTCCTGTTATGTAAGAAACAGGAGTTCATACCTTCTGTTTCTTTAACAGAGGCTTAATTTGAATTAGGTGCTAAGCAGCTCTCAGCTTAGCAATACAAAAGGAACTTCAAACTTCATTACTATTACATATTCCCAGATCAAACAAAGAGTTTGACAGATAGTCACTATTTAAAAAATGTTTGTGGAATGAATGAATGAGTGAAGGCATCACAATGAAACAATCAATACGAATATCACTGCTTAAGTAGCTACTTCATGCTAGACACTGTCTAAAGCCCTCAGGATACAAAGACAAGTGAAATAATCTCAGCTCTCAGGGATTTTATAGTCTGGGGTAGGAAGACACAACATACATGTATATGGAAGAGAGCATTCAGGAGGAAAAGGTGGTTAACACTGTTAAATGCTTCAAGTAGGTGAGGTGGGGGAAAGACCACCAGGTTTGGCAATTATGAGATCTTTGGTAACTTTTCAGAGAACAATTTGGGCTGATAAATTCAGAAGTAAATTGCAGAGTTTTGAGAAGTGATGGAAAGGGAGGGGAGAGAAAGAAAAGAGGTGGGGAGGAAAAAGGAAAGAAAGAAAAAACCAGCTTTTTCTAGGTATTTGATTGTGAAAGAGGACAGATCAGAGAGGGTAAACAGAAGGAAGACCTACTGAACTCTTAATTTTTCTTATTTTCTCTACTGAGCAAAAATACTTAGGACTAGTAAGGATCAAACTAAAAGGGTTCACAGGGAGTTAGTATGAAAGATAAGTGAGGAGATGGTAAGAAAACATCTAGCTGTCCTCAATAAGTCAAAATAAGCAGGCCCATGGAAACTCTGTCTTCAAGAAAGGAAGAAACTAACAGATGTGATTGCCTAATGGCCAACTGAGGTTCTTTGAAAGGTGTGGGTAAGAAGGGCAGGAGTGTCATGGAATGGGAGAAGAGAAAGCACCCTCACTACTCTAATAAATTTAAGAATGTTAGAGCCTGCAAACCAGGGGCTATTGAGTTTTTGGTATCTCACAAAATTTTAGAATGTGATATCAAATAGATGGTTTATAAACATTTAGGAGAGGAAGCAAAGATCTTTAAAAGCTAGCTAGCTCTAGCAAGAATAGGCCATGCCCATTCAACTACATGTTCTCTCTTGGCAGGTTAAATAGCATAGTAAAACAGGGGAGTGCTATAGGTACAAATGGATTTTTTTTTCTTTTCAGAGGGCAATTGGGGTTGAGTGACTTGCCCAAGGTCACATAGCTAGTAAGTGTTAAGTGTCTGAGGTCAGATTGAAACTCAGTTCCTCCTGACTCTAGGGCTGGTACTCTATTCACTGTGCCACCTAGCTATCCCCAGAGGAAAATTTTAACAAAGTATTTCATAAAATCACTTATTTTATCCTTATTGACAAGATGAAGAGATGTGGGCCAGATGATAGTAGAGGGGGATGGATTTGGAAGTGGTAGAATGACAGGACCAAAGAGCCCCTGGAGGGAGGCCTCTAGTGGAGGACTCCAGGGATCTATTGTTGGTCTTTTGCTATTCGATATTTATATATGAATTAAAGAAAAACATTATCTCTAAAATAAAGGAGATGATATCCCTACTGGATGATGCCTATGGTCAGACTACTTTTAGAGTATTGTGTTCAGTTCTACACATTGCATTTTACAGTAAAATGGACATTACTGAGGTATAGCTGGTCTAGCACTGGGAAGGGACTAGAGACCCTGCCATATTAGAGTGGTAAAAGGAAATTAATTTACTGAGCTTTTAGATTAATAGCTTGCAAGGCACTTCTAAAATTTTATCTCCTTTGATCCTTAACAACTTTATTGAGTAGGTACTCTTTTTAGCCCCATTATACAGCTGAGGATTCATTGAGGATAAAGCTAAAAATGTAGCAAAGTAGATAGAGAGCTGGTTCTAGGGTCAGGAAGGCCTGAGTTCAAATGTAGCCCCAGAAATTTACTTAGGTGTGTGACCCTGGGCATCTTAACTTCCATTTGCTTCAGCTTCCTCATCTGTAAAATGGGGATAATAATAACAAAAACAATGATTAGCCCTTACATTGTGGGGTTATAATGAAGATTAAATGAGGCAATGTTTGTAAAGTGCTTAGCAATGTAATTGTCACATTGTAAGCATTGGATAAATGCTTATTTCTTTTTCCACCGCTCTTGAGGACCTTGAATGTCATTCTTTCAAACTTTGTCTTGGTAACTATACTGAACTAGTAAATGTTTCCAAGCTCAAAGGATCATGGCACTTCAACTGGAAGGTTTATTCACTAAAGGCCACAACAGAGATGTTCCCCTTTGTTTAACTTTGTTGTTGTTTGTCCTCTGTTCTTGGAGAGGACCATTGCATCAGGGAGGTGATAACAATATCTGTAGCATTCTTCTAATTAATTTATTAAGTTCATTAAAAACAAAAATAATATTAATGGGACACAACCTCTCCTTGATGAAACTGTGTTGGCTTTTTGTAATCACTTTCTTTTCTAAAAGCTTTCTTTTCTTAAAATTCATTAACTATCTCTTAAATGGTTTCTTCTTGAAGTTTCCTCATAATCAAAGTCAAGTAATAATGACCTGTAATTTGTCCCCTTCCATTCTCTTTTTCTCTTTATTTTTTTAATCTCCATAATTTCTGCCTTTCTTCATGCCTGCTGGATTTTTCTTATTCACATAACGCACAGATCATGTGATTAGCAAGTTGTCAGTATAATAATGCTATCAACCTATTGACCTTAAAAGAAGGAGATAGTGGTGATGTCTATAGCTATTAAAGCAAAATCAATAAGATATAAAGGGAAAAAACAACAACTTTACTTTGGGTAAAAACTTTCTGGAAGAACATTAGAAAACTGAAATACATGGTATCCCCATTCATCTTCCCATATCCAGTTCAGATCACAAATAAATCACAACTAGTACAAGAAACCTTACCGCCTTATGTGTTAAGGTCTACTTAATGTACTACCTGCCTGATTGTAACATGGTACTAACTTAGACTGAACCTCTGTACTATTACCCCCTTCCCCTCCACTCACACTCATTCTGAGTAGAAGAGACAACATTCATTCTGCCAAAACATGTGAAAGCTAAAGTAGTCTTAGGAGAGGTAAGGGCAAAGGTTGGTCTGGGCCTCATGATTTCTGGTGGCTGAGGACCTCTACCACATTTTACTGCTTCCTTCATGAACTGATGTGTCTAGGAGTGAGATACTAAAGAAGAAGCCCCCACCAAATAAAAACAAGCAATGTGGAAGGGGAGAAATCTACAAATGCATTGACATAAACGTAAGATAGAGGTAAGAACAGAAGCTCCGAGCTTCTAGCTGTGGAGTTTTAACTCTCCTGAGGAACGAAAAGAGATAAAAAGAAAAAGAATACATGAGGTTATAGCCCATAAATGAAAGAATAGTATTCATAAGGAACAAGACAAGGATAGGAATAGGGGGATAGAGGAAGTAAAATAGCATTTCTTAGGAAAAAAGGACCATAGAAGGAGGCTCCTAAAGAGGTTCAACACTGGAAGACTTTTGAATCATATACTTATTGGGCAAAGGTCAAGCTGGAGGAGGGGAAGAAAAGAAAGGAAGACAAACTAAGAAAGAAAGGAAGGAAGGAAATTAAGAAAGAAAAAAAGAAAATAAAGAAAAAGAAAGGAAGGAAGGAAAGAAGGAAGAAAGGAAGAGAAAGAGAAAGGAAGAGAGGAATGAAGAGGCATGGGCTGTGGTTTGTCTAAATTTTTTATTCTTGCCAGTACATAGACTAATGCTCTATATGCATTAGGTGATTAATAAATATTTACTCAAATTGATTTGTATGTTTGCCTGCCTTTGCAAAACAGGTGAAAATATTTATTGAAACTTCAAGGGAATCCCCTTGAGGAAGTGACATGGGAGACTACCTTAAAGTATTCCTGAGATGGGGAAAGCCAATCCCAAATTCAGAAAGTTGAAATGAAGATGAAGTCTTTGAGTAAGAATAAGTGACCACCTAGGTAGGGAGGGAAAAAATAACTGGAACTTAACAAGCAAAAAATAATTGGTCACTTGAGATTTTATCCCTGAGGTCAAGGAAAGTTGCTTATTCTACTTTCAAACCCTGGGCTTCCTTCCAGAGCAAAGGATTGACTCTTGCCCTAGAGGTGAGTTAATTGTTTCATAGACTTATTGATTGTTGTCCTCAGTGCTTACTACTGCTTATTGTGAAACTAAGTTTTCTGTCATTTTTCTCCTCTTGTGTTCTTAAGGCCAAGGCAAAAATGATTTTTGAGTCTGGTAAGTGGAGGGGTAAGTGGAACATTATGGTGACCAAATCTAACAGAATGGAGGTGCTGTAGGACTTCCTAAAGTCTGTGTTGGCCAAGTAGGAGAGAAAACCACGGAGAAATATGCAGGGTGGGTTTTGCCCTCAGAGGACTCAACTAGAGTCACAGCTCAATGACTGAACCTACTGCTTCATGCAGTATAAACCTGGGACAGAGTGTGCTTGTGATCTCTGGATTCTTCCTAAAACTGGGGCTTCCAGGGGGACTCCCACAAAGGGACCTTCTGGTCCTGAAAAATGATCTCTGCCATTCTTTGCATCGAGGGAGCAAAGAACCCCAATGCCTTCAGTGCTCACTGCAGTAATCGTTCTACCTTTGTGACCTTGAGCAAGTCTTGTCATAGGATCGTAGATAGAAAGATGGAAGTTACCTTGGAGGCCATCTAAAGGGGGTTGGATTATATGACCCTTAAATTCTCTTCCAACTTTAAATTTATGAACCCTATTATCACTATGGTTTATGATCCCTCCTTGAGAAAGCAATATATTTCTTTCTGTTTTGTTTTTGTTTTTTTCAGGGAGAGAGACATTGGCAAGTAGCTCTTTTTGCCTTGGGAAGCACATTAATACTCTATGAAAACAAAAGCACATAATGCTTATTTTGGTGTCCACCTTAGAGTTGGAAGGAATCTTGAAGTCCACCTAACCCAATCTACTCTTGCCCCAACTCCCAGATTATTTTTATTATTATTTTTTCAATTAGTAAGCACTTGTTTCCCTTCTCCTAAAAGAAAAATAAAACTTCTAAAAAATGAACGTAATCAATCAAAGAAAATTCATACTGGCCAAGTCCAAAACTGTAGAATTCATTCTGGGTCTCAAGATTATCATTCTGTCAGGAATCAGGTTGTATTCTTCAGTTCTCTGGGTTGATCATTACACAAGAATATTCTTAAGTCTTTCTAAATTGTTTATTTTCTACAATGTTGTGCTTATCTTAAAAATAGTTTTCCTGATTGTACTGAACAGCTAATTTTTTCTAACTACTGTTAAATAAGAATCCTCTCTGTAACATAACCACAAATGCTCAACCAGTCTTTGCTTGGAAGCCTTCGGCAGGAAGTATGTCCCTCCTGTGGCAGTACACATTCTACTTTGTGATAGGTCTCATAGTACATACTCCCTTCCACCCCTGATCAAGCCCAAATTTGTGCTTTTGCAACGTTCTTTACACTATCTAAGAAAATATAGAAAGAGTTACAAATAAAGTTATGTCCAGTTCATAAGGGACAGAATGAGGCAAAAGAACAGTTTCCAGTGGTGGCTCTCAAATTTCAACTTAGTTAAGGCATCTAATGAAAAGCAATCCTCCCTAGCCAGCTACTCCTAACTCCTTTACTCTCTATGCTGGGTATACACCTCAGAGCTAATTGGTGGCACTGGGATCATTTGTGGGAAACATAGCCCTAAAAGTAAAGACCATGGAACAAACAGTAGAGATGACACAGAACTGTTTCAATGAGTAAATGGAGCCATACAAACCTCAAATAAACTAGGTTCAAATTTGAATTCTGCTACTTACAAGCTGGGTGGCTAGGTCACACAGTAGATAGACTACTGGACCTGGAGTCAGATTATGGGAAACAGCTTCCTCTTCCATACGGGTAATAAACTACCGGGAAGAAACCTTGTGATATAGGCAATACTAGCTTAGATACAGGCAGAATACAAATATGGAAATGTTCACATCCCTTTAAAGAGTCAACTTGAAAGAATTTATTTAATTTACTTTTTTAGCATGGGGGTAAAGGTTTGCTTTCCCAACAGAGTATCTGAACATAAATATACATGTGTGTATGTATGTGTATGTATGTGTACACATACATATACACACACATACATATACTTTTTTCCCCTACACATTACCATCGGGGTCTATCCTGAAGGATGAAGCCATTGAAAGTTCTCAATTGTTTATCCAGGTTCTAGGTGAGACATGAAGATCAGGGTTCCTGTCACTTTAAAGAAATTGATATCCCACCTACAAAATGATGAAGTACAATAGAAATATTCTCTTTGTATCACTTGTCAACCCATACATTTATTCAGCATACTTTACACATATAAACATATGCATGTTTATATGTGTACACACATGCCTTTCAATCTGCATGTTCACATTATCTGTGTGTGTGAGAGTGAGTTGTGGTTCATATAATGATATATGCATGGGCACATGTATGTACATATATGAGGGGATATTAAAGACATATATGGTTTTCATGCACATACAGATAACTGCATCTAGGTTAGAAGTGCACATCTGAACAAGTAAATGTGTGAATAGGTGTGTAAATGTGCACATCTATTTTCATTTATTCAACAAGCATTCGTTATGTGCCTACAGACATTGTGCTAGGTGTTAGGTGTTATATAAAAACAGAAATTAAATTAAATAGTCCTTGTATTCTCTTTCTCTTTTTACTTTCCTGGCTGAATGCTTCCCATCTTTTCACCCACTTCCTGATCACCTTTCTTGTGCAAAACAGGGAACCTAAAGTCTCCACTGTACTCTAGGCTTCCGGTCCATTTGCCTCATCTTTCTGAAAATTGAAAAACAGTTCCCACCCTTTCCCCTAGGGAGGATAAATGTGAATATTTACACCACTGGGATAGACAGGAAATCACCAACTACAAAACTTCTAGTGCAATGGAGGGTCATTGGGACTTAAAATCTGTACTTCAAATGGGACTTAAGGTCCACTAGGCCTTATCATCTGGCCTGCCATTGACCTTAACAGCCTCTCAGGCATTGTTATCTGACCTGCCAAAGTCTCTCAAGGACACCTGTGCCTTGCCCCTCACACTAGCTGAACCATTAGGGCCACTGCACCTTCAATCTACTTTGTAGTCAAACCCTCCTATGCATGTTATCTTCTCTACTCAGTATGTAAGATCTCTTTTGCTCTAACAGAAGAAACATGCACACAGATAAGTAAATACAAAAAAAATATTTTATAAATTTTAGGAGTGGGCACCAGCAGCTGGGATAAGCCTTGTGTAGTAGGGTGTACTTACACTAAATGAGAGAAAAATCTGTTCTCCGAACAAGGGCTGGCTCATGCAAAAGAATAGAAGTGGAAAACATAACATCATGGAGGATTTGAATGGAGTAAATAACATAAGAAAATAAGAAAATTACTTTTTTTTTGAGAGGGGAAGGCAAGGTAATTGGGATTAAGTGACTTGCCCAAGGTTACATAACTAATTAAGCATCAAGTGTCCGAGGTCAGATTTGAACTCAAGTCCTCTGGATTTGAATTCAAGTCTTCCTGACTTCAGGGCCAGTGCTCTCTATTTACTGCATCACCTAGCTGCCCCAAGAAAATTATTTTTAAAGAATATCTACCTTAAATTCTATTCTAAAGAAAGGAATCTCTAGAAGTGAAAATAATTATCCCTCAATATATACATTATACAAATTTATCATTTTTATATTATATTTTCTAAAAGCAGGACATATTATGTTAATGGGTATGGCTATTATTTATCTACAAATTTGTGGATCACAAAACATTTTATAGTCATCACTTCATCTGATCAAAAGCATCAACCTCCAATTAATGTGGGAATGGGTATGTATTCTACCTTCCAGAGGAAGAAAAGTAAATACAGCAGCCACTCTACTTGTTTGCTTCTAGATCTATATTACCTTGCTTAAAAAACAAAACAAAACAAAATAAAACAAAAACAAACAAAAATTAAGAATATCTTGCTCTCAGATTCTTTACCAGGAATGCAAGATTTCCTATGATCTTTCTACTTTCCTCTAATGGCTTTGCCCCCAGTCTGGTTTCTGTTGAATAGTTTCTCATCTCTGAGCAGCACATCCATCTCTTGTTTTTCTTCCTCCAAGCATTCCAGCCATGCTCAGCTAGGCATGAAATCTTTCTCCAGGAAGGGAAATTTGTCTTCTCTCTGATGTTATCTACTGATCTGAATAATATGTACATATAATGAACAGTTCAGGTTTTAAATCACCATCATTTTTTTCAGGTGTTAAAAGCATAAAAATTAAAATGAGCATTTAAAAGACAAAAGAACAATTTTTTTGAATTTCAAAGTGCTTTCTTATAAGAGCTAGAACAACAATTGAGAGTAGGAAGCGAAGGCATAAGTTTTCCCTAGGGCGGAGAAGAAAAATGGAAAGAAAGCAGAGAAAGAAAGCAAGGAAGGAAGGAAAGAAGGAAGGAAGGAAAAGAAAGAGAGAGAGAAAGAAAGGAAGAAAGAAAGAAAACTTATGCTATAAATATTGGAGAAAAAAAGAAAGGAAAGGACAGCCCTTGCTTAAGAAGCTTACATTCTAATGAGAAAAATAATATTAAACTGGAAAAGCTTTGGGGGAGAAAAGATGTCCCCTGCTCTTGACTTACTCTGGGTCAACAATGCATATGTCTGCCACACTTCCACTGTTCTGATTCTCAGCAAATCGTCTCAAAAGGTGATCCACCCTTTCCTCCTTTAGTTTAGCATGACATCTTCTACATAATAATCTCCTCACACCATCTTGCTTATGATGGAGTATTTGGTCTCTCTCTCATTTCCACATCCTGCTTTAACCTTAAGGTCAGAGTCAGGTAAAGATTCTGAAATTTCAGATGCTAAGTAAGCTTATATTAGCCAGCAGGCCAGGTAGTTAAATCCTTCAAGGTTCCTGAATCCTAGCATCTTGTGGACAGAGCCTCAGACAAGCTTCCAAATATAAAGATATTTGCATGTCTGTCTGTCTGTCTGTCTGTCTATCTATCTATCTATCTATCTATCTATCTATCTATCTATCTATCTATCTATATGTGTGTATGTGATGGATTATACTTGCATAGGTGTAAACATATGCCAAAGTAGTCATACAGTCTTAACACTTAAGATCCTCAATAATCTGGTTCTAACCTACTTTTCTAACCACATTTTAATGTATTTTTATTATGTTTTTTTATGACCCCTATAACCTGAACTATTAGTTTTTCCTGACTTTATCCAGTACTATCCCACCTCCATGCATTTGTCCAGGTTACTCTCTATGACTAGAATCCCATTTCTTCACACTTGTGTCTGTTAAAATCTTTATGCTGCTTCAGCACCTAACCATCTTCTCTACAAAACCTTCTTTGATTCTTTAAGCTCAAAGTGATGTTTCCTTTCTCAGTTTCCTTATTACACTTTATTCCCATCTCTATTGCCCGTATTTATCTCCTTTTATCATCCATGTTTCTGAATATGTCTTATACTTCAAGTGGATTGTAAGCTGCTTAGAGAAAGGATTTACTTTGCTTTTCATACTTATGTCCTCAGCATCTAGTACTATGGCCAGCTCAGTTGGTGGGCTAGCAACAGTGAGAATAACGAGACGGGGGTGTAATCAATAGTCTGTTTATTACAGGACCATTTCATATAGAGCCAAAGATGCAAGGAGCTCACAGAGTTTTTTATACCCCCCCGAAGAGAATGTAGACACCCCAAAAGAATGCAGACAATGTAGAAAGATCCTCCCTCAAAGGAATGCAGACAATGTAGAAAGACCTTCACTTAATCTTGTTTATTATTTACCCTTGTTTAAGGTTAGTTATTTATTAGGGTATGATTCTAGGACCATATCCAGAGGCATAAACAAAAAAAGATTACAGGCCCTCTTGCTTATCTGCCCTGTAAACTTGCAGGCAGGGAATACACCTCAAGGGACCCCAAATCATCTTTCATAATACATCCTCCTGCTTCTCTGCCCTGTAACCTTTCATGTAATTATATAGGGGAGGGAAACATTTCATTAGCAAAGCTGGCAGACTTCTGAAAGTTCTCTATAATCTAGCACAGTATTAACATATGGAGGGTACTTAATAAACTTATTGAATTGAATTAACAGTTTTCTAGCTTTTCTATTCAGTCAGGAAAGAGGTTGGGTTTAATCATATGGCAATACAAGTCTCCCTTTTTAACCATGCTTCAGGAAAATACTGTGATTACTGACTTTACTCATTTCCCTTTTATCTCCAAGAATATGGTTCCCTCTTCTTTGCTTTATATCTAATCAGCTACCAGGTAGGCTAATTCCATTTCTCTCCTCTTCTTTATTCCCATTGTCACAAGTCCTAATTATCATCCATTTGGACTAATTCAGGGGTTAATATAGAAAATTAAGTACCTTATAGTCATTCCAATGTTGTATTCTCCTCCCCTGCTTTCCTTCATAGAAATGCTGAAATTATCTTTTTTTAGAATATGAAAACATCTAGTTACATCATTCATCTGTTAAAAATATCTCTGATAACTCCTACTTACTCCTGAGTTAGGTAGAATTGTTCTGCTTGATATTCTAAACTTTGCCCTCTTCCATGGTCCAAGCTCTAACTGTCACCTGGATTCAAAGGCAGGCAGCTCTCAGGTCCTGTCCAGCTCCTTGTTCAGTTCTTTGTCCAGTTCCCATTCCATATTGATGTTTACAGTGTCCAGTCCACCTCAAGTCCTTCACAGTTCCTGTTTCTGGGAAGACAAAGCTTGACAGAGCCACAAAAATATTCATAAACATTGCTGGCACCATCATCAATTCACTATCTGCCTGTGAAATCAAATCAGACCCACCAACAAGGTCTAATAACTCAACACAAATCATCAACATTGAAATCAACACAGAACCACAAACAAGGTCCAAGAACTCAGCACAAATTATCATTAAAGTCCCAGAACCTCCAAAACCCTCCTCCAGGATTTCTGTAAACAGACAACCAGAAAATCCTCTTTCAGGGCTTCCGGTAAGGTCCCAGGATTTCTGTACAAAGTATTGCATACAAACATCAACACAGACAGAGCAGACAGAGTGCCTGTATACCACAAGCTTTCTCCTTCTTGACTCTGCCACCTCAAGAGTCCTCTTCTCAGTTTTGCTCTCTCTAGCATGGAAATTCTCCTTATATATGGTCACCAGATCCTCCCCTTCCTGTTGCAGGAGTTCACAAGTTGTGGGGTTCACACATTCTGTTTCTTAAAAGACTTGATACAAGGCTCAAAAGAAACTTGAACTGAAACAAGGTGTTAATTCAATAGCTGAAACAAGGTGTGGATGACTTCTGTTCTTGCCATTACACTTTTGTAAAATGGGAGTAATACTACATTATTGGTCTTATAAGGTTAGAGTTATAAGATTTTGTTAATCAGTTCAATACTACTAGCATTTGTGGGTTTTTTTAAAGGCAAAAGACTTAAACCTTTCCCTTTCATTTCCCTTTCTAACTTTGCATTTAAGTTCCAATATTTAAATTTATGATATGTTTTTGTTTCTTTTCTCTATTCTCTATTAGTGTTTTGGCATTTGAGTCTAAAATAAAATTTTGGAAAAAAAATATTTCCCTCCTGTTTCTAAAGGGAAGCAATTGAATAGAAATGTTAATAACTTATCGGGAAATTCTCTTTTTTTCTAGACGCTGAGCCTTTCCACTCAGTCTCCTCCTTCCATTGCACACAACAACATTGCATGGCCAAGTACAACGAGACATGGGTAAGTGAGTTCATTCTTTTAGGACTGTCTAATGACCAAGAGTTTCAGATCTACCTCTTTGCTCTTTTCCTGGCCATGTACTTGGTGACTATGTTGGGAAACTTCCTCATCATCCACTTGATCAGGCTAGATACCCGACTCCACAATCCCATGTACTTCTTCCTTAGCATCCTCTCCGTTGTGGATATCTGCTACATGAACAGTACTGTCCCACAAATGCTCATCCACTTCCTGTCCTCAAGGAAGTCCATCCCCTTCCATAGCTGTGTATTTCAGTTGTATATATCTTTGGGATTGGCTGGGACTGAGTTCTTCCTCCTGGGAGCAATGGCATATGACCGCTATGTGGCCGTGTGCTATCCCCTACACTACACAGTCATCATGCATGGAGGGCTGTGCATGGCTTTGGCTGCTGCTTGTTGGGTTGCTGGTTTCCTGAACTCACTCATGGAGACAATTATTACCTTTCGACTTCCCCTGTGTAAGAATGTTATCAATCACTTTGTCTGTGAGACATTAGCAGTGCTGCGTTTGACCTGTGTGGACATTTCTTTCAACAAGATCATGGTGACCTTCTCAGGTTTTGTGGTCATCATGTTACCATGTTCCTTGGTTCTGTTCTCCTATGCCCAGATTGTTAAAGCCATTCTGCATATCCGTTCCACTCAGGGACGTCGCAAAGCCTTTGGGACCTGTGCCTCCCATCTCACTGTGGTCTCCCTTTGCTTTGGGGCCACCATCTTTACCTACATGTGGCCGCGTACCACTTCCACAGCTGAACTTGAGAAGATGATTGCTTTATTCTATACTGTAGTGGCCCCTATGCTGAACCCTATGATCTACAGCCTGAGGAACAAGGAGGTAATGAATGCTTTGAGGAAAGCTCTGGGAAGAATATCTGATGAAAAATGAAGATCCCAATGTTTACTCCATTCCCAAGAATTAACTTTGCACCAATCACAAGAAGGGAAGCTAAGTGAAGCAGTAGCAATCATTTCCTTTCTCCTTAGATAGCTGAAGACATGGGCAATGGTGATCAGAGCTTGTAGTTTATTCTTCAACTCAACAATTGTGTATGCCTCCAATGTGCAGAGAACCCCAACACTAAGGAAAATACAAAAAAATGAATCCAACATAGTCCCTGTTTTCATGCACCTCACTATTATGGGAGATGGGACATTTTCATATAGTGGCACACCAATTTGCATATGGCTTAAAATATCTGGGCTGCATTTCACCAGTGGCCCTCCTTTATGGGGAGACTGAGCAAAGCCCAGATATTTGTGATACAGCACATGTTGTGAACTCCAGTTGGAAAGCAGACTTGAGGAAGATCAATCACATAGCTTGCAGGCAGTTTAGTAGCACTTTGAAGAATAAAGAATCAGGAAGTGGAACATAAAGATTGTTTCTGATCGGGAGGCTCTAATGCCATGCATGAGAAGCTTTCCAGGGGACTGCTGCTGTGAACAGCTTTCAAGTTTCTGATTACATCATATAGCAAACTCTCTCTTTATTCAATGACAAATCAGAGAAAAACATTCACAGAAAATCAAGGTATAGCATTCACCATATCACAACTTATCACAGAAAATCAAAATACAGCATTCACCATATCACAACTCAACAATTTATCACTAAAATGGCCACATAGTTTTCACCAAAGTGGTCACATAGTTTTCAACAAAGTACAATCATTTAGTAACTCAATCATCCAATCATCCTTAATTCAATCAGTCTTAAGGAGGGGAGCCTCCTTAATCCTTACCTCACTCATCCTTAAGAAGGGCTCCTTAAGGGACACAAAGTCAAAGTTTTCCACCCATGGGGTACAATTAAGTTATAATATTAGTCACTAGTCAGTACTCTCTTCAGGGGTAGTGGAAAACACACAGGCCATCCACCCCTAGGTCACAAGCAAGTTACAATTTTATTAACCACTACTCAGTATCCACGGAGAGGTTTTTTCATCTTGACTTGAGGCAGGTAGCTCCCACCGGAATCCACCAAACTGTCACCTGGGTTCAAAGGCAGACAACTCCCATATTTTTGTCCAGCTCTCAGTGCAATTCCTGCTCCACATTGAAGCTCACAGTGCCCAGTCCATATCAAATCCTTCACAGTCTCTGTTCCTGGGAAAAGAAAACTTAACAGAGCCACAGACAAGGTACAGTCACCACAGTCATGCTTCCTCTAGCAGCTCCAGCTGTCCCTCGGGAAGTCTTCAGCACCTCCATTCTCAAAATCAAAATCACTTTCTCCCTTTCTCAAAATCAAAATCACTTTCTCCAGGGAAGTTCCAGTCCAGCAGCAGCAGCCTAACCTTCAGATGCTGACTGAGAGAAATTCTCTCTCTCTCCAGCAGCAGCTGCTCTGTCTCCAGATGCTTATCCCAAGAAGTTCTGACTGTCCAGCTTGTGTTCTTCCTTAAATATGGTATAACACCTCCCTGTTCAGCCCCTTCCTGTCATGTCAGTCATGGGGGTTCCCAATTCAGCCCCTTCTTGTTATGTCAGAAACAGGGGTTCATACCTTCTGTTTCTTTAACAGAGGCTTAATTTGAACCTAGGTTCTAAGTACCTCTCAGCTTGTCAATACAAAGGGCTCTTCAAATTTCATTACTATTACAGAGGCACAATGTCCAGAAAGACGAGGGTGATGGTCCCTGATCAGACTACACCAGAAATATTGGGTTTTTATGAAAGACATTGATAATGGCAGTGATGTACTATATACCAATGGAAAAAAAGCAATGGATTTGGAATCAGAGTATTTGGGGTCAAATAAATACTGGTTCTGTTATAGTAATAACTACCTGAAGGACCTCAAGCAAATCCATTAATCTCTCTGGGTCTTAGATTCTTTATCTATAAAAACAAAGAGTTTGAATTTGATAATTTCTAATATTCCCTCAGGGGCAACTGGGTGGTCCAGTGGATAGATGCATCTTCCTGACTTCAAATTCAGCCTCAGACACTTATAGCTGTGTTGCCTTGGGCAAGCCATTTAAACCTATTTGCCTTATCTTCCTGAGTTTCAAATCCAGCCTTGGACACATACTATGTGACCCTGAGCAAGTCACTTGACCCTGTTTGACTCAGTTTCCTCATCTGTAAAATAAGCAGGAGAAGGAAATAGTAAAACACTCCAGTATCTTTGCCAAGGAAACCCTAAATGGTTTCATGAAGTGTCACACAACTGAAGTGACTGAACAATAATAATATTCCCCTCAAATCTAAGTCTACATAGAAGCTCCATGAAATAGTGTATAAAGAGCTGATTTTAGAACCAGAAAGACCTGGGTTCCAGACCTGCATCTGATAGATACTAGCTATGACCTCTTAATTCCCCCATGCAAGTCTCTGAGATGCCAGCCTTCATTGGTAGAAGGACTTTTCTGCATTTAAAATTTTTTTTCTTATCAAGAAAGTACACATCACCTTGGATGATTTAAAAATAGCCCCATTTGTCCATATCTAGCCTTTAGTATAGCTATTAGGTTTTCTATTTTTAAGTTTAAAAATTTTAAAGGACTTCCCAGTTCTCTCCTAAATTGTCTATTTTTAAATTTCTTATAGCACAAGAGTATATGTTTATATATCATAATTTATTTAGCCATTTACCAAAGGTGGGCATTCCCTTAAATTCAAGTTTTGTTTTGTTTGTTTCTTTGCTATTATAAAAAGAACTTGTATAAATAATTTTTGTATATGTATATATGTATGTGTGTATATATATGTATGTATATGTCCTTTCACTTTTTCTTTGATTTCTTTGGGGTATAGACCTAGTAGTGATAGAACTGAAGGGTTAGGCACATTTTAGCTACTTTTGGGGCATAGTTCGAAAATGTTTTTTGGATTGACTAGACCAATAGACAGTTCTATTGATATTGTATTAGTATACTTCTTTTCCTGAAGTCATTGCAACATTGGTAATTTTCTTTTTAAAAAATTGCTAATCTTATGTGCACATGGTAGAATCTCAAAGATGCTTTAATTTCTACTTATTTAATTATTAGTGATTTGGAGCATTTTTCATATGATTGTTGGTATCTTGGATTCCTTAATTTGAAAACTTATTACTGATTATTTATTTATTAAGGAATGGCTAGTAGAGGAACTTTTATGACCGAAGGTTTCCCCATAACAATGAAATAAGATGTTCAGTTATTCTTCCTATACTTTTGAAGTATACACTTTAGACCATTCATAGACCAGTAACCCGAAGTCTGAAAGTTGAGCTGTCTGTTGAAGGTTAATAGGAAAATGAAGAGGACAATGGCCATGCAGAATGGAGACACCTGTGAAACATACTCCTCCATGTTTTACTTGTAGATTGGGTCTTCATACCCAATTTTTCGACACTAGCAGGGTCATGAGAAAAAAGGAATGGAGATATTATCAGATATTTCCACACTATGTTGAGGATAACTTGGCCATGGCAAAGAGGGAACACAGAACATCCACATTAAGTCCATTACACACCAAACAGTGATCATTACCACTTTCTGTGAAAGTTCATGGAGTGGTGGGGTCAAGATAGTGGATTATGGACAGTCACCCAGCTAAACTCTCCCAACATTCCCCTCCAAACAACTTTTAAATAGTACTTCAAATAAAATTTTGGAGCAGCAGAGCCAACAAAGGGTCAGGGTGAGACCTTTTTTTATCCTAAGATTATTTTTCTAGCCTAAGAAAACCTGAATGTTATGGAGGAGAAGACTGTGGCACTGGGGTAGAGGCCTCTCCAGAGCCCACATACATAGCAGTGACAATAGCAGCCATGGCAGCAGCAGCAACTTCAGTAACTCTTAGGCCAGAGATGGCAAGTTGGACAACTGGTCAGAATGAGATTACAGGTGACACTTTTCTTATAGTAGATGTAGCTGGTGCTGATTAGTTACTCTTTTGCTCATATTCAGTTCTGTGTCAAGGTTCCAGGGAAGAGAGGAGCACTAGAGGTTAGTTACAAGGGAGCAGGGACCCTGGTTACAGTTCCAAGACAAAGAGGAATGCGCATGTGTACAGCTGCAGAGGAGCAGGGGTCCTTCCTAGGTAAAGAACAGAATGCAGACAAGGAGAGCAGTGACCATATGTCTCTTAAGATAATACTACCTGGGCTATACCAAAAACTAACACCAAAAATAGTATCAAAGAAAAATGAAATTTGGGCCCAAACTCAACAAGAATTCCTGGAAGAATTAAAGAAAGAGATTGTAATGGACACTGAGATATAACAGGACAGCCACGCCAATTATAATTTGATAGGAGTGTTTATTAACTGACTGGGACTGCCTCTCAGACCAAAAGACAGCCCAGAGCCTTCTGTTAGACATAATTTTATAGACAATGTGATTGCTAGCAACAGAACATGTTTAGCATTTGTTAGCTAAACATTGTTTCCATTAGCATTGTTTCCATTGAAGCAAAGCTTTCTAGTTTTATTCTTATTAAGGCAAAGCATTCCCAGTATTATTTCTATTCAAGCAAAATATTCTCAGTATTATTCTTATTGAAACAAAGCCTTAGTATTATTTCTACTGATGTGAAACAGACCTGAATCCGTGGGAATCTGTGGCATGTTTTTAGCAACACAGGTGAAACATTTCTTTACTATTGGAGCCTATTAGGTGGTTTCCAAGGAACCCAGTAGGGGTCCCCTCTAGCAGGTTTAAGGGGGCTCTAGTGTATAATTTCTGGTGGGCACTTCACTCCCCCCTTTTTTCTGGTTCATAGTTGTATCTCGGACTCATCTGAGTCCAGGGGCATAGGCAGTTCGGAGGGCAAACAGCTTAACAGCTTGAATCCTTGGTCTAACATAGGTAGTTAGGCAGTTAATAAGGCAGGGGGTCAATAGCAACCCCGGTGACAGCAAAGCAAATGGTCCTACAAGGGAAGTTACAAGTG
Source organism: Petaurus breviceps papuanus (assembly GCF_028583685.1). NCBI lineage: Eukaryota > Metazoa > Chordata > Mammalia > Diprotodontia > Petauridae > Petaurus > Petaurus breviceps. Next base: position 222,143 of record NW_027185597.1, on the reverse strand, counting down.
ATGTGAGCCAGGGGGACCAGTTAAAAAAAAAAAGAGATTGGTACCAAGACATAGATTGTTGATGATGAGCCTCTCTGTCAGCCAAATGTTGACGTACAGTAGCCAGAGATTCCCGAAGCACCCTGGGGTGGTTGACATAAAAACAGCAGGTTTGTCCAAGGGTCATACAAAAGCCACCTTGCTTGAGAAACAGGAGGTCTAAACCTCAGCAGTTTTGGAGAACCACTTCGGCCAGGGAATCTAGGGCAGTCTCCAAGTAGGAGATTTGGCTCTCCAAGTCCCGGATATCTGTGTAGACTTGGGAGGTGAGGGCTTCAAAATGACTATTTTCTTGTACTAGGGCTGTGGTTCCCACTGCTGCTGAACCTGCTATTCCTAGACCAACTAAGATAGGGACTAAAATGGGGACTGTTCTTTTATAGCAGGCTTGTAGCCCAAAATGTTCACGAGCCCCTTCTCCTGAATAAATGTATATCTGTGGAAGGACATGAACTAAAATGCAGAATTCGGGGGAGTTACCAGAAAGGAGGCTTTCTTGTACACAAGCAGTTAAGCCTAAGGTACAGGCAAACCAAGCATTTTTAGGGGCTAAGAAAACATTTGGTGAAAATTCCTGTTTGGGAAAAACCTCAACCACCAAAGCACAAAGGTTTGTATAGGGTGACTGCTGGAGGGTGTAGTCCCTAGATTTAATACACCAGGCTTGTCCCTGCACATCTCCTAATGTAAGCTTGGGGTGGGCAGGGAGATCGGGGCGGGTGAGTGTGGGCTTCCAATACTGAATTTCATGATCAGTTGAACCCTTTGACGAATTTTAACCTAGCCCAACAAAATAAGGGGGGGCAGGGTTCAAGCAAACCCAGCAGTCAGAAGTTAGGCTGGGATCCAAGGATTTTAGGAAAGAGAAAACAGTATCAAGAACATGAAAAGTATAAGAGTGGGCATGTAGCCTGGGGTTTGCCAAAGTAATTCCTGAACCTACAGGGGTTATGGTACAGTGTGGGTTAAAGGGCCCATGCGGAGTTTGATCAACTTCCGGAGGTGGGTTAAGAACCGGGTTGGGACCAATGGGAATGAGATCCCTTGGTACTGGAGTGCGTTGAATAGTAAACAAGGCTCCAGGCTCCCTTCTTGTAACATAAAACCTAATTCCCCAGGTCCTCCCCATTTTCCAAGTTTGTTTAGTCCAATTTAAAACCCTGATGACAACCGGGTTACCTGATTTAGGGGTATTACAATGAAATGAAATGTGGTGGTCATGGTTGCCACCGGAGACCCGGTCAACAATGGTTACACACTCCCAATTGACAGAGTGATATTTCCCGGTCCCCCCACAATCGGGAGACCCATCCTCAGGGCAGACATATGACTGGGTTGACCAAAGGCTGCTTTTCTGCTCCACAAGCAGCACCTTCGGTCCCCGCAAAATACATACCTGTGTAGGGAAACAACATAAATCTGGGGCTAAGCAGGGTACAGAGATCCAAGAAAAGGGTGGGCTGGCCATGAGTCACATTTTTGAAATTAGAGTTCCATCAATTGTCCTAGTAAGAGTCCAAAATACAAAGTGGGAGTGTAGGGGTTGGAACCAACTAAAGGCAAGAGTGCTAGAAGCAGGAACATCACAATAGTCTCTTGATTTTCAGTTGTAAGTCACTGGTGGGTTCTGCCACCCACAGGTCTGGAGAGCTGGGAGGAGTCATCACTTTGACATGGGAGAGGTGAATCCAGGCTTTCCTTCCAGTCACTTTAACGGCAGATGAGGTAGTCAGTATAACCTGGTATGGGCCAGTCCAATGGGGCTCAAGTGAGGAGTCTCGGGGTGGTTTGTGGGTGGGCACTCAATCTCCAATATTCACTGAGTGTGCAGGATCTTAGAGTGGTGAATGAGGAGTGGCCTGGTCCACTGCCCGAACCGTGTTTTGGACGTCTCAAAGAGCCTGGAGGGACTTGAGAAGTAAATCATTAACAGTCATACATAACAGCATTCAACACCTGAAATACAATAGGAGGTGGGGTGCTGAACAGAATCTCAAAAAGAGAAGTGAATTTTACACATATGTATTCAGTTACAAATATTAACACTTGCTTAGATGATAAAATAACTACAAATTCAGATTAAAACAGCAAGTTCTTTTCTGCTTTACAATTTGTTACATCAATTTAGCAAAAAACATGTCTTGCAAATAGAGGTTTTAGTGGGTCTCTTAGAATCACACTAGAGATTTTAAAAATTCCTTCTACAGGTATTTTCCTTCTGCGAAACAGTTTCAATGATCACTAAACCTTTGTGAAGGAAGTTAATTGAAAACTTTTAAATCATCTTAAGCAGTTTGCATAAACTTTCTATACATATTCTAATTCTAGATGAAAAATAATATTAGATTTTCCAATAAGCTAACATAAAGAAAAGCTCACATCTTTTACTGATTAGTTGTTCTGAGCATAGAAACCTGTTACAGAAGAAAAAGCCAGGGACATGTGACATTCCAAATATGTCAGGAGAAAACGTCATTGGCTCTGTGTAAATTCAGGTACAGTTACAGATATTCCATCTCATGCAGCATCTGTTCCACCTCATAGCTAGACTCAGGAATAGGTGGGAAACATTCCTTTTCAAAGGAACCTCATGGGTAAACTGAGCCAGGAGGGATCCCATCCCAGACAGAGGCTAAGATTGTCCCTTCAGCTGTTACCAAATGTAGACTTCCACCTGTTAACAGCACAGGATCACATTCCTCTGAGTAGCTAGTGGCATTTCCTCTCAGACACTGATTTAATGCAGACAACTATACCCAAATTCAGACTCAAAATAAAATTTAGTTATGGTCCCAAGTGCTTTTTACCTTAAACAACAAGCTTCACCAATCACAGCTTAGAGCCAGTTATAATTACTTCTATTCTCATGGGGCTGTGATAAACAATAAAAATGTATCAGATCTTATAATGTAAAGAATTCCTTTTACCATCCTTCTAGAATATAAAAGCCAATTTATAAAAATCCTTTTTGATCTTTGCAACTTCTTAGCAAGTTAGGCTCATTTAAAACTTCCTTTCTCAGGCTGAATGACCTGGAAATAATTTCTAGAGAATTTAACCGTTTTACAACATAAGCAAAATTTATATGAATTGTAAGCAGGAGAGACTGCTCTGAATGTGCAGAACTAGTCAAACAAATTTTTATACAATAATCAATAAACAATTTTAGGTTTTAACATTAAAACATTAGCCCAAAATAGCTTAGTTAACAGTTTTACAAGTTTTTCTGAATAGCAGATATACATATTTAAAGTAACACTACTGGTCTTACACAATTTTCTCCTCACTCAGGTGTTACAATATACAGTGTAGAAATAGAACAATAATATAAACTACAAGATGACATTACATTAATTGCCTTTTCAAATTACATATAAGAATGATTGATCTTACCAAGTGAAGAGGCTAGTTGACTTCTGACCTCATTTTCTTCTCTCTTTTTCTCATCTCCCCACTTTATAGATGAATTAAGACTCAGGGTTAAATGGTTTATTCCAGATCACACAACCAGTCAGTGCAGAGTTCAGAACACAATGCTTCTCACTGACAAGTTTTTTTTTAAGCTTCCAAGCATATTGCTTTATTAAGCAATGCACACCAATTACATAACAAATCTTTTCCAGGCCTTCCTCAATTTTGCTCCCCAGATACAGGGGGAGACACACTTTTGATGCATTAAAAACAATCAAATAAGACCAATTAATTAAAAGAAAAAATTAACCAGGCTGGGGCGGCTAGGTGGCATAGTGAATAGAGCACCAGCCCTGGAGTCAGGACAACCTGAATTCAAATCTGGCCTCAGACACTTAACACAAAAACTGGCCATGTGACCTTGGGCAAGTCACTCAACCTCAATTTCCCCTCCAAAAAACAACAACAACAACAACAACAAATTTAACCAGGCTACAAAATTAGGCAATCTGATTTCTAATTGGAGGAAAGATTTGGAGCTTTTCAAGTTGGGAAAGGGAAAGTGAACAAATGCAATAGCCTAAAATCAGAAAATTTGGTGTTCCATTCCCTTCAAGTGTCTGTATTCAAAGGAACATGGAAACAATAACTGATTAATCAGTAAAGGGCTAGTTAAGAACAGACTAATCTAATCCTCTCAATTCCCTCAGTTGTTTGAGATGTATAATTGTCAGTAAAGTCCTTGGATCTTTGGATCGGACAGGGTTTCTGGTCAGTATAATCTAGGTCCTTAGCAACGTTCTTTAATTCCTTGGCACTGGAACAAGCAAAGTGATTATTTACAGCAAGGGAGAAATCTCTTAGATGGTACTGAAGTTGGGGCTTCATGGTACAGAGTGAACTCTATATTTCAGGGGAAAACCCTCCATTTTTCTAAACTCATCACACTCAAAGGACATTATCAGCTTATACTCTAGCAAATAAACCTCTATGAATGCTTAGCTGTAGCAGACCTTGGTTATGGGGTAGTCAATTTTCCTGGAGCATTGAGGAGAGGATTTGGGGAACTTGAAGTAGAAATTTCAGGCTCTGCTTACTTAGAGAGGTGGACTTCAGGGTACCTGGGGATCTAAAACTTGTTGATGGGAGTTAGGTCAAGTACCCTTTTACTAAACTATTTAGGCTGAATAGCTCAGATGTAACACACACTTTAGTAGCTCAGATGTATCCCAGGCTTAGTATATGGGATAATGATTAACTTGTATTTGTCCCTTTGTTTCACAAGCTTCTTTTCCCTTGTTTAACTGTTCCCATGTCATTCAGAAAAAAAAAGTTCTATTCCAGGGGTTTAACCTTTCAGGTAGGCAGATAACAAGCCCGTGTAGGTCTGATGTAGCTACTGTACCTTCCCTCCTTTTTCTTTTTGGAGGAAGTTAACTCCAATTAACTTCCCTGCAGCCCTAGCTCAGTTATAGCCAGGACAACAGGGAGAAGAAAAAAAATCTTAATGGTTCAAACCTCTTACTGTCTTCTCAGCTCCATCAGAGCTGGATGGCAGGGGAGGGCTCCATAGCCCTAGCTAAGAAGAACTGGGACCACAGGGAAGAGAATCTTAGTGGAATTTTCTTTTTGACCTTTTGCTCAAATAAACTTTTCTTAGGTGTTCATTCCTTTAAAATTTCAGATCTACTCCAAGACTTTAAAAGAAACTGTTTCTCATACAACATACATAATACAACCATTTACCAGTAACAATCATGGTCTTAATTTTGAACTTTGAAGTAAAAACAATTGAATAACCAAGCTGGTGACCTTAAACTTCAGTTTTTGTAGTGCCAAATAGTAATCAGAATGAACTCAATTACCTGGATCTATATTCCCAATGATGTTGCACAGTTCTCTTTCTGTGACCCAGGAAAGGGTTAAGTGTTAGTCCTATTTCAAAGTGCAGCTTGAAAACCTACTTCTCTTTGATCATTGAAGTGACCCCTTTTCCCTTAGACAGATTTTTGGGGAGAAATTTCCCATTCTCTTTCTGTCCATTTGTCTTTCTACTTTGAGAACTTTGGCTGGAGTTCAAGGAGTAAAAGGAGAAGTGTGTTTCTGCCAGCAGCCTTTCTTTAAGAGATTATTAATCTTTCTAGCTCAGGTACAGCATTCTTTTTTTTTTTAAGCAATTGGGGTTAAGTAACTTGCCCAAGGTTACACGGCCAGTTATTTCTGGGTGTGGTGCTGAATATCTGAGTACAGATTTGATCCAGGTCATCCCAACACTGGAGCCGGTGCTCTTACTTGCTGAGCCACCTGGCCGCCCCTAAGGTACAGCATTCTTTTGGCTGCTTGGGTGCATTTGGCTTACAGGCTGGCAGATTTAAAAATTTCTTTACACAGACTGACAGAATATAAAAAAAAACACAGCAGGGCAAAAGGAAGAAGGTCTCCTCTTTTCTATCTGCCAGTATCTCAGAGAGAGGATATACTCAAAACAACACAACACACAGACAGTGACATCTAGCAACAAACAGATAGATAGATAACCACAAACAGACAGTTTAAGATACAGTAACACTTTAACAGCAAACACAAAATTCAGAAGAGAGGGAAAAGAGAAAAAAAACAAAACAGAAACTGTGCACTCCATCAGTGTCCTGACCTTGGAGGCCTGTAGGGGCCTTACCGCTGCGTCCAGCTAGCCTCCTACTTTTACCTGGGGCCGAGGGACAGAGTTCTTGGTGATCACCCCCTAGGCAATTTCATACACCCTGAGTACTCACCGCACAGAACAGAACACTCTTGGATGGAATTGAAAGAATTTGGATAGGACTTGGGTTCTCGTCTGCTCAGGGAAGCAATGCAAGCCTGGGGCCGAGGAATTTCACTCGGTGGCCTCCCCTAGGTCAGACTGCTCTCCTGGCCCTCCAGGGAGCCTGGTCCAGCTGTCAAAACAGAGCCAAAGGTTATCTCAGTGGAACCTCCAATCTGTAATGGACACTGAAATATAACAGGACAGCTAGGCCAATTATAATTTGATAGGAGTGTTTATTAACTGACTGGGACTGCCTCTCAGACTGAAAGACAGCCTCGGGCTTTCTGTTAGACATAATTTTATAGACAACGTGATTGCTAGCAACAGAACATGTTTCTAAGGGGTTAGCATTGTTTCCATTGAAGCGAAGCTTTCTCAGTATTATTCTTATTAAGGCAAAGCATTCCCAGTATTATTTCTATTCAAGCAAAACATTCTCAGTATTATTCTTATTGAAACAAAGCCTTAGTATTATTTCTACTAAAGTGAAACAGACCTGAATCCGTGGGAATCTGTGGCATGTTTTTAGCAACACAGGTGAAACATTTCTTTACTATTGGAGCCTATTAGGTGGTTTCCAAGGAACCCAGTAGGGGTCCCCTCTAGCAGATTTAAGGGGGCTCTAGTGTGTAATTTCTGGTGGGCACTTCAAGATGAATGGCAGAGGAAAACATGAGAAAAGAAATACGGGTGGTGTAGAAAAATTAAGGAAAGAGAATTAACAACTTGGTAAAAGAAGCACAATAAAAAATTCTTAAGAAAATAGTACCTTAAAAAACAATTGGTCTAATTAAAAAGAGGCACAAAAGTACACTGAAGTGAAGAACTTAAAAAGCAGGATTGGGGGAAAAAGTCAAATGGAAAAAGACATACAAAATTTCACTGAGGAAAATAATTCCTTAAAAATTTGAATTGGGCAAATGGAAGCTAATGACTCCATGAGACATCAAGAAACAATAAAACAAAGTCAAAAGAATGAAAAAAATAGAGACTTCTGGGAGTCAAAATGGTGACATAAGCAGTAAATCGTTGCTGCTCTGTCATATTTACCTCCCAAAACCTATAAAATAGCACCCCAGTAGAAATCCTGGAACAGTGGAAATACAGAATGGAGAGATGTTTTAGCCTGGGATGCTTGAAAGATAGGCAAGAAAGGTCCATCTCACTTGGGTAAAATGGGAGCACATTCTAGGACAGGAATCATCCCAGCAAACCAGCAGTAAGCCCTGCCTCTGCAAAACAGTGGGAAATCCTGAGCCCCAGTGTGGTAGAGCAGGCAAATACCAACAACAGGAGCCCCTAGGTGACTTAGCACAGCCAGGGGAACCAGAAGAGTCCAGCTCTGAGAACCACCACCTGCTTCAATGCAACCCCAGGCAAATAGGCAGACTTCAATGTGCTTGAGCACAGCTCAGGGCAAACAGATATCCTCCAGTGACACACCTCCATGTGCTCCAGTGTAGCACTAAGGAAATGCAGAAACACCCCCTGGGCCTCAGTATGCACCAGGTACCTGTACTAGGAACCCAGTTCAGCAACATGGGAGCTGCTAGATCCCTACATGATCCAGAAATACCAGTCAATCCTCTACTCCTCAGGGCAGTACTAGACACAAGGGTCACCCATGGGCCTCAGGGCAATATCAGCACAGCATCAGGCAAACAATAAGGGCATATAGCCACTAGCACAAGACGTCTGATACTGAGCTCCTTCCACCCTAAGAGAAGAAATCATATTAAAAAAATAAATAAAAGCTCTACCAAAAAATAAAAAGCAAAAATAATCTGACCATAAAAAGTTATTTTGGTGACAGGGAAGACCACAAAACAAACTCAGATGAGGACAACAATATCAAAACCCCTATGGGCAAAAACCAAAAGAAAAATGGGAAGTAGTATCAAATCTAGAAAGAACTCATGGAAGAGGTCAAAAAAAGGAGCTTAAAAATTATTAGAGAGATTTAAAAAATGGGGAAAAATGAAAGCACTGCAAGAGAATTATGAAAAAAAAAAGAGTCAACAACTTGGAAAACTGCATAAAAGATGGAATTGGCCATATGGAAAAGGAGATACAAAAATCCACTTAGGAAAACAACTCCTTAAAGAGTACAATTGGCTAAATGAAAAAAAAAAAGCACAAAAGTTAATAGAGGAAATCAACACCTTCAAAGGTAGAATTGGTCAAGTGGAAGCTAACAACTCTAGGAGACATCAAGAAGCAATAAAAATATTCAAAGGAATGAAAAAATGGAAGAAGATATAAAATATGTCAAAGGAAAAACAACTGACCTGGAAAATAGATCCAGGAGAGACAATATCAGAATCATGGGGCTGCCTGAAAGCTATAATCAAAAGGAGGACCTGAACAACATCTTTCAAAAAATTATCAAGGAAAATTGTTCTGATGTCCCAGAACCAGAGGACAAAATAGGCATTGAAAGAAGCCACTGATAACCTCAGAAAAGAGATCCCAAAATAAAAACTCCAAGGAACATTATAGACAAGTTTCAGAACTTTTGGGTAAAGAAAAAAATACTAGAAGAGACCAGGAAAAAAAAACCTGAAATATTGGGGAGTCATAATCAGGATTATACAGGACTTAACAGCTACAATATTAAAGGGCTAGAGGTCAAGGAATATGATATTCCAGAAGGTAAAGGAGCTAGGACTATAACCAAGAATCACTTACTCAGCAAAATTAAGCATAATACAATAAGGGAGAAAATGATTATTCAATGAAACAGAAGGATTTCTTGCTTTCATAAGGAGAAGACCAAAACTAAACCAAAACATGACCTCCAATATCAAGACTCAAGAGAAGCATAAACAGGTAAAAAAGGAAAAGAGAATATAAGGGATTCAATAGAGCTAAACTATTTACATCCTTACATGGGAAGATGATATTTGTAATTTTTAAAAACTGTATAACTAATAGTACAACTAATAATATACTTCTAGTACAGCTAGAAGGAATGTACACAGGCAGAGAGTATGGGTTTAAGATAAATTTTAGGGAACAACATAAAAAACTTTGAGAGATAAGAAAGGAGTACAATGGGTGCAGAAGGGAGTGAGAAGTTGAAGGCAATAAATTATTTCACATGAAGAGATATGAAAGACCTGTTACTTTAGAAGGAAAATGGGAAGGTGGGTGATAGGCATCATTTAAACCTTACTCTCATCAATATTGACTCAAAGAGGGAATAATATTCATGATGAGTTGAATATAGAAATCTATCTTACCCAACAGGGAAGTAGGAGGGGAGGAGATCAAGTAAGGGAGGGTGGGGACTGACAGAAGGCAGGGTAGATTAGAGGAGGTGGTAGACAGATGCAAAATACTGGTGAGGAGGGAAGGAGTGAAAGGAGAGAGAGGACAAACAGGAGGAAGTATAGAATGGAAGGAAATGCAAAATTCATAATCATAACTGTGAATGTGAATGGGATTAAATCTCCCATTAAACAGAAGTAGAGAACAGAGTGGATCCAAAATCAGAATCCTACAATATGCTGTGTACAGGAAGCACATTTGAAGCAGAGAGACAGAAAGTAAAGGTAAGGGGCTAGATTAGATATGCACCAAGTGATATAGCATCCAAATTCTTATAGGAGAAGTTAAGAGAGGAAGAAACAGACAACAAAACTATACTAGTGTGGGGTCTCATCTTGGAACTCTATAAATCCAACCAAAAAATTAAAAAAGAAATAAACTAAGGAGTTATATATAATATTAGGAAATACAGATATGATAGACCTTTGGAGAAAATTGAATGGGATCTAAAAGAAATATACATCTTTCTCAGCAGCATGGCACCCATACAAAAATTGACTATGGAATAGTGCACAGAAAACTCAAAATCAAATGTAAAAAAGGCAGAAATATTAAGTATATTCATTTTGGATAATAATGCAATAAAAATTAAGTTCAACAAAGGACAGTGGAAATATAGATTGAAAATTAATAATTTAATCCTAAAGAATAAGTGGGTCAATGACCAAATCATTGAAACAATCAATAATTTCATGAAAAAGAATAACAATGAAACAACATACCAAAATTTATGGGATGCAGCAAAAGCAGTACTTAAGAGAAAATTTATTTCTCTAAATTCTTACATCATCAAAATGGGAGAAGAAACACATCACATAAGGTTTGCTAATATGACTAAAATAAGAAAAATAATAAATGTGGGAGAGGATGTGGGAAACCTGGAACATGAATGCACTGTTTGTGGAGTTGTGAATGGATCCAACCATTCTGGAGAGCAATTTGGAAATACACCCAAAGGGCACCCAATCTGTGCATACTCTTTGATCCAGTAATACCACTACAAGGTCTGTATCCCAAAGAGATCATAAAAGAGGGAAAAGGACTTATATGTGCAAAAATATTTAAAGAACTTCTTTTTGTGGTGGCAAAATATTGGAAATTAACAGGATGCCTATCAATTGGTGTTTTTTATTAAAAATGCAAGGAATAACTGAACAATTTTTATCTTCCTACTTTATACTTCCTCATAAGAAGGCAGTGGCTACCTACTTTCCTCCTTCCTGAATGCAAGTAGCAGGAGACTGGGGGAGAGATTAAACTCAGCCTTCTGTACCTTGGTCTTTGGTAGAAGATAGGTTGGATATTGGGGTCAAAACTGTTAGAAATTCTACTGCTGCTGATTTTCTTAATATCATGTTGTGTACTATGTAAAAGGTTTTTTTCTTTATATTTTGCCTAAGTGATTTAACGTGGCTGAATATAAAACAAAGCTACAAATTTTCAGTTGACAAGTGGCAATGAGAGTTTTGGATTAGGATGTCTTAACTTGGGGGTCTTTGAACATTTAAAAATTATATTGATAGCTGTATTTTCATATAATTCATTTATTTTATAATCCTATTTTTTGAATATTTTTGTTCTGAAACATTTTTCTGAAAGAGTGCTTCACCATTCTGCCAAAGGGGTATATAACATACACAGAAGTTGAGAATCTTTGATTTAGAACCTGATAGTAATAATGAAAATATATCCCCCCAAAGGCACTGCATACAATACTCCCACTTCCAAATCTATATATACATATATTTATATACAAAAACTTTAATGCAAAACAAATTATGACAAGTGGATACAAATTTATAAATTGCTCTGAGATCAAATATATATACATATGTGTATGTATATATATATGTATATATATATATATATATATATATATATTTCTGCCTTTTGTGAACAGAGAAGGAGGTGGCACCTAAAGATAGCTTCTGAATAAGATGTATATCACCCACAATGAGGAAGTGGATAGTTCCAGTATATTTTGTCTTAGTCAAACACTTAGAACAGGATGTTGTTAGGAAGGGCATTGTAGCAGCAAGCACAAATGTCCTCAGGGTTTGCAGCTACCACAGGTTCTTGGATCTGCTTTGTTAAAGGAAAGCAACTCAAAATGGGTTAACAAGCTTACTTTAATCAGTCAGACATATATCATTTACCTTGTTCAGGGGAAATAGGTCAGCACCCCGAACTTCAAAGCATACAGGCAGAATTATCAAGACAGAAACAGATCAAGTAGACAGATTTCCAAACTGTCCAACCATTACATCCATACCCAGTCAACATCTGGGTTTTTCAAAGCCGGGGGACTCTCAACAACAGCTTCCCATAATTCAGATCAAATCACAGAACACTTCTTAAAGTGAGTCCCAAAACAAAGCTACACATCAGGGCTTATATAGCCTTCTCCTGGCTCAGAGAATGTAACAACCTTATTGACTCACTGGCCAATCAAGAAGTATCTACTGAAAAACAAGCCTCCCTCCCCAAGCTTCAGGTGCATTTTAGCCTAGGGGCAGGGAAGATCTTCCAAATTTGCATTCCCATTACAGGCATCAATAAACTTGTTATAGTTCAGTTGTTTTTCAGTTGTGTCCAGCTCTCCATGACCTCATTTGGAGTTTTCTTGGCAAAGACACTGGAGCGGTTTGCTATTCTTTTTTCCAGTTCATTTTACAGATGAGGAAACTGAGGAAAACAAGGTTAAGTGACTTTCCCATGGTCATATAGCTAGTAAGTGTCTGAGACTGGATTTGAACTCAGGGAGATGAGTCTCCCTGACTCCAGGCCCAGCACTCTATTCACTGAACCACCTAGATGCCCTGTCAATAAACTATGTAAGACTAAACTTCTAGTCAAAGTCATAAAAAACCAAAGTAACAGAAGACCAAAAGAGAAATAACTGGGATTGTGAAGAGCTCCAAGTTCATGCCATATGAATAAGGGTTGAAGGAACTTGGAAAACTGGGAAAACTTGGGAGAGATGACTTAGTGGTGATATGTTAACTCTGTTCCAGTATTTGAAGTGGAATAGTTTTCCTTAGAATGAAGTGGATTTCTCCTCATTTGAGTTCTTCAAGTAGAGATGGGAATGCCACTTGTTGAGAATATTGTAAAGCAAAATCTTGCAAAGGTATGGGTCAAACTACATGAATTTTATATTCCTTTCCAACCTTGAGATTTTGGGATTCTGTGATTATCAATGGTGAGTCTCCTTATTTGCTAAAGATTCTATTATATATAGGACATTTCTGTTTGGGTTATGTATGAAGATCTCTGGGTTAAAAGGGTCTGAAGAATTTAGTGACTTTTTTCTCTTGATTCTGTATTGCTTTCTAGAATGATTGGATAAATTTATAGCCCTACCAATTATAATATTAGGTAGGCTGTCTTCTCACAACCCCTCAAACACTGACTAAGACTATGAGATTTAAAGCAGAGAAGAATCAATGCCAATTTGGAAGTCTGCAAAAGGACAAAGCATTGTCAAAGAAGTTTAGGGAACAGAACCTGAAGCGGTCATCTCAAGTGGAACACAAAGTCTTGATTTGGAACACCAAATCAAGCAGGTAAGACAAGGGAAGTAGAATAATTTGAGGGCAAAGCAAAGGAATAGAGTGAATTAGAAGATAGGACAAATTGGTGAAAGCTAGGAATTTGGGACAAGACTGAAGGATAGATGTGACTGTGGAGTTGATAATAATAATAGTAAACCTTTACATGGTACTTATAATAATACTTATAATACAAAGATTTGCAAAGATCTTTTCCTCTGATTTGAGATTTGACAGTCAGGTAGCTGCTTCAGTAGATATCTTGGAAGCAGGAAGACTGGGGTTCCAGTCCTGCCTCAGACACTTATTAGATATATGATCCTGGGGAAGTCAATTAACCTTTTTCTGACTTAGTTTCCTGACCTGTACAATGGAGATAATATTAACACTTAACTCACAGCATTGTTAACATTTGTAATAAATGCTTTGCAACCTTAAAACATATAAATGGCAGATATTTGATCCTCATACCAACCTGTGTGGTAGATGTGATTATTATTCCCATTTTATAAATGATTAAAATCATGACAGAATGTGATTAAGTGACTTGCTCAGGGTCACACACCTAGTAAATGTCTGAGGCAGGATTCAATGCAAGTTATCTTAGCTCGAGGTACAGTGCCTAATCTAGCTGGCTCACTAAGACAGAGATTAGCGTGGTTGTCAAGTTATTGCTGTTGTTATTCAGTCTTGTGAGTTGTGTCCAACTCTTTGGGACCCCACTTGGAGTTTTCTTGGCAAAGATACTGGAGTGCTTTGTCATTCCTCTTCTCCAGCTCATTTTACAGATGCAGATACTGAGGCAAATCAGGTTAAGTTACTTGTAAGGGGTCAAATAGCTACTAAGTGGCTGAGACCACATTTGAACTCAGGTCTTCCTGAGGCCTGGCATTCTCTGTAACTGCACCACCTCCTTGGTTTTAACCAAGTGTTTAGAGTACTCAGAAGTAGCTTTAAAAAAAAAATAAAATCTCAACCATTGTGAAGAGTAGGGGAAAACTAGATGACTTGCTTCATTCTGCTCAGTCTTAAATTTTAGAGCTTCTGATCACTCTTGTCTTTTTTACATAAGCTCACATCAGCCCTGCTGACCCATCCTGGGGGATGTGGGCTCTAAAGCTATGCCAGAAACTTCCATTAATGGCAGTTGCGGCATGCATCTATGCAGATATCCCTTTTCCTTCTGCGATAATACCCCATCTGCTGCAACTTTAGGATTTTGTCTCTAGTGACTTGTAAAGATAGTTCAGCTTTCTGTTTTTTTCATTTAGTAGCCAAGAAATAAAAATAATTGAAAAGATTAGGAACCATATTATTATTGCTATTTTTATGTCATGGGATGAAAATCTCTCAAGAAGAACCCACCTTTAATGCAATTAAAGTGTATTTCCTTCAAAGAAGATACTGCTTAATCAAAGCTATGCAATCAACTCAGAGACCTATTAAAATACGAGTTACCATTAGAGGGCAACAGAGACGTACATTTATGGTGGACTTACATTGCAGGGTTTCTTTGTATACTAATGTTGCAATGTTTTACATAATAATGTCATTGATTCTCTTTGAAAAAGAAGGACAAACAACAATACCTAGCACAGTACCTGGTGCTTAGTAAATGACTGATGACTGATAAATTGATTGGTTGGTTTCTGAGTTTGAAGAGAGCCTTCTAAATACTACACCATGCTGCCCCTCAAAAAAGTGTGTGCGTGTGTGTGTGTGCGTGCATGTGCGTGTGTGTGTGTGCATGTGTGTGTGTGCATGTGCATGTGTGTGTGTGTGTGTGCAATAGAGGGATGAGGAGTGAGGAGGGAAAACAGTACTAATTGAGGCAGTCAGGAAAGGTTTCATGGGGGAGGTGGCATCTGAACTGAGCCTTAAAGCATTTTTTCTTGAGAACTTTTCTGATTTAAGAGTAAGGAGTAATGAGCACAGGAAGTTCTGATTCAGACTTGGAATCTGTATTTCTGTTAATCTAATGGTTTTCTTTAGACTCCACAATATTGCTTTAGTTGCTTAGAAACTCCTTTTTAATTGAACATTGGGTCAAATAGCTATAGTATGATAATATACCATCCAGATGTTGGAAAGATAGCACAATGCACCAGTAATGATCAAATTATTTCTTTTAGGACAGATATATCATAGTACAATTAATGTCACCAGATTTCTCACTAAGTATGCTGAAGCACTGATTCCTGATTACAAATCTAAGACTTTCTGGTTTATGACAATGCCATGTAGTTTGATTCCTATGTCAATACCTGCACACACCTTTTAAAATATACTGATATTTTATGGACTATTAGTAAAAGTATAACTTTTCAACCTATATGCAAAGCCTATGTTTCTTGTTTTCTCTCTGAGTTCATCTCTCAGTCTCTTTCTGTTGTATATCTTTGCCTCTTTCTGCCTCTGTCTCTCCATTTCATCTCTGTCTCGCTCTGTGTCTCTCTCTCACACAGACACTCACACACACACACACACACACACACACACACACACACACACACACCTTTAATCACTCCTTCTAAGTTTAAGTTACTTTTCATCTTTAATCTCTTTTTAGTACCTTACTCTCCTCAACCTAAAAGCAAACCTAGAGCTCCATATAGTAATAAGGGATTTAGAACTGAAGGGACCTGAGAGTTCTCTTTCATTTCACACATGAGGAAACTAAGCCTCAGGGAAGTTATTTGCCTGGGCCAAGATCACACAGGTAGTGAAGCATCAGGCATGGGATTTGAACCCAGTTTCCCAAAATCTATAATCAGTGCCCCTCCCTAGTCTCCTTCTGTGCTTCCCTTGTTGTCCCTGGCACTTCTTTTTTTCTTTTAAAATGCTTTATTAACTGCTGATTTACATCATTCGTTTCCGCCAGATTTTGAGTTACAAATTTTCTCCCCATTTTTCCCCCACCTGTCCCCCCAAAACAGCAATCCCACAGGATATCCCCAACTCCAATCTGCTCTCTCCCATATTTTCTCCCATACCCGTTTCAACTTTTCCAGTGGATCTCTATGCCTCAGTGCCTGTATATCTTTTTTCTTAATTACATGTAAGATGGTATTAATAATAGTATACACACACACACACACACACACACACACACACACACATATATATATATATATATTTGAATATTTGATTTTAAAACTTTCAATTCCAGATTCATTCCCTTCCCCTCCCCTGCCACCCACCCCCACTGGGGGGACAAGCAGTTCAGTATAGGTTGTACATGTGCGGCTAATGCAAAACAATAACATAGTAGATATATTGTAAAAGACTGACTATATTTCCCTCCCCCATCCCACCTCTCACTTGTTCTATTCTCTACTTTGATCCTGTCCCTTTTCAAAAGTGGGTGCTTCCAACTTCCCTCCCCCCCAGCCTGCCCTCCCTTCCATCATCCCCCCTCAGATCCCCTTCCCCCCCTATTCTCCTGGAGGGTGAGATCCCCTATTTAGTGTGTATTTCCCTCCCTTCTCAAGCCAGATTCAATAGGAATAAGGTTGACCCATTCCCGTTTGCCTTCCTATTCTTCCCCTCCATTGTAAACATTTTCCCTTGCCTCTTCTGTATGAGATAGTTTGCCCCACTGTCTCTCCCCATCTCCTCTCATTATATTCCTCTCACCTCTTAATTTCACCTTTTAAGTATCATCCCTTCCTGTTAAATTGGTCCCGTGCCCTCTATCTATGTATACCTGTAAACGTATATGCACACATTCACATATGTATTCATATGCCCGCATACCCTCATATAAAGACATATATATATTTCTAATCCCTTCAACTACTGAGAAAAGTTTCATAGGTTACAATTATTGTTTTTCCATGTAAGAATGTTAATAGTTCAACTTTGGCCAGGTGGCTCAGAGAGCAAGAGCACCGGCTCCAGTGCCGGGACGACCCGGATCAAATCTGGGCCCAGACACTCAGCACCACACCCAGAAACAACAACCAGCCATGCAACCCCGAACAAGCCACTCAACCCTGATTGTTTAAAAAAAAATAGTTAAACTTTGATAAGTTCCTTATGATTTCTTTTCCCTGTTTACCTTCTCATGCTTCTCTTGCTTCTTGTATCTAAATGTCAAATTTTCTATTGAACTCTGTTTTTTTCAGCAAGAATGCTTGAAAGTCCTGTATTCCACTGAATGACCATATTTTCCCCTGAAACATAATACTCAGTTTTGCTGGGTAGGTGACTCTTGGTTTTAATCCCAGCTCCCTTGACCTCCGGAATATCACATTCCAGGCCCTTCGATCCCTCAGTGTAGAAGCTGCCAGATCCTGGGTTATCCGGATTGTGTTTCCACAATATTCAAATTGTTTCTTCCTGGCTGCTTGTAATATTCTCTCCTTAATCTGGGAATTCCGGAACCTGGCTATAATATTCCTAGGAGTTTTCTTTTTGGGATCTTTTTCAGGAGGTGATCGGTGGATTCTTTCAACCTCTATTTTGCCCTCTGGTTCTAAAACAGGGCAGTTTTCTTTGAGAACTTCCTGGAGGATGCTTTCCAGGCTCTTACTTTGGTCATGGCTCTCAGGCAGTCCAATAATTTTAAAATTATCTCTCCTGGATCTATTTTCCAGGTCAGTGGTTTTTCCCATGAGATATTTCACATTGCCTTCTATTCTTTCATTTGTTTGGATCTGTTTTACAGCATCTTGATTTCTCATAAAGTCATTAGCTTCCATTTGCTCCAATCTAATTCTGAAGCAATGATTCTCCTCAGTGAGCTTTTGAGATTCTTTTTCCATCTGGCAAATTCGGCTTTTTAAGGCATTCTTCTCCTCATTGCCTTTTTGAGCCTCCTTTGCCATTTGAGTCAGTCTGTTTTTTAAGGTATTATTTTCTTCAGTCAGGCTGTTGACTCTCACTTCATAATTTTTTTGCATTGTTCTCATTTCTCTTCCCAATTTTTCCTCCACTTCTCTTATCTGCTTCTTAAGGTCCTTTATGGCCTGTAACCAGCTTGTATTTTCCTTTGAAGCTTTTGGTGCAGGAGTTCTGACTTCACTGATTTCCTCCTGTTCCATGCCTTGCTCCTTCTTATCCCCAAAATAGGAGTGTAATGTTGGAATCTTCTGTCTGCTTTGTTTCCTTTGCCTGCTCATTTTTCCACTCAATGATTTGACTTTTGGGCTTTTTGCCATAGTAGGACTCTGCCACCAGACAGGGGAGTTTTCGTCCCAAACGCTGGGGTTTTCTCAGCTGCCGGAGGTATTAGATGGGTGCCCTCTCTGAGGTCTCCACATACTCTGGCAAGCTGGACACACACCCCAGGACCTCCACCCTAGACTGCAATCCAGATCCAAGCAGGTTAAAGCAAGAGCGATGACCCCTCAGACTGGTGCTTGGTCCCCCTACACTCTGCAGGCCAGGAGCTGAAGCCGCCACGTGGTGCTGGCAGGCTGTACTGGCATCTCAGCAGTTTCTCGCTCCTGGGGTAAAAGCCACGCACTCCCACTTCCTGGGTCCCAAAGTCCAGACTGCACTGGCCTCTCACCTTGTCCTTCACATCTATGTATTGATAAATCTGGAAACGGCCACAGCTGCTGCTGATCAGGCAGGCGGCTGGTCAGGCCCGCCCTGGGGCTAAAGCCTGGGGCTGGGCTCGGCTCCCAGAGCACTGTGCTGGCCGATTCCTGCCGGCCTGTGGGGCTGTCCTCAGCGGGAGGTTAGCTTCTCTGTGTCATTTTGTGGGTTCTGCAGCTCCAAAGTTTGTTTAGAGTCCCCTTTTTACATGGATTGGGGAGGGTGGAAGCCGGAGCCGCGGGAAGGTCGTGCTTCTACTCCGCCATCTTGGCTCCGCCCACCGGGTGTCTCACTTTTGCTTCTATCGTCCCTGGCACTTCTAAACTACTAAACAACAGTTTAACTGTCCATTTCCTCTCCCACTTCACTGACAAATATCAAGAATGAGTAATCAACCCTTGATGTCTCTTTTTCCAGGCAGCCCCCTACTTATCCTCTGCAATTTGACTTCTCAATTAGTCAACTGAGAATCAACAACTACGCCCTAGCTCACAATTTCATGTGTCTCTTCTTGGTCCTTATTGTGCTTGACTCTTCTGTAGAATCTGACAGCAGTGACCACCCATCCTTCTTGATACTCCCTCCTTTCAGGGCTTCCATGATGCTGCTTCATTCTGATTCTCTACTTCACTACTTTCTATTTCTTCTTTCATGGGTCTTCCTTCTCTAGGGGCTTCCTAAGGTAGACATCTCCTACTCTCAACTCTTTATTCTGCCTTGATACTACTATCTACTTCCACACCTTCTTGGGTGCTTTCATGGGTTCCTCTTCTTCTTCCTACCCTCTATATTTTCAACTATTGCTTGTTGACTGACTTACAGATATGACTTCCAAATCTACAATCCAGTTCCAAAAAATTCTAATCTCTCAATTTGAGCCACCTTGATTGCTGTCTCCATTTAAATATCCTGCCAAAATCTCAAAGTCAATATGTTCAAATTATATTTATTATATTCCTCACAAAATCTTTATATCCCTACCATTGATGAAGGTATCATAACTCTCCCAGGCAACAAGTTGAAAACCTCAGTCATTTTTTCCAGTTCTTTTGATCCGATGCTTTCTCTTACTTCTACTCCTTATGACATGCCCAGTTGGCAATCCAGTCAAAGGCATGCTTCTGACTATTTATAATGGTGAGGCTTTCACCTGCCCTCCCCTTCAGAGCATATATAAATGCCCTCTACTTCCTGTAAGCCACGATACCTCAAGGATTTGCACTGTGTGCTGATGAAAAATCTCTTAATTGACTGTGAGCCAATACTCCATGGACAGAATAAAAGGTTACCCCTACCCACCAAGTTTTCTTTTCTTGCTGGCTTTGAAGAACAAGAACAGCTTTCTGAGATGTCCAAAGGATTGGGTGGGCACATCCAAATAGTTGCCAAGTCTTGCTTGTCTGTTTCCTCTTTTTATTGCTCCCACTACTTATCTAGTTTAAGCCCTCATTACTCCTTGGATGGGCCATTATAATAGTCTCTTTGCTAATCTACCCACTCTCCATTGTTTTTCAATCTATACTTCAATTCTATACACAGAGCTCCTATAATTTTTCTGATAAACATGCCTGATCATTTATTTGAGCCAAGATCCTTTTATACCTCCCAACCACCCTTAACTATGCATATTCTTAAATCTCAAGTCTATCCTCTCCCACCTCTAGGCATTTGCACAGAGAAGAATCACAGCACAGTGGATAGAGAGCCATACTTGAAACTAGAACGTGTTGGGTTCAAATGTCACTTCTTGCTAAGTGACACTTGATAGGTTACTCAATTTCTTTGGGCACCTCTCTAGACTAGAGGTTGCAGAAATTGTGCTGATCTGCATCCGTAGAGAGAATTCCCTAATCTGGGAATTTCCTATACATATGAAATCACAAGTCTAGTCCCTAACTCTCACCTATGGTTCCAAGAAGCTGTAGCATGCACAGCAGCCATACCCCATGCTAGACCAGTGTGGCAGTACCCAACAAGTTTTAAACCTGTTGGTGAGTTAGGGGGATGCTTACTCCAAGCATGTGAAGACTTCTGGCTAATTAGGCAGATGAACAATTTGTTCGAATGACAATAGAGGCAGCTGAAGCAAGAGCTGTAGAGCACCTAGAACTTGGTCAGACATCACGTATGCCAGGGACATCCACTTCATCCTAGGCCATTGTCAGTCATCTTGACTTTTAATTTTCTACAGGATTTCGATGACCCTGGAAGAGAGAGTGAAGCTGATGATTTTTGCAGCTCCACATCACTTAACTCCAATTAACCACAAATAGCGACATCACTCATTTGTGATATCATTCATCTTCTTCCAAAATGAAGGACTACCCAACAAAAACAATAGTGACTGTATGTACTTCTCTGATGTATACTATTGCTATATGTACAAGTGATATGCTGTTAGAGGTGGCCTATACATTTGGTTATTGTACGCAACTCTGTGATGTGTTATATGTTGCATATATAAGGTACATTGTAATTTGTACTGAAGTGTTGACTGGGTAAGTAATGCAAACTATGTAAAATGCTAAAGTTTATTTACTATTTAGCACCACCACTAGCATCCTAGTTTCTCCCAAGTGATTTGCAATGACAAAATTTTTTTCACTGAATGGAGGATGTAAATGTGTGCCCCTTTTTTGGTAAAGTTCAAAGTTATGGAGCAAGACTCAAGGCACTGAGATGCAAGGGTAGGGCTCTTTCAGTTATGCTGAATCATTCTGTACCTCTTAAAGGATTTGAGACTTTGAATAGCTCTCTCCTCTCCTCTCTCTCCCTCTCTCCTTTGCTCTCTCTCCATTCTCTCTTTTCTCTCTTCATAAATACATAGGAGATGAATAGATACTTCTCTTTATATAGTGATAGCTATATGAATATAGATATAGACATGAAGACAAGCTGGCATCTAGTAGAGAGAGATAGTAAATATGACCATAGGACAAAGCCTCAGTACTTTTTCTTTAGCTACTCATTTGGTAAGCAAACAGGAAAAACTGAACTAGAAAAACTAGGGAACTCTGAATTTTGAAGCTATTTGGTGATTATTTAGCATACGGTCATGGCCTAATTATGGACTACCTTGAAGAGATGAAAATTTCAGAAATATACTTCCCTATAAATTAGGGTGAAGCCTATATCCTGGATCCAGGAAGAGTTGTTAAAAGGAGAGGCTATATCTCTCCTATCTCCTTGCCTCGTGACAAATCTCAAAGCAGAAGACCCAAAAGAACTTGAGATAATCCTTAACTAAGGACCTCAGCCATTCCAGAAAGAGCACAGTAACTCCTCTGACAAAAGAACACAGAAGCTTCCCAGAAGAGCCTGAGGTGGGGCTGGTGGAGATTAATACAGGGCAAGAGCCCATAATCAAGTGGAATGATCCATTCAGCCAAGATTCTGGGGTCTGTAAGGAGCAAGCCCAGATGAGGCCCCCCCAATCCAGCAGAGATACTATGCCCCACTGGGAACCAGCCTTGAGTAACAGCATAGAATTATCAATGTTCAATCCGTACACATACTTCATCAGGAATCTAGAAAGAAGGAATATCAAGGCTCTGGAGTTCTAGGGTTGTGAGTTGTCTTGGGCACATGCAAACCCTCTGCACATACCTTACTACCATTATATTTTCAGTTTGAGCTCATTTTCCCCACTGGACTCTGTGTTTGGGAAAGAGTACATGGTGGTTGTTTATTTGGGGTGAGGGGGCAGGAATTGTAACCTCTATTTCCAAAGTCATTTGAGCGATGCCTATTCTGTAAGCAAATTCAGTCTGCCAGCTGATCATTAGTGGAAAGCACACTTGTTGGGGCTTATATGCTCCCACATATTCTACCTAGAGTTAACCCTTGCACCAGACATAGCAGTTGCCATCTTTGAAATACAAATTCTGAGAGCAATTGCAAGCTTGGGAAATGGCTTCAGAGGAGCTGCTAAATGTAATTGTTGCACAGCATAAATTTAGAGCTGTAAAGGACCAGATAGATCATTTTAATATTTAAGGTCCCTTACAGCTCTAAATTTATATCATATTACTCAAAAGTAGACCTATTCTACAGTAATAAGAGAAGTCACCTCAAATCCAGGAGGGGTATTAATGAACATCTTCATCCCTGCTTGTTGAAGTCTTTCTCTTATTCCAAAGCTCAGCACCAGAGCTACCTCCCTTTTTCCAAAGTCCTTTCCCAGATATCCCAACTAAAAGTAATCTCACCTTATTTTTTTTTTGAAAAGGGAACACTTTATTGGCCTTTCTCCTTTGTCCTTATGACACTCTAACTGGCATTATATTTATTAGTAGACATTTCCTGCTGTCCTCCAGACTATAAACACCTAGAGGGCAGGGACTTGTTCTCTTTTTCCCTCCTTGTATTCCTGGAATCAATTCTAATTATTTGCTTAATAAATGTTTGCTGTATTGTTGTTTTTGAACTATTTTCTTCTTGTCAATTCAGTACTGAAGACAGAGGAGATTAAGATTTATCTTGCTGTGAAGAAACGAAAGTGTGTGGCCCAAAAGCCAGGAAAGAGATCCTGAAGGACTGCTAAAAGTACTATTGATCTATCTTCAGACAGAGCTTCAAAGACCAGAGAACATGCCAACATCAGAGGTAATAGGATTGTCTGCCCCTGTGTCCCTACAGTTATGACAGTTGGAGTTGTCCCTGGAATTGGAAAAACTGAAAAAGAAAAAAAGAGAGGTACAATATAAACATGAAGAAACCCAGTTAAGTATACATATTAAAAGGAGATGGAAAAGCAGGGGGGAAAATAGTGGCCAACATAGCTAAGGTTTCTGTTGTCTGTACCACATAGGGAGTATAAAAAGCATAGCTGTGAGAATCGTGTGAGAATGAATAGATTCCTCCTCCCCAGACGGCTGACATCCCAAGATGTATATAACCATATGCCTTCAGAATAGATTGATAATTTATACTGAACTGAGATGGCCTCCATAGGATTCGGATTAGATAAAAAAATTGGTTATCAGAATCTCTCTCTTTGAACTAATGTTTGAGAGAAATATGAAGGGATATTCATAAAGCAAATAATTCAGGTAGAGTCAAAAGAACATTTCAAAATTGAGGAAACTGAGGACAGCAGAAGTTAAGAGATTTACCCAAGGTCAAATTGATTGCAAGTTGCAGGCTGGGATTCCAAACAGGGCAAGAAGTCTAAGCTGTTCTGATTTCAAATCTAACATACCTTCCATAGTACCACACGCCCCCCAAATGCCCACCTCACCACATAAGGAAGCTGTCCCAGTTGAATTCATGTTTCTTTTATGTCTTATATTCTATGATTTATTCTAAGCCAAAGTTGCATTGGTGGATAAAATAGGCTTTAAACATGGGGTGCAGCCTAGAAGAGATGATGTTAACAAAGTCAGAAACGCACAGTGTGGTAGGATTGTGAGCAATGCTTTTCCCTCCCCTCCCCCTTCCCCTCACCCCATGTCCACTCCCCCAAAAGATTTCCTTTAGCGAATCACATTGATGTTTTCTGCATGTAGCTAAAGGGTTCGTTGTTAACCTGCCAGCACAAGTATCTTTCTAGTTTCCACAAGAGAGAACTAATGACTGAGACTGAGATAGGTCCAGGGAGTTGACATTTGTGTCGGCCAGGCTGTTACAATAGTTAAAGAAAAGTTTTTAGGAAAGTATAGGCTATAGTTAAAGACAGATACACAGCTTAAGGATATGGGAGAGTGCAATCTTGGTAAGAACAGAGGGACAGAGAAGACAAACCTCTAAGTGGTGGCAGGGTCAGGGATGAGTCTGGTAAAAGACAGTACTTTCAGTCTGGATGAGAGATAAAGACAAACTTCAGAAAACACTCATCTCTTGCTAGAAAAATATGGAGATCCCAGCTTAAAGGGAAAGCTGGATTCGAGGATTAAACAAAGGCCTCCAAATTCAGGAAATCATTAAGAGCAGGCATCCCAGAGGAGAAACACCAGCTTATCCTATTTATTGCCGCTGCAGTCTGGGATTCGAACCAGTGCTAGAAGTCTGATCTGCTCTGACTCCAGATCTTGCATCCCTTCCAAGGTAGCACAGGTCCCCCAAGAGGCCCACCTCCCTGCTTGGAGGCTGGGCTCTTTGGCTTGGACCACTAGCCTGAATCATAGACTTTTATTTGTTGCTTTTCATCAGAGCAGGAAGAGGCCTTAGAGAACACGATTTCCCTTACTATTTGTGGTCAGATAGTTTCTCTTTCATTTAAGAGTTGCCTCCATGCATGTAACAGTTTTCTGGAAGTAGAGAAAACAGGACTGGGAGTGAGACATTTTTTCTGAGGCCAGGGCCACAAGAGGGAGCCCTAAGACCAAGGAAAATACACTACCCAAAAGTTAAAAAGGTTTTGTGCCACCTTGATTATAAAATGCCACTATTAATTAATATACTAAAACCTTTTTAATGAAATAGTGGGACTTGCTCTAGAAGTAAGAGCTACTAAAATATATGATAAGAAAGCCGGGAGGCCTGGGTTCTAATATTGGCTCTGCCGTTATCTAGCAGTCATTTTACTTCTTGAGGTCTCAGTTTCCTCATCTGTAAAGTGAGGAGGATTGGGCTAAATTTTCTTGAAGGTCCCTTTCAGGTCTCACAGGATTTCAGAACATGAGGCTTGTACTATATCAAACAACTCAAGCCCTAATAAGGAGCAATGGCATAGAAGCCCCAAAGCAGTTCCAGAAATAAAACCAGAAGAAATCAGAATAAGGGTCACAGGGCCATATAGACTCAGAATTCGGAAAGAAAAAAAAAAAACCTTAGAGATCCAACTCCCTCATTTTACAGATGAGTAAACTTAAATGCAAGAGATTCAATGACTTGTACAAGAACACACAGATACTACATAGCAAAGTTAGTGTTCTAAAATGCTGTATTATATGCAACATCATAAAATACTATAATACTGATTATATATTCTTTCATTAACATAATACTATATTATACATAGTATAAAAATATATATACACCGTTATAAAAACATTATAAAGCTTAGAACTTCTGCCTTGCCTCATCATAGGCTAATAGCATAATTCAGCCCAAAGAAGAAACATAAGTAAACAGATTAAAAGGAAATTGAATTAATCAAAAGAAGCAAGAATAAATAAAAAAATTAAAACTGTTCTGAAAACCCCAAGTGGAAATATGTGACATGTATGACAGGACCATTCTTCTGTTTGAATTCCTCTTTAGCAGAAGAATGTCTTAATTCTCAAAAATATCAAGGGATATCCTGTACAATGCTTGTCATATAATAGGAACTTTTTTGTTTTTACTGAAAAGTGAAGGATATACTGACTTAGGGCTATGTATATCTTCCATAACTTTTACTGGCATCCCCACCTTTGTGTTGATGTCCTGATGTCTGATGATGCATATTTATTTTTTTAATGACGTTTTGTGTCAGATGACAATCTGTTGCCAAGGTCCATCAATTTCACTTTTGCAGCATCTCTTGAATATGCCCCTTTCTCTTTTCTGACATCTGACATTACTATAGCGTAGGCCCTCATCACCTTGTGCCTAGAATTCTGCAGTGGCCTGCTAGTGGGTCTGCCTGCCTCAGGTCTTTTCCCACTCCAATCCATTCTCCATTCAACCACCAAATGATTTTCCTGAAGTACAGCTACTTCCATCACCCCTCTACTCAACAAACTCCAGTGGTGTCTTATTGCCTATAGGATCAAATACAAAAAGCTCTGGCATTCAAAGCCCTTAATAGCTTAATCCCCTCCTACCTTTCCAGTCTTTTTATACCTTACTCCCAGGCATGACCTCTTTATGACAGTGATACTGGTCTTCTCATGGCTCTACCATGAACAAGACACACCATTTATCAGACGAGGACACTTTCTCTGGTTCTCTATCATGGATGGGCTGCTCTCCCTCATCTCCACCTATTGGCTTATTGGACTTCTTTTTTTTTTTTTTTTAAGCAATCGGGGTTAAGTAACTTGCTCAAGGTTACATGGGCCAGTTATTTCTGGGTGTGGTGCTAAGTAACTGAGCCCAGATTTGATCCCCAGATCATCCCGACACTGGAGCCTGTGCTCTTACTCACTGAGCCACCTGGCCGCCCCTAAGCAATTGGGGTTAAGTAACTTGCTCAAGGTTACACGTCTAGGTATTTCTGGGTGGGTGCTAAGTGTCTGAGCCCGGATTCGATCCCCAGGTCATCCCGACACTGGAGGCGATGCTCTTACTCACTGTGCTACCTGGCCGCCCCTTATGGGGCTTCTTTTAAAAAAAATATTAAAAAAATTTTTTCAATATTAACTTTTATAATATTTTGAGTTCTGAAGTTCTTTTCCCCTCCTTCTCTTCTCCCCTCCCCAAGACAGCATGCAATCTGATATAGGCTATACATGTACAATCAAATATATTTTCACATTAGTCATGTTGTGAAATATTAATCTGAACAAAAGGGAAAAACCATGAGGAAGAAAAAAAACAAAACACACAAAAAAGAAAATAGTATAGTAGAATGCTCGATCTGTATTCAGACCCCACATTTCTTTCTCTGGATGTGGATAGCGTTTGCCATCATGAGTCTTTTGGAATTTTCTTAGAACATTGCATTGCTGAGAAGAGCTAAATCTATCAATGTTGGTCATCACACAATATTTCTGTTAATGTGTACAATGTTCTCCAATTTCTTCTCATTTAACTCAGCATCAGTTCCATATAAGTCTTTCCAGGTTTTTCTGAAATCTGCCCGATCATCTTTTCTTACAGAACAATAATATTCCATTACATTCATTTACTTTTTCAGCCATTCCCCAATTGTTGGGTATCCCTTCAATTTCCACTTCTTTGCCTGACTTCTTTTAAGTCTCAACTAAAATCCCTCTTTTATAGGAAGTTTTTGCCAATCCCCAAATTTATTTTCTATTTATACTCATGGGTGTGTATGTCACATACACACACACAGGCACATACACATATTAGATTGTGAACTCCTTGAGAGCAGGATCTGTCTTTTGCCTCTTTTTTTTTTAATCCCCAGCGCTTGTCACAATGCCTGGCACATAGTAGGCACATAACGAATGTTTGTTGAGGTGATCAAGCCACAGACAGAAAACCTTTTAATTTATTTTTCTCAGGTTCTATTGATGCAATCTCTACCACTGCTTTTTTCATGCAAAGGATATTGGCAGATGAAATGAACTGATGGGAACAAACCATAATATATTTTGTTATCATAACTTATGATTTTACAATCATTTTCTAGTAGTTTAAGGAATATTCCAGAATCCTTCCTTTAAAATTTAATTGAATATCCTTTTGAATAGACTGGAATTCTGAAATCACACCTTAAAAACATAGAGAACTTCCTGAGTATCACCTAAAAAGTAGGATTGATCATAAGAGGTGTGATATATCATTCTGGTTCCCTACGATTATATAGGGTATCCCAAAAGACTTAATGGAGCTTAAGCTTTCAAAAGTTTAAAACTTCACTAAGACTTTTTGGACACTGTATATATAGGTGCTATCAAAGACTGGGGATGAACTAGCTATGACAACCAGTTAGGGGCCTGCTGATTCTTATGATAAATTTATGTCTCAGTTTGGGACCACATCCAGATATTTAGAACAGTGGATCAAAAATAAAAGCTCAGAAAAAGTATTTTGGGATTCCTAAAGAGACAAGTTGAACTTGTCTAAGGGTCATGCTGTTTCAGGATCAGGAAGGAATTTCATAAGATCCTAGGTTTAGAGACAAAGGGACCTTAGGGTTCATCTTGTCCAATTGTCTCATTTGAAAGATAGGGAAACTGAGACCCACAGAGATTAAACAATTTGCCCAAGCTTACAAAGGTACTACATGGCAAAGACAGGGTTCAAACCAAAGTCCAAACACCAAACCCAATGCTACCACCATTATACTATATTGATGAATAATAGAATATTTAGATCAAAAACAGATCCCTAGAGAAGGAATACTTGGTACCAATTTAAGATAGGTTCTGAGGTCCCTTTTGGAGGTCAAAGGGGGGAGAAATATATGCATTTTTAATAACTTGTGTTGCTGTACAACTTTCCATGTGGTTTTGCTTGTTTCCCCCTTTAGATACATGGTACACTCATGATGACTTTACTCCCTCACACCACGTGTAGTGCCTTGAACATTAATAAATGGGACTCACTCACTGCACCCAGAACATTTCCTATCCAATCCATAGACTGAGCTTTGGAGATGGAAATCTATCCTGCCCACAGACACACTGGGCCTGCTGGGCATCCCTTAATTCATCTTGAGAATGTAGACCTTCAGGGGGTTCTCTTGCCATTCAGGCAGACAGGCTAAGGAAGCAGCCACCTCGTCCTTGACAGGCCAGCCCTAGGTCTGGAAGAATGGAGTCAGATTCCTCTGAACTTGGTGAGAGAACTGTTTCACCCACAGGTTCATCTTGCCAGTGTTGTTATTGGGCCACCTTGATAAGGTCTGGTACTGAGTGAAGAGTTGGATGAAAGGCTCCCAGCCAAAGGCCTCCTGTAAATGTGAGAGAAGAAAGAGAAAAGGGAGCAGAGTGAAGGGTCTGAGTTTCCAGAGACAACTCAGCACATGAGTATACGGTAGTACAAGGCTCCTTCTTGAATATTAGCCACATTCCTATCATTTGAACAGGATTCTCTCTTCTCCTGCACCAAACATCCATTTGTACATGATCAATGAGTCTTATCCTCTACTATCGAACTTGGGCAAATGCCTGCTTTCATGAATGCTTAATCACTCTAGTGGATATTAGGCCTTAGTCAAATTATGACATATTGATACCATATAGTAATACCAATAAGAATGCCATAATAATGGTACAAGAGGGGTCACCCATTGTGACCTGTGGAGGATGCTTTATGGCAATGTCCAATAGGATCTTCATAATTATAATTAGCTAAGAGAACATTTATCTGGGCTACATAAATTAGAATGTGTTTTCTGGAGACCCTTAAAAGAAACTTTGCAAAATACTTTTCATCTACTCCCTCATTTATCTTCACTTCACTAGGAGATAGTTAGGGATGGGGCTATCACTCCCATTTTACAGCTCTACAAGTAAGGCACAGAGAAGCAGCCATAGGATTTCTAGCATCATGAAGATCCAGCCAGAATCCCATGACCTAATATGGATGTGTACCTCATGCAAGTCACTTAAACATTTTCAGCCTCAGTTGCCTCATCTGTAAAGTGTGGATATTAACAGCACTTACCTTAGAGGGTCATTGCGAGGATCAAATGAAAAAAGCTATAAGAGGTACTTTGTAAACCTTGAGGCACTATATGAATGCTAGAACAGTCATAGGAGGAGTAGGAGTAGCAGTAGTAGTATTAGTAGGAGTGCTAGTAGTAGTAGTAATAGTGGCAGCAGCAGCAGTAGCAGTAGCAGCAGCAGCAGAAGCAGCAGTAGTAGAAGTAATAGTGGCAGCAGCAGCAGCAGCAGCAGTAGTAGCAGTAGCAGCAGCAGCAGCAGTAGTAGTAGTAGTAGTAATAGTGGCAGCAGCGGCAGCAGTAGTAGCAGTAGCAGCAGCAGTAGTAGTAGTAGTAATAGTGGCAGCAGCAGCAGTAGTAGTAGCAGTAGCATCAGCAGTAGTAGTAGTAGTAATAGTGGCAGCAGCAGCAGCAGTAGTAGTAGTAATAATAGTGGCAGCAGCAGCAGCAGTAGTAGCAGTAGCAGCAGCAGCAGCAGTAGTAGTAGTAGTAATAGTGGCAGCAGCAGCAGCAGTAGTAGTAGTAATAATAGTGGCAGCAGCAGCAGCAGTAGTAGCAGTAGCAGCAGCAGCA
>NW_027185597.1:162121-191568 GCF_028583685.1 Petaurus breviceps papuanus | reverse complement strand
GCAGCAGCAGCAGCAGTAGTAGTATTAATAGTGGCAGCAGCAGCAGTAGTAGCAGGAGCAGTAGTAGTAGTAGTAGTAGTAGTAGTAGTAGTAGCAGTAGTAGTAGTAGTCTTCCGTTCTCCCCCAATTAATTTCCAGTACCTGCAGATAAGTCTCCAGGGCTGTCCAAACACTCCATTCTTTTAGGGGAGCCCCTTTTCTCAGGTATTCTTGTACCCTGGCCTCCCTATTTGAGGGAGCCAGTGCAGGGTGGGCCTGGCTCCGGGGAATGCCTAGCGCCGTCTCATGTACATAGACAGACCACAAGTTGCAGGTAGCCTCAGTTGTATGTGGGGGGAACTCCCAGACCTCTTGTTGCTGGTTGTGGCCTAGCTCATGGATGGGGCCCCAGAGGCCATCAGACCTTATTTTCTTCTCATTGACTATTTCCTCTGTTGACTCCTTGCAGCACATGATGGGGTATCCTGAATGCATCCAGCCTGGGGAGTGGACAAAGAGAAGGCAGAGATTTCTATGTGAGAGAGTTCAATCTGCCATCCCTAGGTTATTCTCATAATGCATCCCTCAAAAGTTCTTACTTCCTTTAATTCTCTCATCCCCAACATTTTCAGACTTACATGAGAACACATTACTTCTCTTAGTCAAAACAGGGAAGAAAATTTTTACCCCATTTCACCTCACCTGTCCAGTCCTAATTTCTTATCTCTCACATAAGGGTTCTATTGTTTCTATGTACCTCTAGCATTGTCAATTTTGGAATTGTACACTGGCACCATAATGATCCATGTAGTGGGTTGTTTTGTTTTCCTCTTGTAGCAGCTCAGCTTTATGGTGAATAGGGTTCTGGGGCTGGAATCAGGAAGTCCTTTGTTCAAATCTTCAAATCAAATCTTTGTTCAAATCTGACACTATCTATGTGAACTTGGGAAAGTCACTTAATCTCTGCCTCAGTTTCCTCAACAGTAAACTGAGGGCAAATAAAGGCACCTTCTTCCCAAAGTTGTTTAGAGGACAAAAAGATATTGTTTGTAAAGCATATAGCACAGTGTTTAGAACATAGTAGGCATTATATAAATGCTATCTATTACTTTATACATTTTTACACATTAGTATGCCCCATCTATAGCTTGGGAAGATAAGGACAGTGTGGGTGATTTCCCCTTTCTTATGACCAACTTCAGTTATATTGTGAATTCTCCTAAAGTAAGGAATGATGATTTTTCTTTACCATTTATGCACTCTTTGGTGCTGGTCCAGGCCTCTATAATCAGTGATTAATCCCTTAGTCTAGTGCTTCCCTCAGAAATTATCTCCAATTTATCCTGTGTAAATCATTTTCACTATTTACAAGCTGTTTTCCCTCAGAATGTGTGGTCCTTCAGAGGAGGGATCATCTTTTGCCTTTCTTTTTATGTTAGAACAGTGCCCAGCACTCAGTAGGTGCTTAATAAATGCTTACTGACTTCTTGACTATACTTTACCTGATTTCCACCGTTTCTTAAAGGCCTAGCTCATTTCCTCCATACCCCTTTGAAGGCTCCTTAATCACTCCACTACATATTGAAGCCCCTCCTCTGAAATCACAGCATTTATTTTCTCCAGCAGGACTTTGTGAAAATTCTTGCCGTGCACACAGAGGCAAATAATAAATGCTTAGTGAATAAACAAAGATGAATGAGTGGCTGAATGAAGGAATGAATGTTAATTTCTGTGTTCCTTTTAAAATTTTGAAAAAAAATTTTTCTCTTATTTTCCAAACTTATTTATAAACTCACTTGTATTATCACCCATCATACATAATGCCTTGAATAGAGAAAATGATGAATAAATAATATGATGTGAACTTTGTACTGATTTATCACCTGAACAAAGCTCTCCCATCCCAATTTTCAGAACACCCACCAGCTGAGATCTGTACGTCAGCCACGATCCTCTCAGGCCAAGGGAAAGGGAAGCTTATTGATGCAAGTCTGGCCACAGCTCCCATCATCTCATCCCAGAGATGAAGCAAAGGCTCTGGGTCTTCCAGGTCTTGAAGATGTTCAGATGGCACTGTGAGGATGATATTGTCTGTTGCCAGCTCCCCCCATAGTACTGGGTAGTGGCGGATGGTGCTCTTCCACTCCTCCAGAGATGTCTCCCCTTTGGATAGAGATTATGGGGTTAGTGGGCCTGTCAGAATCTCAGCTTATGCCTGCACAGGAACAGGAATTCCCTTCTCTCTGTCCATGATAAGTGGTTATGCAGCCTCTTTTGAAGATCTTCCCTTTGGGTAATTTGCTATCTCCCAGGATAATCCATTTACCTTTTTTTTTTTTTTAAAGCAGTTGGGGTTAAGTAACTTGCTCAAGGTTACATGGCCAGTTATTATTTCTGGGTGTGGTGCTGAGTATCTGAGGCCGGATTTGATCCAGGTCATCCCGACACTGGAGCCAGTGCTCTTACTCGCTGAGCCACCTGGCCGCCCCTATTTTTTTTTTTAAGCAATCGGGGTTAAGTAACTTGCTCAAGGTTACAAGGCCAGTTATTTCTGTGTGGTGCTGAGTGTCTGAGCCCGGGATTCGATCTCCAGGTCGTCCCAACACTGGAGCCGGTGCTCTTACTCGCTGAGCCACCTGGCCGCCCCAATCCATTTACCTTTTGGGAAGATCTAATTGTTAAGACTTTTTCCTTTACATTGAGATAAAATTTGTCTCTGTAAATTATGCTGCCTAATCATACTTTTGTTTCCTGAGCCCAAACAGACAAGAAATCATCCTGATTCCACCTAACAGCCTTTCAAATCTTGGAAAACTGTCATATCCCTTCAAAAGTTCTTTCTTCCTTTAATTTCTTTTATTATTCTTTCATTTCCTTCAATTAACCCCCATATAACATACCTCTAGTAATCCCACCATCCCAGGTCACTTTCTGTCTATGCTATGGTATAACTCATCTGTATACCATAAAATGGAACTCTGATTACAGTTTTAGGAAAGATCCACTATATGACATGAGGTACAGTGTATCTATCACCTCCCTCCTTCTGGACATTATGCTGCTTTAAGTACTCCTTCATTTTTCTACTTCCTAAGGCTGAAAGTTGAAATTTTGATTTCAATGGGAGAATAACACTATGAGATCAGAGATTCAGAGCTAGAAGGGACTTTAAAGGTTCTCCAGGGGTTCTTAACCTTTTTTGTGACATTGGCCTTTGTGGGAGCCCGTTGAAGCCTATGGACTCCTCAATTTTTAAATACATAAAATAAAATACATAGAATTACAAGAGAAACCAATTGTGCTGAAACAGTTATCAGCGTATTCTTTGAAAATCAGTTTGTGGATCTCTCATTTTACTGATGGGAAAGCTAAAGTAAAATGTTCAATTTCACACAACTAGTAAGTAGCAGAATAAGAATTTGAACTCAAGTCCTTTGATTCTAAATTCAATGCCTTTTTCTTCTACTCTCACCTTTGGTATGCATCCTATACCCATTTCTGCAAACAAAAGCCCAATCCTGCATCACCTTTCCTCATGATTCTAAATTCTCCATGGACACAGGAAGTTCCCTGATGCCCCATCATCAGCCTTAAAATAGGTCATCTCTTCCTTATCCCACAAAATACATCTTCTTCCTCTTTCCAATCCAAGCCACATATTATTTTCCTCCTTTATAATCTAGTTTATAATTACTTTGCCCTTTCTCCAGCTTCCCTTGGGATTAGCCTTCATGGAACCTTTACTCACCCAGCTTGAAGTAAGGAGCGGGCACAGCTCCAGTGATGGTGATTGACACAGGACCCAGGTTACTGCCCTTGGGCACAAGTACATAGATGAGGCCCCCCCAGAGGGAGGAGACTGACAGCTCTGGTCTGTCCAGGCAGCATCTGTGAATCACCACAGGTGCTCGGCAAAGCTTCTTGGCTCTGCTGAGATCATCAGAGTGGCAGCCAATTTGTACCTGGGAAAGTAGAGTCATTAGCACAGGAAGCAACCACTGGAAAGTGTGTTCTAGATTATTTATCAGTGTCTTTCATGCAAAACTAGCCTTGAATTATGGGCATTTGGTAGATAGTGACTCAATACTCCAAAGGGCTCATACATGCAGAACAATTATATCGGCTCAATAAGTATTTAAAATCATGGGTGACAGATCCATAATGAGCTGTTGAGGAAAAATAGGATGTTTTGATTATAACTCCAATCTTCAATGATGACATTAGGAGATGAAAGATACAAATTGTTCCTTGCCGTCTGTGTTAGAGAACATATCCTGCATAGAAAAGGAATCCAATGTGATGAAATTTGGTGGTTATTTGTCATGAGGACAATTTTTATGTTGAAGAGAGAGGCATTCACACCAGAAGGAGGTTGCAGGGAACTAAAATAAAGCACAGATCCTTCTGAACATTTGTTGCTATTGGATAAAACCGACCAGACCCCATGCTCTCTGGATAACTTGCTGTTTAAGAGACTATCTCAAAAGACAGAATCTGATACAGAGATTAGATCATTTTGCTTGAAAGTACCCCTAGGAGGGGAATGGGGACAAGAAGAGGAAGGTGAAGGCTAATCATAGGTATAGATTGTTTGGGTGGGGACTGTGGGAAAATAGGCTCACTGACATACTGTAATGCCCAACTGCAAACTGATATAGCCATTCTGAGATTTCGAACTATACCTAAAAAGCAATTAAACTGTGTTTACCCTTTGACCTACTTATACTGAGACAAAGCCTGTACACCAAAGAAATCAAAGAAAGAAGAAAACTTATGTATGCAAAAATATTTATAGAAGTTCTTTTTACAATAAGAAAAGACTAGAAACCAATGGGGAGTGCCCATCTATTATGGGACAGCTAAACAAATTATGGCTTATGAATTTAATGGAATATGACTTTACTCTAAGAGATCAGCACTTAGAGCAGTGTCTAGCTCATAGCAGACATTTAATAAATGTATATTGACTGACTGACAAAATGGAGAAAGAAAACTGTAGAAACCAATAGGGTGAAGTTAGCAGAATCAGAACAATTTAGACAATAACAGCAACATTATGAAGGAAAATGACTTTAGACTTCCAGGAGCCAAAATGGCAGAGTAAGCAGTAATCACTACCCCCCCCCCCCCTCCTTATCTTATTAACCTTGGAAAAACTCAGAAAACATCACCCCAGGAAAAATCCTGGAACAACAAAGACAGAAGAAAAAAGGGATGTAGCAGTTTTTAGCTTGAAAGTCTTCGGGGATTAATGGCAAAGGTCGCTCTTGGTGTAATTGAAAGGATTAATTATATATATATATATGTATATGTATATATATATATAAATATACACACACA
Source organism: Petaurus breviceps papuanus (assembly GCF_028583685.1). Classification (NCBI taxonomy): domain Eukaryota; kingdom Metazoa; phylum Chordata; class Mammalia; order Diprotodontia; family Petauridae; genus Petaurus; species Petaurus breviceps. Next base: position 186,249 of record NW_027185597.1, on the reverse strand, counting down.
TATATACATACACACACACACACACACACACACACACACACACACACACACACACATATATATATAGGAGAAGCAATGGGAAGGCACAGGGTAGTTACCTGTAGGCCAGTAGTGGCAGCACATGGAGTCATGATATGTGCAGTAAAGCCTTCAGGGAGGTAAAGTCCAGTGCTCACCCATACAGTAACATCTGAAGAGAGACATAATATGGATGGAATTCTTCTACACTGAACCTCTCTTTATCTGTACCTCACCCAGATCTCCTATATCACCTCTCAGACTCCCACCCCCAGTACCCTCCTACAGTCCTCATATAACTTCCTAAAGCCCTGATATCATCCCCAGTGATATATCATATTCCTTTACAGAGCCCCATATTTCCCTCTGGAGCCTTCATACTTCCTCCCAGAGACTTGCTATCCTCTCTTTAAACCCGATTGCCCAACCCTTTCACCACTTTCTTACCCTATAGCTACACCCAATAACTGAAGTCCCACACTTTAAAGAGATAGACTCTTGTCACAATGAAGTCCTGTACTGTCCTACTGGATTCATCCAGCCCATTCTTTCCCAACTATCCATTGGCTCTCATCCTCCATCTTTACCTGGACTGGTACCATTGATCTCCATGGTGACAGGGGGTCCTGGGGAATATAGTTGGGAAGGGCAAGTCCCATTACTAGCTCTGTGGACCAATGAAAAGCAATCAGTCCCACTTTGAGCAAGCTCAGTGGCCACACAGAGCAGGATGGCCTCACAGGAATTGCTGTGCACAGGATGATCTTCACTGACATTGGGGAGACCAGTTTGTTTGAGCACCTTCCTCAGGAATCTATGTAGGGAGGCATAGGCAGGGATTCCTTCTGCAGGAATCTTCAGGAAGGCCCCACAGTCCTTCCTTAGCTTGAACTGCCAGCCTTTTGTCAAGACCTTGCTTCCTTTTACTTCCTCCTGGAACTGAGACAAAGCTGAACGGAAGTGATAGATTCCTTTACCAGGCACAAGGACAGGAAACTGGCCACGTTTTAGACTGCAACCTAGGATGCTAAGGCCAAATGGGTTGAGGATATGATTTCCAGGATAATCAGCGACAGCAGCCTTGCCAGGATTCTGGGAGGCCCACAACCTGGCTTGGCCCCCAATCAGTAACCCTCCACCCTCTGCCACAAACTCATGCAGCTTCCTTGCCTCTTGGTCACTGTAGGCTGAACAGCAGTAAACACTTAACCCAGTAGTCAGATGGGATTCTAGGCTACATTCCAGGCCTCTTTCAGACACCAGGGAACACAGGTTTTTAAGATTAGGGTTAACCCCAATTCTGCCTGTTTGTCCCCCTGCCGTCCAGGTAATAACACTGCAGAGAAAAGGGCCCATTTTGGGGGCACAGAGCATGTCCTCATGAGCAGCAAGTACCACTTGCCCTCGGCCATAGTGAGCAGCTGCCAGGAAGCAATGAAGAGAAGAGTCTAGACCAAGAGGGAAGGCCAAGGCTCCATGAACCAGAAGCTGAGAAGGCACTCTACTAGTACTGATATCCAGTTCTGTTATGCCATCCAGGAGCTGTCGTTGGTCCTGAGAGAGATCCTCCCCAAACCTGAAAATGAACCATTTGTTCCAATTAGAGATTGAAGGAATGATGTGGAACAGGGGAGATGGGAATATTTCTGCAAAAGCACAATAGTCAGTTATTCTACATGACCCTTATTTCCTGTGCCCATTATATGCAGGGGCTTACCCAGATGCAATCATAGACTCTGAGAGATGCAAACAACCCCAAAAGTGATCTAATACCAGCCCCACCAGAAGCATGAATCCCTCTATAATCAAAAGAGATCATCCAACCACTGCTTGAACTCACCATGCCCTGAAACAGACCATTGACTTTCTGGGCAGTGCCAACTATTATGATAGGCTCCCTTTAGTGAGCCATCCATGATGGTTACAGAGATTGGGGGTGCAAAAGTGACAGAGGGCTACCACTACTGACTTGCATACAGAATTGCACACTGAAGAAGCAAAACTATCTGGATAGTGACCAGGCTAGCAGGTGATGTTTTCTGGGGTGATAATGGGATGTCATGCATCCAGCCAGACAGTGTGATATACTTTGTATGACATGAGGAAACTCAATGTATTATGTGCCCACATAAAATAATGATGATGATGATGATAATGATAATAATAACATTTATATAGAAATAAGATAGGTTTCCTTACAATGAATTGAAATCTTATTCCATATAATTTCTACCATTGTTCCTAGCTTTGTCCTTTGGGGCTAAGGAAACAGACAGATTCCTTCATCCATGTGACAATTCTTCAGTTACTTTAAGACAACTATCAAGCTATCATGTTGTCCCTACTGCTTCTTTGTACCACACATTCTTAGCTCCTTTAACTTATAAGCATGTGGCATGTTTTCTTGGGTCTTCTTCATCCTGATCACCTTTCTCAAGACTTTATATGATCTTCCACCTTCTTTCTGTACCAGTATATTCAAGTCTTTTCAGGTTACTTGAAACTATTCTTTTTATCATTTCTAATAGCCAATTATATTGAACCATAGACATTTTCAGGCATTTTTTTTTCTTGTAGAGAAAAGGGCAAAGCAAGAATTTGTATTTTTAAAAATGTATTTCATTTAATCCTTCCCCAGAAGTTCTTCATTCTGTCATGGAGGTGAATATGTTCTTGTAGGCTATGTCAGTGTAGAAGAGGTTCATAGAAAGTTCTATTAAACCTGGAAGGAAGACTTTTCATTGACCCAAATATTAGTCCACTAAGCAAGGAGCAGCTGGACACAAAGTGATGATTTCTCTTTGTTCATGAACTAGATCAGAATACAAAGGGATCCTCAAGCCTTTGTGCCCCATGTCTACTTCTATACCAGTGGAAGGATTGTATTAAAGAGGACAGAAAAGACTAATAATCACATTGTCCTTAGGCTATCTTAATGAATATTTATTCATCTAAATCTTGATTCTCCTAATCTGTGATAGTGTTCAACAACAAAGTTAATACTTACTAGAAGAAATGAAACACATCATTGCTAGAATTTTTTTGTTTGTTTTTTGAAGTGGGGAAGGCAGGGCAATTGGGGTTAAGTGACTTCCCCAAAGTCATAGGGCTAATAAGTGCTAAGTGGCTGAGTTCAGATTTGAACTCAGTCCTCCTGACTCCAGGGACAGTTCTATATGCACTTCACCACAGCTGCTCCATACTAGAATTCTTAATATTAAAAGAAAAAAAAACCACTCAGGATATTTAACATAAATGGATGGGCAACTCTCAGTTTCTCCTTGGAGAAGGAAATTAAAGGAGTTTGATTTGTGTTCAAAGTCAACATGAAAAATTATTTCATGGAACTTAGTCATCTCACCACTTGCTCAGTTTGTGATAAGTGTAAGGACATAAATCACTATAAAGATAGCTCATAGCATGATACATTTAGAATTAAAAGGAATCCTAGAGATTTTGTAGATGGGACCAGAGAAGCTAAGAGGCTTACCCAACATTACAAAGCTAGTAAGTATCTAAGGTAGACTCCTAACCTACATCTTCTCACATCAAGTCCATTGGTCTATCTACTATGCCAGTCTGCCTCTTATATTATAGCTATATAACTGCATAAGTGATAGCTTATGTGTCAACAGAAAAATTCTATTGAGGATTTGATAAAAATCCACCAAAGTGAGTCAACATAAACATTCAGAAGTCACAGAATTTTGACGGTTGGAATTTACCTCATTGGTCATGTAGTATATATAGCTCATGCACTGGAAAGGAAGTGAAAGGAAGTGTAGCATACTCAACACATGGTCATCCTGATTCTGCTTAAGTGCTTTTACAAGGGGAATTCACCACTTTTCAAGACAGTACATTGCATTTTTCAAAAGCTCTATGTTTTTCCTGAAATAAAATTGAAATTTGCCTCTCTGTAATTTCCACTCTTTGCTCCTGGTTCTGCTCTCTGGAGCCAAACAGAATCAGTCTAATCTCTCTATGTAAGAACCTTTCAAACACTGGAATACAACTATCATGTCTGCCCACATCTTGTCTCTTGTAGGATAAGCATATCCTGTCCTTTTAGCCTATCCTCATATGAAATGCATTCAAGGTCCTAAGTTATCCTGGTTTCTCTCCACTGAACACACTTCAATTTATCAATGTCTTTTATAAATTTTGGTGTCCAGTACTGAACATCATACTTCAAATAATGTCTGATGATGGCAAAGTACAGTGGGACCATTGTTTACCTATTCATGGAAGTTATGTACCTGTTAATATGGAACAAGATGACATCGACTTTTATGGCTATCACATCACACTGCTGACTAAAATCTTAATGTGTAATCCACTTTAATTTCGATACATTTGAACTGTTGTCCAATCATGTCTCCTGCATCTTAAACTAGTGAAGTTGATCCTTGGTACCCAGGTGTAAGTGTTTATTTTCATTTATTTTGGATTTCATCTTATTAAATTCAGTCCATTGAGATCTTTTTAGATCCAAACTCTATTGTCCAATATGTTAGGGTTGTGGTATCTTTAGTTCTATTAGCATAACATCTAATCTTTATAGAAGTCATTTTTAGAAATAGTCCTTGAAGTACAAGACCTAGAAGTACTTTATTGGATATTTCCTTCCTCATTGATATTGAACCCATTTATTCTTTGAGTCCAGACACTCTAACTAGTTTTGAATTCATGTTATTGTATGATCATCTTGTCCATATCTCTTCATCTTTTCCACAAGAAAAATATGAAACACTTTATCAAAACTTTGTTAAAATTAAGGTAAACTCTATCAGTGTATTCTCTACATCTACTAATTTAGTAATTCTGGCAAAAAATGAAGATAATATATCATAGTCTGGACTGGAGTGTTTTAAATGAAACCACACTGGCTCCTTGTAATTAGCACTTCCCTTTGAAGATGTTCAATAATCATGTCTTTAATGGTTGATTCTAGAATTTTTCCAGGAACCAAAGTCAGAGTTTGAAGATTCCTCTCATTACTTTTCTTTGAATCAGCATGTTTTATTTGTCCTTTAATCTCGTGTTTCAAATATCACTAGCAATAGATTAATAATTATCTCTACCAGTTCATCGAGTATCTAAGGATGGAGTTCATTTGGGTTAGGTGACTTGAATTAACCAATCACAACTAAGTATTCATGATCCTCTTACTTTTTTTATTTGCTTTTTGGAGGGCAATTGGGGTTAAGTGACTTACACAAGGTCATATGGCTAGTTTTTCTGTTAAGTATCTGAGGTCGGATTTGAACTCAGGTCCTCCTGACTCCAGGGTTGGTGCTCTATTCACTGTGACACCTAGCTGCCCCAATCCTCTTACTTTTACTGCGTACTATTTCCCTCTTAATTATTTCTGTTCTGTCATTTCCATAGTCATTGGCAGATAAAACAGAAACATACCAACAATGGAGCAGCTCTGGCATCTTTTTGATATTTGGCATCATCGTCCTATCCACTACAAGCAAAGCTCTTAACCCTTCTTCCAACCCCCTTTTTCTCTTAACAGCTAAAACCAAACATTTTTATTGCGCTTAGTTTTGCTTTCTGGTCTCAGCTCACTGGGGCCTTAGATTACTGACATTATTTTTATAGCACTACACAGTGAATTTAATGTAAATGAGGATACAGGAAAGGATGGGAGAAACTAATTTTCGAAAATGTGACTTAAAACTAAAAAATGAAAGAGGCCAAATAAGTGTAGACCATTTAGAAGTCTCATACTTAAAAGTGATGTTCAGATAGCATTTTACATATATTTCCTAATTTAATCACACAACAACCCTGTGAGATAGGTCCTACATTTATCCCCTTTTTATAAAGAAATGAAGACTCAAAGAGATGCAAGGCCATATAGCTTCTAAGTGTGAGGCAGAATTTGAATATGGGGCTTTCTGATTCCATGTCCAGAGCTCTACCTACCAGACTATGATGGTTCTACTATAGAGGAAGAATACTTCAGTTAAAGAGAGCAATGCATAATATTTTTAAATGGAATTCTACGTTTTAATTTTGTTGTTCAGGCATTTCAGTCATGCCCAATTCTTTGTGACCCTGTTTGTTTGGTTTTTTTTGGGGGGGGCAAAGATATTAGAGTAGCTTGCCACTTCTCTCTCTGGCTCAACTGACAGAGGAGGAAACTGAGGCAAATGAGGTAGAGTGACTTACCCAGGGTAACACAGAGTGAATGTCTAAGATGAAATGACTTGTACCACATCCTCAGTACTACCTATCTGCTATTATTATCACAGTATTCTACCCTTACTGGGAAAACAAAGGGTATGAAGAAGGTATGTTACCTGAATGTTGACATGCAACTGAGAATATAGCCCATTACATTAGTCAGAAAGATGGGTCACTAGGGGGTGAATTTTTTGGCATTAGTAACCAGTAAGAAAAAAATACCCACTAGCCTTGGGTTCTTCATGTGCAGGGCCTAACTACTTTTGTAGCACACAGGTGCTCAAGATGGATAATGAGCTCAGCCCAAAACTGAATAAGAGATTGAGCCTGGGCTAGATTGGTCAAGAAATTGGAGTTCTAGACCTTTCATAGCATGATTTGGAGAAAGGGACACTGACTGTCTAATCAGAGAACCCAGGTTTGACCCCCAACTTTGCTGTTTCATAGTTTTGTGGTGTTAAGCAAGAAACTTGACCTCAGAAGAAGAGCTTAGGTTAGATGCTAATTTAACTTTTGGTTCTAAATTTATGATTCTATAGTCTCCAGATATCATGTCAGTGGCAAAAGATTGAGAAAATGAAATTATGGATTATGTTATAGGCTTCTGAATGCAGGGAGTAAAGTAGGCCTAGGAAGCAAGAGGGCAGGCTGATTTCTCCATTCTTCAAATTGGAATTCAAAGATCATCAAAAATTTTTTAAAAAGGAGGAAGAAATCACCTACAATAAAGCTAGAATTTCCCTTTATGAGTTTCTGTTGTGTTTTTTGAGATGGGATATCCCTACCTTGTCTAGACTGGAAGTGCAATGACTAGTCAAAAGCCAGATCTCAGCACTTATTGGCATGGAACCTTTAAACTGCTCTGTTTCTTCAACCTGGGATGGTTTTTATTTTCTTAACAATCTCTTCCTAAGGTCTCTCCATACTGACATGTGATAGTGTGAATACAAGATTGGCTTTATCCCTACTGAAGCTCAGAACTCTAGAGCTCAAGAGATCCTCTAGTCTCAGACTCCCTGGGAGCAGGGAGTTTTGGCATGGAATAAGAATAAGATATTGACCTGGGTTCTAGATCAGTTTTGAGGAGTCCTGGAAAACTGACAGTATCAGTGAAGTCCATGATGTAGTATAGGATGTTCTCTGATATTCAACTTGGACAGATGGATAGAGCATTGGGCTTAGAGTCAGGAAGATGTGTTCTAGCCTAGAAGAAGTTCTAGTCTAGCCTCACCTACTTCCTAGCTGAGTGACTGGGAAAGTCACTTAACTTCTGTCTGCCTCAGTGTTCTCATTTGTAATATGGGAATAAAAAGTGTTTACTTTCCAAGGTTGTTGTAAGGACCACATGAGATAATATCTGTAAAGCACTTAGCACAGTTTCTGGCATTTAGTAGGCACTTTATAAATGTTTATTTCCTTCCTTCTTTTCTTGGATTATCAAATATCACAGAGAGTCACTAAACACTTTCTATGGAGAGTTCAGTTAGGAGAGCTTTGCCTCTCACTAGCAGCTTCAATCACAAATAAAGGAGCAGTAAATTAATCGCTACAACTAACTAACTGCCTCTTGGATCTAAGGAAAAAACAACAAGAAGAAAAAAGCCTTGAGATTATTAAATTTTTCATCCAACTTCTACAATTTCCATGTCAGTGTCTGCTTGCCTTGCTCCTTTAGTCTGCAGAAAAAGGGCTAAGGATACTTTGGCTCCAGAACCCCAGGTTCTAGCTCTAATCAGCCATCCTCCCCTTTTCACATGTTGTGCCAGAGCTAAACATGTTTCCAGGCTTCTGTTCTGAGGGAATGAATTGTGAATTCAGTTACAGACAATAGAGGTTATTGTTTGTTAGAATGTTCCAACTCTTATGTAAGTGACTAGATCTTATACTAAAACTTTCTGGAAAGAAAAGAATTAATCTCCTTTTTTCCATCAATTTTAGAATGCCAATGAATTATTTTTCTCATCCTTTGGCCAGCCAATACCTCCCCCCAAACATTTTTCTACCCATTTTGCTAGTTGTCACCCACAAAAATGAGCAGAAGTCTGTCTTGAGGTTTGAAGGATCATGTCTCTACACCTCAGGTCAACCTAGTCAGTCCTACCCAGTCCTACCCAGCCCAGTCTAAACCTGTAATTGTCTCAAATCCCTAAAATGACACATTTTGAGCTTTTAAAGTCCATATTTGAGCAGCCCTGCCAAGTAGCTTTCATTTATAACATTACCACAGAAATAAATGACCTCTGTAATGCTGTTTCAAAGTAAAATCACATTTTCCTAGAACTAATTCCTGGTTTTAGGTGTTTTATGCCTGTGCAGCACAAAATAAGGGTATAAGGGCAGAGCATCCATAGGGGTAAGAAGTGATCAAAGGCTGGTAGGTAGGTTAATCAGGGAAAACTCACCAACATGGGGGAGATCCTTTTCAGACAGTAAGAGGTTGGGAAGTAAAAGTTTGGAGTTAGGCCTTGCAAAGCATTTTGGCACAGTGGGAAGGATACTGGATTTGAAGACAGGAGATGTGGGTTTGAATCCTGACTCTTACTTACTCTGCTTGAGGGTCTTCTTACAAGTCACTTAACTATCTTGGGTCCCAGTTGCCTCATCTGTAAAATGAGGGGGTTGAACTAGACGACTTCTGAAGGTCTCTTCCAGCTCTAAATATATGACTGTGATTTTTCACTACCTGCTTAAGGAATACGACAGGGCTCGGGCAGCAGTAAGGACTCCAGGGGGCTAGGCCCTGACAAAGCACCATCATTTCAGTGCACTCAGTAGGTGTAATAGAATATATTTCTAGTGGACCCAATAAGCATGATTCCAACATGCAGCAATGCTCAGCTGGGGAATACTGACAGCCGGTTTGGATGGTGAGATTTACTTGTGATTAGAGAGTTTGAGGGTTTGGTTGGCAAAATATGAGTCTTTTAGCAAAGCAGCAAGAAAATGGATTTGGACACAGGATCAAGAATATGTCATCCCCTGCACACATCCTTTCCCCCCCCCCCCCCCTTACAGAATCAACATAGAAGAAGTGAGCTTCCAATGAGATGTGGAAATGATTTAAAAAGAAAAAACTTACATGATTTAGTGAAGAAACTAGAGTGTTAATAGGAAACCTAGAGACACCAAGCTCAAGTGTAATTAAGGTAAAGTCAGTAGGGATGATCTCAATTTAGAATTCTAAAGAAATGAGGGTGTGTCCCAGGATTGCCTTGGGGGGGAGGGGGAGGAAATGACTAAGTGTAAATAAAGTAGTATCCAACCTCTTTTCTGACTGTTTTTAAGTTGTAAATAAATGAAAAAGCAGTACAGATACCAGAATCACAGACAATAATGAATATTAATTTAATTTAGTTAATTCTTCTGCTTCCTAGTAACACTGTTCTTTCCTCCCAGTCCTAAAACATACTTTAGGAGATGGCCTATTCTGACATCAGATTCCCATACTCCATTGTACAGATGAAGAAATGGAGGCAGACAGAGGATAAATGGCTTGCCAGGAGTGATATAGCCAATAAATGTCTGAGGCTTTAAATCCAGACGTCTTCCTTCTGACAGTATGTCTTTGGAACCTCCCATGAACCTGACTAGTGGTAGGTTGGCCTTCAGATCATGCTCCTCACTGACTCTCAATGAACCAGGCATTCTATGAGAGACAGTTACCTCCAGCAATTCCTGGTCAGAAAACATATGCCAGTCCTATCAGGTCTTCAATGGCTTGGTCTGCTCCTAGGCAGGCCAGGTCACTCTCAGCTGTGATGAGAGGGAAAGCAAGGACAGAGCACTATGTCACTGGGGGAAAACCTAGCTCAGACTGGCTTCTGTTTACAGGGTAAAAACAAGCCAAAGTGCTCCTGTCAGTAGATGCTTTACAGGCTGGGGGGTAATTACATTCCTCAGCCAGTTTCAGAGAGTCTCTTAACCAAGGCTGAAAGATAGAGCTTTTGTTAAAAAAAAAATTCAGATTAATATTAAAAATCAAATGATATGGCATTAATATTTATTTTCCTCAGTTTGAACGTGGGTCTTTCTGACTCTAAGTCCAGGATTCTATCAATGTACCATTTTGTACCAGCAGCTTTGCTGACAAATTTCACATCTAAGCCCTGGGAATAATTGCTTATGATAGTACCCTCATGCTTCTGGCCTCTCAGTTTTCAGCTTCAAGTGGCTCTTTGTAGCAGTGAATGTCATTTCCTATGTCTGTCACTACAATCCTTCAAACTTGGGCACGTTTCCTAGGGGTTCTTCCCCGTAACTTTGAGGAGACTTGTAAATCTGTTGTATTCGTGAAATAGATTCTAGCCAAGTCCATTGCCTGCTTGTCAGGGATGTTAGCAACTTGTCAGGGTCAGGCTAACAGGCCAAACTTCTGCCACAGAACAATTTACAGAATCACAATGCCTTGAGAAGTCTGACCACATCAGAATAGAAAAAGATCATAACATTTAATGAGGCCAACAACTTAGTTGTTGGAGATTTTTTTTTGGTTGCCATGGCACTGTTGACTCATATTGAGCTTGTACCCCACGAAAAAACCCCAAACCTCTTTTGCTGAAGAGCTGTGTAGACAAACCTGTCTCATTCTGCATTTTTGAAGTTGATTTTTTGATCCCAGGTAAAAGACTTTACATTTATGCAGAATAATTTACATTTTCTTGGATTTAGCCCAACATTCTAGCCTGTTGATATCTTTCTGGATTCTGATTTTGACACACAGGCCATCTATGCTTTTATCCAAGTCCCTGATTAAATGTTGAATAGCACACACTAAGGCAGAGATCTGTAGAACACAACAACCAGAAACTCATTCTAACAAGGAACCATTAATTACTACTCCTCAGATCTGACAATTTGGACCAGTTCTGAACCCACTGGCCCTGTACCAAGCTTGGCTCCAAATGAGTAAGTCCTGACCATACTGATCCCTTGTCTACAAGGAGAGCACTAGAACACAGCATTTGTGAAATATTTTGCCAATGACTACATCTCTTCTATCCCTAGATGCAGCTAAGAGGTGCAGTGGATAGAGTATTGCCATTGCATATGAAAAGGAAGACCTAAATTCAAATTCAATCTCTGATACTTGTAGGTGTGTGACCCTGGGCAAGTCACTAAACCTCTGTCTACCTTAGTTTCATCATCTATAAAATAGGGAATGTAATGGTGTCTACCTCCCTGGATTGTCAGGAAGATTAAATGAGATAATATATGTAAAGCACTTAACAAAGGGCCTAGAACTTAGTAGGCATTTAATAAATGTTTGTTCCATCTGTTCCTGGAATACTTTGTCATTTTACCACTTTACTTATCCTATCAATAAAGGAAATAAGGTTAATCTGTCATAATCCTTTCTTGATGAAGCTATACTAGGTCTTTAAAGTCATCAATATCATGTCTAGATATTTACCATTTAACTTTGTGAACATATACTAAACATCCTGTCAATAAAATTGTCTAGAATTTGACTAGGAATTCAAATCAAGCTCACTGGTCTATATAGTATGTAAACTCCACACTCTTCCCTTTTCTGAACATCACAATAACATTAGTCCTTATGTCCTACAAGGCTCCTTCCTAGTCTCCCCAATCTTTTATTCAAAGATCTTTTTCAGTAATCATATTTGTTGGCATTTTCAGTACCTAGATGTAAAGTCCATCTGGACTTTGTGACAAATTCATTATGAGCAAAACTACTGTGTCCTTATTTTTCTCTCTATTGAATCCTTCTCTGTTCCCTTTTTCAAAATGGACACTGATGTTCATATGGTAATAATCCCATGGCTCTCCCTCTAACCAAATATAAACTACCAATGATGGACTTTCAATAGTCCTGTCTGTCCATAGCATTCCTGTCACCTGACAATACAAATGAGACTTACTCTTCTCAAAATGTCTAGTTCTATTTCTGTTTCATTAAGGGGACTATGTCTACTTTTTTTAAAGAAATTGGGGTTAAGTAATTTGCTCAAGGTTACATGGCCAGTTTTTTTTTTGTGTGTGGGTGTTAAGTATCTGAGACCGGAACCGATTCCGGGTCTCCTGACTCCGGGGCCGGCGCTCTTACTCACTGTGCCACCTAGCTGCCCCAATATTCTTTTTTTTTTTTTTGCCTTTTTGGAGGACAATTGGGGTTAAGTAACTTGCCCAAGGTTACATGGCTAGTTTTTTTCTTTTTTTGTGTGGGTGTTAAGTTTCTGAGGCCGGAACCGATTCCGAGTCTCCTGACTCCGGGGCTCGCGCTTTGCTCACTGTACCACCTAGCTGCCCCTATGTCTACTTCTTAATATAATCTTTACTATACCCCTGATACTCACCTGACTGTAAGTGGAATTTTAGGTACTTTCTTAGAGACCTTTAGGAAATCTGTATCTCCATAGGTATCTGTGAAGTATACACCAGCTACACTGGTCACCTGGTTCCCAGGGAAGTTGGACAGAACCTTGTCATGTCCAGGTTCACTTGCCTAATACCAAGCTTGGCCCCCAATGAGTAGGCCCCCACCATTTTTCACAAACTGAATCATCTCTTTGGCCAAGGTGCTATCATAGGTATTGATGCAGTAAACTCCTAGGGAGTCCTCAAGGCCATCCATGGTCTTCACGTCCATCCCAGAGTCACAGAGAATGCCAGTGAGAGGTTCCACAGATGTGTGCACTCCAACAGTTCCTCCTGGGCTGCGGTTGAGCCAGCCCACAGCATTGCAAAGGAACTGAGCCAACATGCTATCTTGCAGGTAGTCTTCATGGGACATGATTACCATTCGGCCCTGGCCATAATGGGAGGCAGCGATGAGGACCTGGCCATTCTTATTCACCAGTACTGGGAAGGCAGCTTCACCAACCAGCAACAACTCACAAGGGGTAGGGTGACTGGGGAAATTCCAACTGCTCAGCCCTCTCACTAGGATCTCAAAATCATCTGATGGAGACATTGCCATGGCTTTTATTTTTTTGTCTGCTGTGGGGAGAGAACAATATTTCAGATTGGTGATATAGCCCTAATCCTGCCCCTCCCTCAACAGAACCTGAGACACAGCAAGTGCTTAATAAATGCTTATGTCATTCTGCTCCTAGAATTCCTTGCTGATATACTAGTCTAATATCCCTACCAATAAAGGAAATGAGACTAATCTGACATAATCTATTCTTTTTTTTTTTCCATAAGCAATCGGGGTTAAGTAACTTGCTCAAGGTTACAGGTCCAGTTATTTCTGGGTGTGGTGCTGAGTATCTGAGCCTGGATTTGATCCAGGTCATCCCAACACTGGAGTCGGTGCTCTTACTCGCTGAGCCACCTGGCTGCCCCTAGGCAATTGGGGTTAAGTAACTTGCTCAAGGTTACACGGCCAGGTGTTTCTGGGTGGGTGCTAAGTGTCTGAGCCTGGGATTCGATCTCCAGGTCTTCTCAACACTGGAGCCGGTGCTCTTACTCGCTGTGCTACCTGGCCGCCCCTGACATAATCTGTTCTTGATGAAGCCATGTTGGCTCATTTTGGTCATCACTCCCACTTCTAGATGTCCACCATTTAATTTTCTGGATACTCACTAATGATCCTTTTAATGACACATTCTAGATTTTGACTAGGAATTAAAGACAGATCAGTAGTCTATACAGTAAGCAAATTCCATTCACTTCCTTTTAAAAACATAAAAATCAGATAACATTAGTCATAATCTGCTAGTCCTCTTCCCCTAAAAGTACTGGAGAAGAATGACATCAACAGCAGCAGCTCTTTGGTTTGCATATGTTCATATGTAGGGCTCAAAGGGACATTTAAAGACAGTAATTCATTTCTCCTCTGACCAGGGAATTTCTCCCCATTCTGCAAGTGAGAAAACTGAAGCAAGGTACTCAGCCACAGTCACCAGAGAAGTCAGTACATGTCACCAGAGACTGAATTTTATCCATGTCTGTATAGGCATGTAGTCACACTCAGACAAACAGATCGTTCTCTGAGATGAAGAAGAAGGAGATGAGAAGGGAACAGGCATTTCTTAAGTGTCTATTAGCACAAAGCACTGTGCTAAGTGCTTTACAAATACTTAACTTAATCCTTACAATAGCCCTGGGATGGAGGTATTATTATTATTCTCATTTTGTAGCTGAGGAAGTTGAGGCAAACAGAGGTTAAGTGATTAATCCAGGAAAACACAACTAGTAAGTGTCTGAGGCTGAATTTGAACTCAAACCCTATAGAGTCCACACCAAAATTCAGTGTGTCCTAGAGAAGCTTAGGGGATAAAGGAAAAGACAATCAGCCCAGGGAGGCCTCCCACAGTTAAAGCTCCAGGCAAATAGAAACTGTATTAGAAACTCCCTGGTAGGGTTCCAGGAAGAGGAAGATTAGAAATAACCAAGCTATGCCAGACACTCCCTCAGAGGCACTGGAGACGTACACATCATATATCACCTTTCACTCCATTCTTACACTCTCCTTAAGAGAATCACTGACCTCCTAATTTCCAAATCTCCTGGCCTTTTCTCAGTCCTCATTCTCCCTGATCTCTTGGTAACATCTGCTACTTTTCACCATGGACTCCTTCCTTTTGCTTCCTTTTGCCAGGACATTACTCTCCCTGGCTCTCCTATCACAGAAACAATTCAGAGATCTGCTGAAAGAATCCTTAAGAGATTATTGAGTCCATCTCTACCCCCTTCTCCTACACTTGGGTCCATTTTACAGGTAATGGCTGGAGGATGAGAGGAACTGATTGCCCAGACTACACAAGAAGGTGTGGCTGACCAGAGTAGCCTTGTTCCTCTGAGTCCAGGCCAGTGTTCTTTTCACTACACTCTGGTTGTTTCTCCAGGATCCCAGACCCCCAGGACTAGAAGGAACTTTAGGAGTCATTTAGTCTCAGTCCCTCATTTTTATCGATAAGGAAGCAGTCCTTAAGGTAATTCCCCAGGGTCATACAGTAGTGGGTCAGAGTAGGCATTTACATCTGTTTTCTCTGATTTGAAATCCTCTAATAGTCTTTGTGTGCTCCCAAGTCCAGGAATCTGAGACTTGCTCTTGAACTAGCTGAGTGACTTTGGGAAGAGTACAAAATGTTCCTATGATACTTCTAGAAAGGTGATGTCTTTCCAACTCTGAAAGGGGTATTAAATATTTGGTAGAAGTCAAACAGAGATCCTTAGAATAGAAAGGCAAATGTAAAGAGAGAGACAAGCCCTAAGATCAATGAGTAAACTCCTTTGTCACTTTAGGGGTACAGAGATTATTCATTATATACATACCCCATTCTCAAGCCCATAGATAACTATCTGCATCCCAAAACTGTTACCTGCTCACTTCCCATCTCATACACCCAGCCCAGAAAACCAGATTGCTCTCTTTTGGAGGGGCCAGGAAGGGGAGGGGATCCTTCTGTCCAAGACCCTGAGAAAGGTGAAAACTCACATTCCTATCCTTCAGCTTTAGCTCCGGGGTCACAAGGAGAAAGGGGAGGCTTCCTGAGAAGTGAAAAGGAGGATAAAGGGAGGTCAGAGACTTATATAGTGGGAGGGGGTGTGTCTGAGTCTCCCTTCTCATCAATTACTGGTAGGCTTGGCTACAGTACTGAGGCAGGTGGAGCTTGCCAGGAGACAGAGTTGCTCCCTGTGTCAGCTTGTTTCTAGGCCTCAGATGTCATTCAGGGACGGTGGGCCCAAGCACTACCCTATTTAAGAAGCAGAAGGGAAGAGACTGAGGGGGACATAAAAGGGAGAAGAGGGGAGGAGAAGGATTAGGGAGAGAGTGAGAGGTGAAAAGATGGTGGAGAGAGCGGAGGAGTGAAATGGAAAAAGGTGTTGAAGGAGATGAAAAGGGGGAAGATGAGAGGGAGAGAGGGGGGAGAAGGAGAGGGAGAAGAAGGAAGAGGGAGAGACAGAAATGGAGAGGAGGGGAAGGTAGACAGAGAGAGGACAATGAGAAAGAAAGGAAGGAGGAAAAGGGAGAAAGAGAGGAGAGGAAGGGAAGGGGAAGAGAGAGGGAGGGAAAGGGGAATGGAGAGATATTAGAATTCCAAAATCTCAACCTTTATAGGGGTGATGGGTCCTTGATATCCTGGAGCCAGCTTGGCCTATTGCTAAATTTTTCAGTGTGATCAATTACACCTTGGAAATCAGCAAAGGTTGATAGAGCTTGATTTATTTTGTTGATGATTTAGACTTGACCAAGTAATGGAGATAATATTCATCCAGATTATATTTTAAAATATTTGTACATTTTTCTTTTTACCCATGAGAATCAGTTTTTAAACATTTATCAACACACGCCTGCCTTTTTGCACCCTGGTAGCCTAATAGACCCCTTCAGGGAATAATGCTATTAAAAGCATAAAATAAAATGTGTAAGATTAAAAAGAAAACAAATTATATTGAAATAGTTTTAAATATACTAAAAAAGGGGAAAAAGTTCCATGGAAGACAGGTTAAGAAACCCTGGATTAGATGCTCAATTCTGCTGTTTATTGCTTGTCAAATCAATTAACATTTTTAGCCTTCATTAGTTTCCTCTTCTGTAAAACAATAGCGATGGTTTACTATTACTAGTAGCAATATTTACTATAGAAGGCAAAGTGCTTTACATATAGTAGTCAATAATTTAGATTTGCAGCTTCATGTGCAATCATCTTTTTTTTCTATTCTACTATGTTATGGAAATGCTTATTTTATTTCTTAAGTTCAGAAAAAAATAGATAATATGTAAAAAAATTTAAGTACCTGTACATGTGAAATGCCGGAATACCAAGACAAAAATAGTATCTGCCTTCAAGGAACTTGCATGGTGGAAAAGACAAAAGATAAAATATGTATATAACAAAACATGTATAAGTAGAAATAGAAAAAAAATTCATTGATCACACTTACAAGAGATCCTATGAGGAATACTCATAGAAACATCATAGTCAAATTTTGAAACCCTCAGGTTAAGTAAAAGAAAATATTAAAAGCATCAAGACTAAAACAATTTAAATATGATTTAATTCTAATTTATTAGAATTACACAAGACAGCAGCAGAGACATTAAAGATCTTGGAACACAACATATTGAAGAGCAAAAGACCTGAGATTCTGGCCAAAAATATCATACTTTGCAAAGTTAAGTACTATCTGATAAACTCTCAGACTTTCAAGATTTGGTTAAAAAAAATCCTGAACTTAATAGATTTGACATATTAGAACCAAGGGACATATAAGGCACATAAGAAAGACTGGATATGGGATCCATAAAGACAGATATATATATATATATATATATATATATATATATATATATATAATGCATGTCTGAGAATTTCATCAATAATTGGGCAGCTCACATGAAAGATTGGGGTAAACTTGAGTATGAAATGAATTTTAAAATGAAACCATTTAGGAATAGCTAAAAAGAGTAATTATTTTATACAAATGAGGTGTAAGAGGAAAAACTGATACAGAACAATTAGATGTGGAAAGAAGACTGGTCAAGTCCTGGTAACCTCCTGTCATTGGGAACGGGTTTAAGAGGGAACAATGCGTACATATGTAGAAGAGTATAAAAGTATTCTAAATTCAGAAGAAATAAAATGGTAGGGTCATAGGGAGGGGAAGAGGACAAGGGAAGGATCTTTAGAGGGGAGGATGAGAGAATAGTTAAAGTAGGAGTATAGAAGGGTATTTAGATTTATGGGAGTGGGAGGATGGGGAGGGATATTTGGAGAGGGGTAGGCAAGCAATATGAGGGCAAGATAGTAGAAGTAAAGAAGAGGAGGCAGGATGGATAGGAAACAAGAGATATACACAAACATAAAAACAGAGATCAGGAGTAGAACATGTTTGGGAAAATATATGTATATATACATATGTTTATCTGTATATATCTATATATCATATCTTATATATAATTATATTTATATATAACATATAATTATATGATATATAGATATACATGTGTTATATTTATATCTATAACCATAGAGAAATATATGTAAATTTATTGTAGCCTTCTGGGAGTGTGGGGGGAGAAAAAAAGAACAAAATAAAAAAGTGCGCAGCAGAGAACAAAAGAAAACTTACAAGGAAACAAAGAAAAGATGGAACATTCTCAACACTGTGTATTATTTATTGTACAGGCTTTCTTGAAATGAAAATTTATGGTTACAAAAAAAAATATGTACAGCATTAGAGTTCTTGATGGAGGGGCCCTGTTGCCCTCACCCATTTCAAGGTATGTATGTATATGTATATATGTATGCATATATGTATTGTATATATTTATACATACACATACATACATATATAGGTGTGTGTGTGTATTTGTATACACACACCTATATATAGATTTGCCTTTGACAGTTTTGTGCTGTCAAATTCAAATAGGAATGGCTGCCTGCATGTTTGCATAGTGACATGGAAAACAGTAAATAATCATAATTTCTGTTGTATTTATGTTTATTTTGCTAAATATTTTCCAGTTCTATTTTCATTTGATTGGGCCACACTCTGGAGTTTTGCAGACCTTAAGTTAGACATCTCTGATGGCCCATGATGACTACTTTCCTCCTTCCTGAATGCAAGTAGCAGGAAACTGGGGGAATGGTTAGCATCAGCCATCAGTACCTTAGGCTTTGGTAGGAGATAGGGTGGTTATCAGGGTCATAACTTTTGGAAATGCTATTGCTGCTAATTTTCTTAATATATTGTGTGTTATTTAAAATTTTTTTAAATCTTTATTACTGAATGATTTGTCTAAGTGATTTAACATGGCTGGATATAAAGCAGTTACACATTTTCAGTGGGAAGGGGCGATGAGATTTAATAAGATTTCTTAACTTGGAGTCAGTAAACTTTTTAAAAAATATATTTTGATAGCTATATTTTAATATAATTGGTTTCCTTTAAAATCCTCTTACTGTTTTTGAATTTTTTTGTTCTGAAATATTTTTCTGAAAAAGAGTTCATGTGCTTCATGAGACATACAAACAAGTTAAGAACCCCTGATCTAGAACCTGCTAGCAATATGGAAAATAAATCCCCCTGAAGGGACCACATAAAATATTCCCACATCCCCATATACATTAATACTATAAAAGACATAATGCAAAACAAATTATGATCAGTGGATACAAATTTACAAATTGCTCTGAGATAATATAAATATGTACATAATTTCTTCCTTTGGTGAATAGAGAAGGAGGTGGCCCTTAAAGATAGATTCTGAAGAAGAGAATGAAGAATGAGGAAGGTGATACTTCCAGTATATTTTGTCCTAGCTGAGCATTGAAAACATGATGTTTTGAGAAAGCACATCAATAAACTTGTTATTATTAAGTTGTATTTCAGTTGTGTCCAACTTTCTGTGACCTAATTTGAGTTTTTTTTTGGCAAAAACTCTGGAGTAGTTTGCTCTTCTCTTCTCCTGCTCATTTTACAGATGAGAAAGCTGAGGTTAAATTACTTTCCCAGGGTCACATAGATAGTAAGTGTCTGAGGCTGGATTTGAACTCAGGAAGATGAGCCTCCCTGACTCCATGCCCAGCACTTTATCCACTGAACCACCTAGCTTCCCCACCAATAAGCTATGCGAGACCAAAATTTGAGTTAAAGTTACAAAAGACAAAAGTTACAGAAGACTGAAAGAAATATAACTAGGTCGTGAAGGGTTCCAAGATCATGCCATATGAATAATGGCTGAAGTAACTGGGAAAATTGGGAAAATTTGGGAGAGACGACTTAGTGGTGGTGTAATAAGTCTCTCCCAGTATTTGAAGTCAATAGTTTTCCTTAGAAGGCAGTGGATTTTCCCTCATTTGTGTTCTTCAAGTAGAGATTGGAATACCACTTGTTCAGAATATTGTATAGCAAAATCTTGCAAGGCATGGGTCAAACTACATGGATTTTATATTTCTTTCCAACTTTGAAATTTTGTGATTCTGTGACTTTCAATGCTGAGTCTCCCGATTTTCTAAGCAATTCCATTATATATCAGAACTTTCTGTCTGTGTTTGGGTTATATATGAAGGTCTCTGGGTCAAAGGGTCTGAGGAATTTACTGACTTTTTTCTCATGATTCTGTATTGCTTTCTAGAATGATTAGATAAATTTATAGCCTTACCAATTATAATATTAGGTAGACTGTCTTCTCTCAACCCCTCAAACACAGACTAAAACTATGAGATTGAAAGGGGAAAAGCATCAATGCCAGTTTGGAAGTATGAGAAGGAAAAAGCATTGTCAAAGAAGTTTAGGGAACAGAAACTGAAATGGTCATCTCAAATAGGAAACAAAGATCATGCCTAAGACCAAGTTAGGCAGGTAAGACAAGAGAAGTGGAATAATTTGAGGACAAAACAAAGAAATAGAGTGAAGGGGAAGATAGGACAAATTGGTGAAAGCTAGGAATTTGGGACAAAGCTGAAGGAGAGATAGATGTGACTGTGGAGTTGTTAATAATAATAAAAGCAAATTTTTATATGGTACGTATAATAATACTTATAATACAAGGATTTGCAAAGATCTTTTCATCTAATTTGAGATTTGACAGTCAGGAAGCTGATTCAGTAGATATTTTGGAAACAAGAAGACTGGGGTTCCAATCCTGCCTCAGACACCTATCATGTGTATGATCTTGGGGAAGTTAATTCACCTCTTTCTGCCTCAGTTTCTTGATCTGTAAAATGGGGATAATATCAACACTTATATCACAGGATAGTTGTGAGTTAACATTTGTAACAAGTGCTTTGCAAACCTTAAAGCCTATAAATGGTAGCTATTTGATCCTCAAAGGATAGTTGTGAGTTAACATTTGTAACAAGTGCTTTGCAAACCTTAAAGCCTATAAATGGCAGCTATTTCATCCTCACACCAACCTGGGTGATAGATGTGATTATTGTTACTGTTTTGTAGATTATTAAAATCATGATAGAGTGAGATTAAGTGACTGACTCAAGGTCACACAACTAGTAAATATCTGAGGCAGTTTTCAAAGCAAGTTATTTTAGCCTGAGGTACAGTGCCTAACCTAGCTGGATCACTAAGATGGAGATTAGAGTGATTGTCAAATTATTGCTGTTGTTATTCAGTCGTTTGAGTTGTGTCCAACTCTTTGTGACCCCATTTGGAGTTTTCTTGGCAAAGATACTGGAGTGCTTTGCCATTCCCCCACTCCATCTCATTTTACAGATGCAGATACTGAGGCTAACAAGGTTAAGTTACTTGTCCAGGATCAAATAGCTACTAAGTGGCTGAGACTACATTTGAACTCAGGTCTTCCTGAGGCCTGGCACTCTATGCAACTGCACCACCTCATTGGAAAGAAAAGTTTTAACTAACTGTTTAGAGTACTCAGAAGTAGCTTTTAGAAAAAAGACAAAATCTTCAATTATGAAGAGTAGAGGAAAACAAGATGACTTGCCTCATTCTGTCAATCTTAAATTTTAGAGATTCTGATCACTCTTGTCTTTTTACTTAAGTTCACATCAGCCCTGCTGGCCCATCCTAGGGGATATGGGCCCTAAAGCTATGTCAGAAACTTCTACTAAAGGCAGCTGCTAGAAAAGAAACATGTATCTACTCAGATATCCCTTTCCCTTCTGTGACAATACCCCATCTGGTGCAACTTTAGGGTTTTGTCTCTAATGACTTGTAAAGATAGGTAAACTTTCTCCTTTTTCAACTAGAAGCCAAGAAAAAAAATTAATTGAAACGATTGGACACCATATTGTTATTGCTATTTTTATGTCATGGGATGAAAATCTCCGAAGAAGAACCCACCTTCAATGCAATCAAAGTGTATTTCCTTCAAAGAAGATACTGCTTAATCAAAGCTCTGTAATCAACTCAGAGACTTATTTAAATACAAGTTACCATTAGAGGACAATAGAGACTTACATTTATGGTGAACTCAGAATTTAAGAAGACAGAGTTTCTTTGTCTGCTAGTGTTGCAATATATTTGACATAATGATATCATTGGTCCTTTTTGAAAAAGGACAAACAATAGTATCTAGAACACTACATGGTGCTTAGTAAATGACTGATAATTGATGAATTGATTGGTTGGTTCCTGAGTTTGAAGAGAGCCTTCCAACCACTACACCATGCAGACTCTCAAAAAAAAGTGTGTGCATACGTGTGCATGTGCGTGTGTGTGTGTGTGTGTGTGTGTGTGTGTGTGTGTGTGTGTGTGTGTAATATAGCAATGAGGAGTGAGGATGAAAAACATTGCCAACTGGTTCAATCAGGAAAGTTTCATGGGGGAGGTGGCATCTGAACTGAACCTTAAAGTATTTTTACTTGGGAACTTTTCTAGTTTAAGACTAAGGAGGGATAAGTGCAGAAATTCTGATTCAGACCTTGGAATCTGGATTTTCTTCTAATCTAGTGCTTTCCCTCCGATTCCACAATATTGTTTTAGTGGCAATTTGACTTCTCAACCAGTTTGCTGTGCATCCTTTCCCCCGCCCAAATCACCAATTACCCGCTAGCTAACAATTTCATTTGCCTCTTCTTGGTCCTTATTGTCCTTGACTCTTCTGTAGAATCTGACATCAGTGACCACCCATCTTTCTTGATACTCCCTCCTGCCAGAGCTCCCATGATACTGCTTCATTCTAATTCTCTACTTCACTCCTTTCTACTTCTTCCTAGGCTTCCTCCTCTAGGGGCTTCCTAAAGTAGACATCTCCTACTCTCAACTCTTTATTCTGCCTTGATGTTACTATCTACTTCCACATCTTCTTGGGTGCTTTCATGGATTCCTCTTCTTCCTCCTCTCCATATTTTCAATTACTGCTTTTTGACTGACTTATAGACATGACTTCCAAATCTGCACATCCATCCAGTTCCAATAAATTCTAATCTCACAATTTCAGCTACCCTGATGGCTGTCTCCATTAAAATATACTGCCAAAATTGCAAAGGCAATATTAAATTAATACTAATAATAAAATTTTATATTAATAATATAATAATTATATTAAATTTATTGTTATATTATTTAATATAATAGACTATTATATTATAGTAAATATAAACAACATTATATTAATAATATAATAAAATATTATATTAATATATCAATAATAAAATCAAATTATATTTATTATATTCCTCATAAAATCTTTATATCCCTCTTTTTGAAGAAGGTGTCATCACTGTCCCAGACACCAAGTTGAAAACTTCAGTTACTTTCCCAGTTCTTTTGGTCTGCTGCTATCTCCTACTTCTACCCCTTATGACATACTCAGTTGACAATTCAGGCAAAGGCATGCTTCTGACCATTTATAATGGTGAGACTTTCACCTGCCCTCCCCTTCAGAGCATGCACAAATGCCCTCTGATTATTTACTGTCAGTCACAATGCCTCACGGGTTTGTACTGTGTGCTGATGAAAAATATTTTAATTGGCTGTGAGTCAGTATTCCACAAATAGAATAAAAGCTCAACCCTACCTTGCAGATTTTCTTTTCTTGTTGGCTTTGAAGAACACATACAGCTTTCTAAGATGTCCAAAGGATGGGCACATCCAAATGGTGCCAAGTATTACATTGACCTCTATCTGTCTTGTTTGTCTTTTCCCTCATTTTATTCCTAACTGTACCCATCTGGTTTAAGCCCTCATTATTCCTTGGCTGTGTTATTGTAATAGCCTCTTTACTAACCTACCCACGCCTATTCTTAATTAATTAATTTTAATGTTGCAAGTTACTGGATCTGGTTTTATAGATCAGCAAACATTTATTATCTGTTATATACAAGGTAGGAGAGAGAGCTGTCCTTGTGGACAAAAAGATCTGAGTTCAAATCATGTAGCATATTGACTTTGTAGCCTTGGGCAAGTCACTTAAGATCGCAGTGCTCTGGGCAACTTTTTTTTAAATTAAATTTTATGTTTATTGTTAGTTTCCATCATTCATTTTCACAAGATTTTGAGTTACAGTTTTT
>NW_027185597.1:158241-162111 GCF_028583685.1 Petaurus breviceps papuanus | reverse complement strand
TCTAATCCCCAGTGCCTGTATGTCTTATTTCCTAGCTGCATGTAATAATAATAATTAATAATAATAATATTTTTAAACATTCATTCTTAAAACTTTGGATTCTTTCCCTTCCTCCCTAGTCCCCCACCCTTACTGGGAAGATAAGCAATTCAATATAGGTATAGTTACATATGTGTAGTTACACAAAACATTCCCATAGTGTATATATTGTGAAAGACTGACTATATTTCCTTCCATACTATCTGGCTCACCACTTGTTCTATCCTCTACCATGTCCCTTTTCAAAAGTGTGTGCTTCTAACTTCCTTCCCGCACAACCTGTCCTCCCTTCCATCTTGCCCCCTCTCATCCCCTTCCCCCCTATTCTCCTGTAGGGCAAGATACCCAATTTACATTCTCTCTCTAAGCCAAATTCAATGAGAGGAAGATTGACCCATTTCCTTTTCCTTCCTGTTCTTCCCTTCCATTGTGACAGTTATCCCTTGCCTCTTCTATATGAGATAATTTGCCGCATAACATGTCTCTTCCCAGCTCCTCTTATTATATTCCTCTCTCACCTCTCAATTTCAACTTTTAAATATCATCTTTTCCTATTCAATTGATCCTGTACCCTCTGTATACCTGTACACATATATACACACACTCACATATGTATTCATACACACATATACTCTCCTATATAGACATATATATGTATGTATACATTGATATTCCCTTCAACTATCCTCGTACTGAGAAAAGTTTCATAAGTTGCAATTATCTTTTTTTTATTTTCTATTTACATGGAGTCATGTAAATAGTTCAACTTTGATAAGTTCCTTATTATTTATTTCCCTTATTTACCTTCTCATGCTTCTCTTCCTTCTTGTATCTGAATGATATATTTTCTATTCAACTCTGTTTTTTTCATCAAGAATGCTTGAAAGACCTCTATTTCATTGAATAACCATATTTTCCCCTGAAACACTTTAGTCAGTTTTCCTGGGTAGGTAGTTCTTTTTTTTAATCCTAGCTCCTTTGATCTCTGGAATATCATATTCCAAGCCCTTTGATCCCTTAATGTAGAAGAGGCTAGATTCTGTGTTATCCTGATTGTGTTTCCAAATATTCTAATTTTTTCTTCTTGGCTGCTTGTAATATTTTTCTCCTTGATCTGGAATTCTGGAATCAGGCTATAATATTCCTAGGAGTTTTCTTTTTGGGATCTTTTTCAAGAGGTGATGGGTGAATTCGTTCAATTTCTATTTTGCCCTCTGGTTCTAAAAGGTCAGGCCAATTTTCCTTGAGAATTTCTTGAAGGATGATTTCTAGGTTCTTTTTATTGATCATGGCTTTCAGGTAGTCCAATAATTTTTAAATGATCTCTCCTGGATCTATTTTTCCAGGACAGTGGTTTTCCCAGTGAGACATTTAACATTGCCTTCTATTTTTTCATTTGTTTGGATCTGTTTAATAGAATCTTGATTTCTCATAAAATCTTTAGCTTCTATTTGCTCCGATATAATTCTGAAGGAATTATTCTCTTTAGTGAGCTTTTGAGATTCTTATTCCATCTGGCAAATTTGACTTTTTAAAGCATTCTTCTCCTCTTTGGCTTTTTGGGCCTTTTTTGCTATTTGAGTTAATATATTTTTTAAGTTGTTACTTTCTTCAATCAGATTTTTGACTGACTTTTCATGATTTTCTTGCACCATTCTCATTTCTCTTCCCAATTTTTCCTCCTTTTCTCTTACTTGATTATCTAAATCCTTCTTGAGCTCCTTCATGGCCTGTAAACAGTTCATATTTTTCTTAGAAGCTTTTGGTGTAGTAGTTCTGACATTGTTGTCTTTCTCCTGTACCATGCTTTGATCCTTTTTGTCCCCCAAAAGAAATCTAAAGTTGGATTGCTGTGCTTGTTTTGCTTCCTTTGCTTGCTCATGTTGCCACTCAATTACTTGACTTTTGAGTTCTTTGCCACAGTAGAACTCTGCTTCCAGAGGGGAAAACCTTGTCCCAAATCTCTGTGGTTTTCACAGCTACTGGAACAGCTAATACCATGATCCAGATCCAGGCAGCTTAAAGCAAGAGTAATTACTCTCTGAATGGTTGGTTGGCCCCCTTACAATCTGCAGGCTGGGAGCTCTGCAGGCCAGGAGATCTGAAGCAGCTACATGGATACAGATGCATGGCTGCCACCCCTCTCCCACTTCTCACTCTGGGGGCAGAGGCCAGAAACCACCTCCATCCCCCCCAGTTTCAACAGAGTTCTACACTGACCTTTTACTTTGTCTTTGGCATTTATGGGTTGATATTTCTGAAGACTGCCACAGCTGCTGGTGATCTACTCTCCTGAGGTCCACTCCAGCCACTGCTGGTCGGGGCCACCCTGGGGCTAAGTCTGGGGGCTCATGTGGGGCTGGGGTCTGCTCCCAGCATGTTGCAATGGACCTTTCCTGCTGGCCTGCCAGCCTGCCTTCAGCAGGAGATTTGTTTCTCTCTGTCACTTTTTAGGTTCTGCAGCTCTAAAATTTGTTTAGAGTCATATTCTATAGGTATTTGACATGTTTATGGGGGGAGCTCATAGAGTTTTCCTACTTCTTTGCTACCATTTTGGCTCCACCCCCAACCCATTCTTTTCTAATCTATACTTCACAGAACTACTGAAAAAAATTTCCTAATAAACAGGTCTGATCATTTATTTGAGCCAGTGTCCTTCTTTACACACTAACTACTGCCTAACCTCCTTAACTATACATTATTCTTAAATCTCAAGTCTATCTTCTCCCACCTCTAGGTATTTGCATACAGAGGAATCATGGTACAGTGGACAGAGAGCCAACCTTTAAACTAGGTAGTCTTGGGTTCAAATGTCATTTCTTACAAAGTGACCCTTGATAAGTTACTCAATTTCTTTGTGTACCTCTCTAGACTAGAATTTACAGAAATTATGCTGACCTGCATCAGTAGAGAAAATTCCCTAATCTGGGAGTTTCCTATACATATGAAATCACAAGTCTAGTCCCAACTGTCACCTGTGGTTCCAAGAAGATGTAGCATGCACAGCGGCCACACCCTACCCAAGCACGGTGACAGTACCCAATAGGTTTTAAATCTGTAGGTCAGTTAGGGGAGGCTTACCTCAATCATTTGAAAATTTCTGCTGATTCATTGGGCAGACAAGAACAATTTGTTCCAACAACAATGGAGGTAACAGAAGCAAGAGCCATGGAGCACTTAGAACTTGGTCAGACATCACATATGCCAGGGATATGCACTCCATCCTAAGCCATTGTCAGTCATCCTGACTTTTAAATTTCCACTGGATTTTGAAGACCCTGGAAGAGAGAGTGAAGCTGATCATTTTTGAAGCTCCATGTCACTCCAATTAACACACAACTCAAGATATCACTCATTTGTGATATGATTCATCTTCAAAATTGAAGGAAAAACAGTAACAACAAAAGTAACAATATGTATTTCTCTGATGTGTACTATTGCTATATGTTCATGTGATATGTTGTTAGACATGGCATATACGTTTTGTTATTGTATGAAACTCTGTTATGTGTTTTATGTCACATATGTAATGTATACTGTACTTTGTCCTGAATTGCTGTTGGTTAGATTAGCAATACAAAGTATGTAAAAATGCTAAAGTATATTTACTATTTAGCATAACCAGAGGCATCCTAGTATCTCCCAAGTGATTTTCAATGACTAAATTTTTTTCACTGTGTGAAGGATGTAAATATGTGCTTCTTTTTTGTAAAGTTGAAAGTAACAGGAACAAGTCTCAAGGAACTGAGAGGTAAGGGCAGGCCTCTTTCAATTATACTAAATCATTCTGTACCTCCTAAAGAATTTGAGAGTTTGAATAACTCTCTCCTC
>NW_027185597.1:124573-158141 GCF_028583685.1 Petaurus breviceps papuanus | reverse complement strand
CTCTCTCTCTCTCTCTCTCTCTCTCTCTCTCTCTCTCTCTCTCTCTCGCTCTCTCTCTCTGTTCTCTCTTTCCTCTCTTCATATATATGTAGAAGAGAAATAAATATATGAGATATACATATGTTTATATAGTGATAGCTATATGAATATAGACCTAAACATGAAGACAAGGTGGCATCTAGTAGAGATAGTGAACATGACCATAGGGTAGAGACTGCTTCAGGACATTTTCTTTAGCTACTCATTTGCTAAGTAAAAAGGGATAAATGGAAGTATAAAAACTAGGGAAGCCTGAATTTTGAAGGTAATTTGTGATTATTTAGCATATGGTCAATGCCTAATTATGGCCCACCTTAAAGAGATGAAGATTTCAGAAATGTACTGACCATTTACTATTACTGAGGGGGAAGGCTATATCCTGGATCCAGGAAGAATTGTTAAAAGGAGAGACTATCTCTCCTATCTCCTTGCCTGGTGACAAATATCAAAGCAGAAGACCCAAAAGAATAGAAATAGAGAGGCTTCAGATAAACCTTAACTAAGGACCTCAGCCATTCCAGAAAGGGCACAGTAACTCCTCTGACAAAAGAACACAGAAGCTTCCCAGAAGAGCCTGAAGTGGGGCTGGTGGAGATTAATACAGGGCAAGAGCCTGTAATCAAGTGGAATGATCCATTCAGCCAAGATTCTGGGGTCTATAAGGAGCAAGGCCATCTGAGCCCCACCAATCCAGCAGAGATACTATGGCCATTGGGAGCCAGCCTTGACTAACAGCAGAGGATCATCAATGTTCAATCAGCACACCCTGCAGCACACTTCATCAGGAATGTAGAAAGAAGCAATGTCAAGGCTCTGGAGTTCTAGGGTTGTAAGTTGTCTTGGGCATATGCAAACCCTCTGCACATACCTTGCTACCATTATATTTTCAGTCTGTAGCCATTTTTTAGCACTGGAATCTGTGTTTGGAGAAGAGTTCATGGCCAGTTGTTTATTTGGGGGTGAGGGCGCAGGAACTGTAACTACTGGTTCCCCAATGCCATTTGAGTGAAGAATATTCTGTAAACTCAGTCTATTAGCTGATTATTAATGGGAAACATATGTGTTGAGGTTTATATGCTACCATACATGCTACCCATAGAGTTAACACTTTAACCTGAGTTAGCAGTTTCCATCTTTGAAATCTAAATTCTGAGTTCAAGTAAAAGCTTGGGGAATGGCTCCAGAGGAGCTGCTAAATGTAATTATTATTCTCTTTCCTATAGTTAGTTATTTTATGACTTATTTTACACATTCATTATTTAGGATGTTTTTGCACAGCCTCCATTTAAATGTGTCTGCTGTGGTAAATATAAAGGGGTAGGGGGTCAGAGGAGAGACACAAAAAGAACAAATCCTAGGTGGAGCCAAGTTGTTCATCTCAGTTCTTTGCCCTAGATCCCTGCCTTTATTTTTTTTTATGTGACGAGCAATAAATCCTATGTACTTTGAGTCACCCAATTCTCAAGTGTGATACTCAGAAATGAATATGGCATTGCTGATATGGTCTAACTAGGACACAGTACAGCAAGATCATTACCTCTTGAATTTTGGACAACGATTTTGGATGATAGCTCTCTTTCCTAGATTTTCATCAACTACAGATTTGATAAACGTGCTCTCATTCATAAAACGGTAAATAGGAAAAGGCTGTGGGTATTTATTGGATCAT
This sequence comes from Petaurus breviceps papuanus, assembly GCF_028583685.1. NCBI lineage: Eukaryota > Metazoa > Chordata > Mammalia > Diprotodontia > Petauridae > Petaurus > Petaurus breviceps. Next base: position 156,433 of record NW_027185597.1, on the reverse strand, counting down.
TTAAATAGCATCTTTTAAAAAATTATTATAGAATTATTTGTTTAATCCAAAGGTCGAGAAACTAGTCCTTGGAACAAGCCATTTGTTTTTGTATAGCTTGCCAACTATGAATGGTTTTTACATTTTAAAATAAAAGGTTTTTTTGTATTTGAAAATGTGAAAACCACTTGAGATTATAGGCCATACAAAAGCTACAATTTGTTGACCTAGTTTGATTGTTGAGTCTGGGCCTTTTAACCAATGCCAAACCCAGACTAAATAAAATCTAATCAAATCTAAATCTAAGAATTTTTTTCCTGAGCTCAAGTCTGGCCTCAGACATTTATTAGCAATGTGACCTGGGTAAGTCACTTAACCCTGTTTGCCTCTTTTTCCTCATCTGTAAATGATCTGGAGAAAGAAATGGCAAACCACTCCATTATCTTTTTCAAGAAAATCCCAGATGGGGTCATGAAGTATCAGACAAGGAACAACAACAAGAAAAATATCTACCTTTGATTTCATATGAATGGTACTTTAGTCACATCAGCGGATCCACCTCCAAGGAAATAAAAAATCCTTGCCCAGGTTCACACAATTGTAAGTGTCTGATGCCACATGTGAACCCAGGTCTTCCTGACTGCAGGGCTGGTGCTCTGTCCACTGTACCACCTAGTTGCCCCCTGCCCCTTAGAGTATTTTCTAATAGTCCTAGTAATCTTGTACTACAAATCCACTTATCGGCTCTTAAGACAAATTAGAGGAGACAATAAAACCAATGTGGAAAGTAGAACTCGGTATCTACCATACAGGCTTGAGTTACTTAACTTTTAACTAGTTTATATCTATATGAAACTCACTATTTACAGTAAAAGAGTGGGCAGAGTACTGCTGGTGAGCCAGCTGACCTACAAGGGGAGTTATATGGTTCTGAAGTCACTGAAATCTTTGAGGAAGGCCAGCAAAGTCAGGGATATAACAGCCTATATTGTCCCTCTATGCTACAGTGTCTGACTATATGATTCTATACTCCAACCTGGGAGGGCATGTGGAACCCAAAGGATCTGAGTTCACATTTCCTCTCTGCTACTTACCAGGTGTTTGGTGAGTCCCAAGCTCTTTGGAACTTCATTTCGTCCTGTACAAAACAAGGGACTGCATAGCATCAATTTAGAGCTGGAAAGGACCAGGTAGATCATTTCAATATTTAAGGTCCCTTCTATCTCTAAATTTGTATCATGTTATTCAAAAGTAGACCTATTCTATAGTAATAAGAGAAGTCACCTCAAATCCAGGAGGGGAACTAATGAACATCTTCATCCCTGCTTGTTGAAATCTTTCTCTTATTCCAAAGCTCAGCACCAGAGGTACCCCCCTTTTTCCAAAGTCCTTTCCCAGATATCCCAACTAAATGTATTCACACTTCATTCTTTTGGAAAAGGGAACACTTTATCAGCCTTTAACCTTTGTCCTTATGACACTCTGTCTTCTATTATATTTATCAGTAGACATCTCCTGCTGTCCTCCAGACTATAAACACCTTGAGGGCAGGGACTTGTTCTTTTTTTCCCTCCTTGTATTCCTGGTATCAATTCTAATTATTTGCTTAATAAATGTTTGTTGCATTGTTGTTGTTGAACTATTTTCTTCTTGGCAATCAAGTATTGAACACAGAGGAGATTAAGATTTATCTTGATGTGAAGAAAGGAGAGTGTGTGGCCCATAAACCAGGAAAGAAATCCTGAAGGAGCAAAGCCAATATCTGACTATTATAAGTCGTCTTCATTTATCTTCAAAGAGCAGAGAACATGCCAAGATCAGAGGGAACAGGATTGTCTGCTCCTGTATCTCCCTACAGTTTTGACAATTGGAGTTGACCCTGGAATGGGAAAAACTGAAAAAGAAAAAAAAGGAGAGGTTCAGTACAAACATGAAGAAACCTAATAAATATGCATATTAAAAAGAGATGGAAAAGCAGAGGGGAAAAGTGGCCAGCATAGCTAAGGTTTCTGCTGTCTGTACAACATAGGGAGTGTAAAAAGCACAGCTGTGAGAATTGGGTGAGAATGAGTAGATTGCTCCTGCCCAGCCTGCTGACATACCAAGATGTAAAGAACCATATGCCTCCAGAATAGATTGATAATTTATACAAAACTGAGAGACTCTCCATGGGATTCAGATTAGATATAAAAATTGGTTATCAGAATCTCTCTCGTTGAACTAATGTTTGAGAGAAATGTGAGGGGACATTCATAAAACAAATAGGCTAGGTAGAATAAAAAGATCACTTCAAAATTGAGGGCAACAGCCATTAAGTGACTTACCCAAGGTCGAACTGGTAGCAAGCTGCAGGCTGGGATTCAAACCAGGACTAGAAGTCTAACCTGCTCTGATTTCAAATCTAACATACCTTCCCTCATCCCTCAAGATGCCCACCTCACCACATAAGGAGGCTGCCCCAGTTGAGATCATGTTTCTTTCACCTCTTACATTCTATGATTTGTCCCATGCCAAAATTGCATTGGTGGATAAAATAGGTTTTAAACATGGAGCACAGACTAGAAGAGATGACATTAACAAAGTCACAACAGCACAAAGTGTAGGACTGTGCAATTCTTTTCCCTTCCCTTGCCCTCTTTCTCACTCCTTTCCACTCCCCCAAAAGATTTCCTTTGATGTTTTCTGCATGTAGATAAAGGTTGCATTGTTAACCAGTCAGCAGAAGTATCTTTCTAGTTTCTCCAAGAGGGAAATAGTAACTGAAACTGAGAGAAAAATAGGTCAAGGAAGTTGACATTTGTGTGGGCCACTAGGGATGTTGTAGTACCTAAAGAAAAGTTTTTAGGAAAGTAGAACCTATAAATAAAGACAGACACCCTGCTTAAGGATTCATGAGAAGGCAGTCTTGGTATGAACTGAGAGGACAAGCCTCTATGTGGTGGCAGGGCCAGGAATGAGTCTGGTAAAATACAGAACTCTCTGTCTGGATGAGAGATAAAGAAGAGGAACTTCAGAAAGAACACAACTCTTGGTAGAAAAAAAGATGGAGATCCCAGATCAAAGGGAAGGCGGGACTTGAGGGTTAAACAAAGGCCTCCAAATCCAGGTAATCATTAAGAGCAGGCATCCCAGAGGAGAAACACCAGCTTATACTATTTATTGCCCCTGCAGCGTGGGATTCGAACCAGTGCTAGAAGTCTGATCTGCTCTGACTCCAGACCTTGCATCCCTTCCAAGGTAGCACAGGTCCCCCAAGAGGCCCACCTCCCTGCTTGAAGGCTGGCCTCTTTGGCTTGGACCACTAGACTGAGGTTAATCATAGACTTTTATTGGTTACTTTTCATCAGAGCAGGAATAGGCCTTAGAGAACACAATGTCCCTTACTATTTGTGGTCAGATAGTTTCTGTTTCATTTAAGTTGACTCCACGCATATTTTTGTTTATTTTACTGGAAGTAGAGAAAACAGGACTGGGAGTGATACATTTTTTTCTGAGACCAGGGCCACAAGATGAAGCCTTAAGTCCAAGGAAAATACTCTCCCCTGTAAAGGGGTTAAAATAAATTTGTGCTGCCTTGATGATAAAATGCCACTGTTAATTAATATGCTAAAACCTTTTCATGAAATAGTGAGACCTGCTCTAGAAGGAAGTTACTAAAATATATGTTAAGAGAGCCAGGAGGTCTGGGTTCTAATTCTGGCTCTGCTGTTATCTAGCAGTATGATTTGGAGCAAGGCATTTAATTTCTTGAGGTCTCAGTTTCCTCATCTGAAAAGTGAGGAGGATTGGGCTAGGTCATGAAGGTCCCTTTCAGATCTCACATGATTTCAGAACATGAGGCTTAAAACTACATGAGCAACTCAAGCCCTAGTAAGTAACAATAGTGTAGAATCAGGATCAGATATAGAAAAAAACCAGAAGAAGAAATGAGAAGAAACAAGAATCGCAGGGCCATATAGACTCAGAATTGGAAAAAAAAACTTAAGAGATTCAACTCCCTCAATTTACAGATGAGTAAACTGAGATACAAAGAGGTTCAGTGACTTGTCCAAGGACACACAGATACTACGTAGCAGAGGCAGTATTATAAAATACTGTAATATTAATTATATATTATTCTATTATACATAGTATATAATAATAATACTATATTATATACAGTATCAAAATACATACACCTTTATAAAAATATTACAAAGTTCAGGACTTCTGCCTTGCCTTGTTGTAGGCTAGTAGCATAATTCAGCCCAAAGAAGAAACATAAGTAAACAGAAGAAAAAAGGAAATAGAAATAATCAAATGAAAAAAGGATAAATCAAAATAACGTAAAACAGTTCTGAAAATACCAAGTGAAAATATGTGACATGGATGACAGGAAGATTCTTCTGTCTGAATTCCTTTTTATCAGAAGAATGTCTTAATTCTTGAGGATATCAAGGGATATCCTCTAGTTGTACAATGATTGGCACATAGCAAGAACTTTTTTTTCTTTTTAGCCTGAAAAGTGAAAGATGCACTGACTTAGGGCTATATATCTTCCATAAATTTCACTGGCATTTCAACTTCTGTGTTGATGTCCTAAAGTCTCATGGTGCATATTTATTTTTTTTTAATACCTTCATTGTGTCAGATGACAAGTTGCTGCTGAGGCCCATGGATTTCTCCTTTGCAGAATCTCTGGAATATGCCCCTCTCTCTCCTCTGACACTGCTACAGTGCAGGCCCTCATCACCTTGTGCCTTGAATACTGGAATGTCCTGCTTGTGGGTCTGCCTGTCTCAGGTCTCTTCCTACTTCAATCTATTCAGCATTAAACCACCAAATGATTTTCCTAAAGTACAGCTCCTACTATCACCCCTCTACTCAATAAATTCCTGTGGCCTCTTATTGCCTGTAGGATCAAATATAAAATACTCTGGCATTCAAAGTCCTTTATAACCTAATCTCCTCCCACTTTCCAGGCTTTTTGTATCGTACTCCCAAGCATGAACTTTTCATGGCACTGACATTGGTCTTCTACTGGCTCTACCATGAAAAAGACACACCATTTCTCAGCCCTGGGCATTTTTGCTGGTCGTCTGCCATGCCTGAACTGCTCTCCCTCTTTATTTCCACCTATTGACTTCCCAGACTTCTTTTTAAAATTTATTTATTCATTCATTCATTTATTATTTCAACATTCACTTTTATAAGATTTTGAGTTCTAAAATTTCCCTCCTTTCTCCCCTTCTTCATCCCCAAGACAGCATGCAATCTGATACAATCTATACATGTACAATCATTTTACATATATTTCCACATTAGTCATTGTAACACCAAGCACAAGCAACTTCCAGGTTCAGATTATGAGCATAGCAAACTCCATTTATTCAGTGACATATTGGGGCAAAACATTCACAGAAAATCAAAATACAGCATTCACCATGTGTAACTCAATAATTTAGTAATTCCTTAATTCAATCACAAAGTACTAAGACCCAAGTACTCCACCCCTGGAAAGTGCATTCATTTAGTCAATCACAGTCTTTTCTCTGTTCAACTGGAGATTAGTTTCCAATCATAAACAAAATACATTCATTTTGTCAGTCACAAAGCACAAAAATCAAAGTACTCCACCCCTGGATCACAACTGAATTACAGTTACCATCAGTTACCACCAAGCACCTTCTTGAAGAGGCAATGGAGAGCACAAAGGCCATCTATCCCTAAGCCACAACAAGGTTACAGCATTCAATATCCAAGGAGAGGTCTTTTCTTCATTTTGACCTGAGGCAAGTTCTCAGCAATCTCTGTTCCTGGGAAGAGAAAACTTAACCAAGCCACAATATACATTGCCAGTGTCCTCATCAATTCACACTCTGTCTGCAGAACAGTCTCTGCAAGACTCTCCTCCAGGATTTCTGTAAACATACAAAAAGAAAATCCTCCTTCAGGGCTTCTAAACCAACAGCAAAGTTTCAGGACCTCTGCAACAATAGCACTGTCCTTTACCAGCAGACAAATCTGGCAAAGTAACATCAAAACAGACAGAAAAAATACTGGCACTACAGTCATGCCTCCTCAGTTCTTGGCAGCTCTGGGTGGCAGTTCTCAAAAGTCCTGGGCAGCTCCAACTGGCTCTCAGTAATCCAGGTGGCTTTGGCTGGCAGTTCTCTCTGTCTCTCAGCAACTCTGGCCCCTGGCAATTCTTTCTCTGCCTCCTTCCTGCTGCTCCCAAAAGTTCTTCTGGCCTCTCTCTGCTTGGGTCTCTCTATGGCACCAACTCTTCCCAGTTTAGCCCCCTCTCTTCACAAGAACAAGTCCATCCCACAAGTGGGATTCATTTGGGGTTTTAACACTTAACTCAAAAACCAAGCCAATACAAGGGGATCTTTAAATTCCATTACCATTACAGTCATGTTGTGAAAAAAAAAAAGGATCAGAACAACAGGGAAAAAGGAAGAAAAAACAAAATACAAAAAAAGAGAAAACAGTATAGTAGTATTCTTCTATCTGCATTTTTCCCCTGGAGGTGGATAGCATTTTTCATCATGAGTCTTTTGGAGTTGTCTTAGAACATTGCATTGCTGAGAAGAGTTAAATCTATCAAAGTTGGTCATCATACAATGTTGCTGTTACTGTGTACAAGGTTTTCCTGGTTTTGTTCACTTCATTCAGCATCAGTTCCATGTAAGGCTTTCCAGGTTTTTCTGACATCTACCTGCTCATCATTTCTTATGGAACAATAGTATTCCATTGCATTCATATACTACAACTTATTCAGCCATTCCCCTACTGATGGGCAACCCCTCAATTTCCAATTCTTTGCCTGACTTCTTTTAAGTCCCAACTAAAATAGCATATTTTATAGGAAACTTTTTCCAACCCCTCAATTTAATTTCTATTTATCCTGGTGTGTGTATGTGTGTGTGTGTGTGTGTGTATGCGCACACACACACATTAGATTGTGAACTCCTTGACAGCAGGGTCTGTCTTTTGCCTCTTTTCTTTTATCTCCAGTGCTTATTACAATTCCTGGCACTCAGTAGCCACATTATAAATGCTTATTGAGGTGATCAAATCACAGACAGAAAACCTTTTAGTTTAGGTTTCTCAAGTTCCATCAATGTAATTCCTACTACTGCTTTCTTCATGCAAAGGATATTTGCAGATAGAATGAATTGATGGGAGCAAAGCATAATATATTTTATCACAACTTGTGATTTTATAATCCTTTTCCTGTAGCTTAAGGAATATTCCAAAATCCTTCCTTTCAAGGTTAGTTGAATATCCTATTGAATAGACTGGATCTTGCCGAAATTGCACATCAAAAACTCAGAGAAGGTCCCAAGTATCACCTAAAAAGCAGGTTTGATCATAGGAAGTATGACATGTCACTCTGGTTCTTTGAGAGTATCCACAGCATCTCAAAATACTTTCTTTTCTTTTTGGAGGGGGAAAGGCAGGGCAGTTGGGAAGTGCCTTGCCCAAGGTCACACAGCTAGTAAGTGTTAAGTGTCTGAGGCCATATTTGAACTCAGGTCCTCCTGACTCCAGGGTCGGTGCTCTATTTACTGCACCACCTAGCTGCCCTTCCCAAAAGTCTAATGGAGCTTAAACTTTTTTTTTTTTTGCCTTTTGGAGGGCAATTGGGGTTAAGTAACTTGCCCAAAGTTACACGGCTACTTTTTTTGTGTGGGTGTTACCGGTAAGTGTCTCAGGCCAGAACCGAACTCGGGTCCTCCCAATTCCAGGGCCAGCGCTTTACTCACTGTGCCACCTAGCCGCCCTGGAGCTTAAACTTTCAAAAGTTTAAAACTTCACTAAGACTTTGGGGACACTCTGTATATATATGTATATATACATATATGTGTACGTTTTGCATCTGTGTATCTATATATGATATATGTATGTATAGGCTATATCAGAGGTTGGGGATGAACTAGCTATGACAACCAGTTAAGGGCCTGCTGATTCTTAGGATAAATTTGTCTCAGTTTGGGATCATATCCAGACATTTAGAACAATGGATCAAAAATAAAAGATCAGACAAAAATTTCTGGATTCCAAAAATGAAAACACAAGTTGAACTTGTTTCAACAATGTGCCATTTCAGGAGCAGGAAGGAATTTCATAAGAACTTAGGTTTAGAGACAAAGGGACCTTAAGAGGTCATCATGTCCAATTCTCTCATTTGAAGGATAGGGAAACTGAGACCCACAGAGATTAAACAACTTGCCCAATGTTACACAGGTACTACATGGCAAAGTCATGACACCAAACCCAGTGCTATCGCCATTATATTATATTGATGAATAATAGCATATTTAAATCAAAACCAGACCACCAGGGAAAGAATACTTGGTGCCACTTTGTGGGAGGTTCTGGGGCCCCTTTTGGAGGCAGAAAGGGATTTATTGTTATTTACCTTGCACTGCTATACAACTTTCTATGTAGTTTTGCTTGTTTTCCCCTTCAGACAGGTGGTACACTCATGATGACTTTACTCCCTCACACTAACTATAGTATCTTGAACATGAATAAATGCGGCAGACTCACTGCACCTAGAACATTTCCCACCCAATCCATAGAGTTCTGAAGATGAAGATATATCCTGCCCATAGACACACTGGGCCTGCTAGGCATCCCTTAATTCATCTTGAGAATGTAGACATTCAGGGGGTTCTCTTGCCATTCAGGCAGACAGGCTAAGGAAGCAGCCACCTCGTCCTTGACAGGCCAGCCCCAGGTCTGGAAGAATGGAATCAGATTCCTCTGTACTTGGTGAGAGAACTGTTTCACCCACAGGTTCATCTTGCCAACATTGTCATCGGGCACTCCAGATAAGGTCTGGTACTGAGTGAAGAGCTGGATGAAAGGCTCCCAGCCAAAGGCCTCCTGTAGCTGAGAGAGGAGAAAGAGAAAAGGGGGCAGAGTGAAGGGTCTGAGTTTCCAGAGACAACCTAACACATGAATATCAGTGAGTACACCTTACTGTGGTAAGAGGCTCCTGCTTGAATATTAGCCACATTCCTACCATTTGCAAAGGATTTCCTCCTCTCCAAACATCCATTTAGATGTGATCAATCAGTCTTATTCTCTACTATCCACCTTGGGTAAGCACCTACTTTAAAGAACACTTCATCACTCTAGTGGAAATCAGGCCTTAGTCAAATTATGATACATTGATACAATATAATACCAATAAGAATGCCATAATAATGGTACAAGAGGGGTCACCCATTGTGACTAGACCTATGGAGAATGCTTTATGGTAATGTCCAATAGGAGGTTTATAATTATAATTAGTCAGAGACATTTACCTGGGCTACATAAATGAGAACATTTTGTTCTGTGGAGACCCTTAAAAGAAACTTTGCAGAATACTTTCCATCTACTCCCTCATTTATCTTCGCCTTCTCACTAGGAGATAGTTAGGGATGGGGCTATCACTTCCCTTTCAGACCTATACAAGTGAGGTACAGAGAAGCAGCCATAGGATATCTAGCACCATTAAGATCCAGATAGGATTCCATGACCTGATATGGATGGGTACCTTGGGCAAGCCTCTTAAACTTTCTCAGTCTCAGTTTCCTCATCTGTAAAATGTGGATAATAATAGTACTTACTGTACAGGGTCGTTGTGAGGACCAAATGAGGATGAGAATGAGAAAACCTATAAAAAGTACTGAGTAAAACTTGATGCACTATATAAATGCTAGAAGAGTAGTAGTAGTAGTAGTAGTAGCAGCAGCAGCAGCAGCAGTAATAGTAGCAGTAGTAATAATAATAATCTTCCCTTCTCCCCCCTGCCTAATTCATTTCCAGTACCTGCAGATAAGTCTCCAGTGCTGTCCAAACCTCCCATTCTTTTAGGGGAGCCCCTTTACTCAGGTATTCTTGTACCCTGGCCTTCCTAGTTGAAGGAGTCAGTTCAGGGTGGGCCCGGCTCCGGGGGATGCCTAGCACCGTCTCATGTACATAGACAGACCACAAGTTGCAGGTAGCCTCAGTTGTGTGGGGGGGGAACTCCCAGCCCTGTCGTTGCTGGTTGTGGCCTAGCTCATGGATGGGGCCCCAGAGGCCATTGGATCTTATTTTCTTCACAGTGAGTATTTCCTCTGCTGACTCCTTGTAGCACATGATTGGATATCCTGAATGCATCCAGCCTGGGGAGTGCAGGAAGGAAGAGAAGGCAAAGATTTCTATGTGAGAGAGCCCAACCTACCATCCCTAGGTTATTCACTTAATGCATCTCTCCCCTACATTCTCTCATGCCCAACATTTTCACACCAATATGAAAACAGATAACTTCACTTTACTTAGTCAAAATAGAGAAAAAACTTTGTTTTTTTCCCATTTCACCCTACCTGCTCAGCACCAATTTCTTATCTCTAGCATATGGGTTATATTGTTTCTATGTACCTCTAACATTCTGTCAGTTTTGGAATTATACACCAGCACCATAATGATCCATGTACGGTTAAGGTTTTTTTTTTCCCTCTTGTAGAAGCTTGACTGCATGGTGAGTAGAGTTCTGGGGCTGGATTCAGAAAGACCTGTGTTCAAATTCAGCCCCAGACACTTACCAGCTATGTGACTTTGGGAAAGTCACTTAATCTCTGCCTCAGTTTCCTCAACTGTAACATGAGGATAAATAAAGGCACCTTCCTGGAGTTGTTGTGAGGATAAAAAGATAATATTTTAAAGCATTTGGCACAGTGTTTGGAGCATAGTAGGCACTATAGAAATGCTACCTATCATTTTATACATTTTTAAACATTAGTATGTCCCATCTATAGCTTGGGAAGATAGGAACAGTGTGGGTGATTTCCCCTTTCTTGTGACCAACTTCAGTTATATTGTGAATTCTTCTAAAGTGAGGAAAGATGATTTTTCTTTCCCATTTATGCAGCCTTTGGTGCTGGTCCAGGCATCTGTAATCAGTGATTATTCCCTTAATCTAGTACTTCCCTCTGAAATTATCTCCAATTTATCTTGCATAGATCATTTTCGTACTTAGTTGTTTACAAGTTGTTTTCCCTCATTAGAATTTGTGGTCCTTGAGAGGAGGTATCGTCTTTTGCTTTTCTTTGTATATTAGAACAGTGTCCGATACTCAGTGGGTACATAATAAATGCTTACTGACTAGCTGACCCAGCTCATTTCCTCCACACTCCATTGAAGGCTCCTTAAATGACTCCACTACATACTGAAGCCCCTCCTTTGAAATCACAGCATTTATTTTCTCCGGCAGGACTTTGTGAAAACTCTTGTGCCGCAAACAGAGGCACACAATAAATGCTTACTGAATAAACTAACATGAATGAATGAGTGACTGAATGACGGAATGAATGTTTTGTTTAATTTCTGTATTCCTTTTGAAATTTCAGTGTAGTTTTTCTGTTATTTTCCTAACTAGTTTATAAGCTCTTGCTCACTTATACAATCATTCATCATACATAATGCCTTGAATAGAGAAGATGATGAATAATAATATGATGTGAACTTTGTACTGATTTATCACCTGAACAAAGCTCTCCCATCCCAGGTTTCAGAACACCCACCAGCTGAGATCTGTACATCAGCCACGATCCTCTCAGGTTGAGCAAAAGGGAAGCTTATTGATGCAAGTCTGGCCACAGCTCCCATCATCTCATCCCAGAGATGAAGCAAAGGCTCTGGGTCTTCCAGGTCTTGAAGATGTTCAGATGGCATCGTGAGGATGATATTGTCTGTTGCCAGCTCCCCCCATGGCACTGGGTAGTGGCGGATGGAGCTCTTCCACTCCTCCAGAGATGTCTCCCCTTTAGACAGAGATTGTGGGATTAATGGGCCTGTCACAGAATCTCAGAGACCATCTAATCCAGCCAATATCTGAATAGGAACAGGAATTCCCTTCTCTCTGTTCCTGATAAATAGCTATCCAGTCTCTATTTGAAGACGTCTCCTTTGGATAAATTGCTATCTTCCAAGACAATCCATTTCACTTTGGGGCAGATGTAATTGTTATGACTTTTTGAGATAAAATTGTTTTCTGTAAATTATGCTGCCTATTAATAATTTTGTTCCCTTAGCCCAAACAGACCACAAATCATCCTGATTCTACCTAACAGTCTTTAAATCTTGAAAAACTACCATATCCCCTCAAGTCTTCTTTCTTCCAAGCTATATTATTGCATTTCCTTTAATTAGCCCTCATATAACATACTCTTTAGCCATCTCGCTATCCCAGGTCCCTTTCTATGCTACAGTACATATGGTACCTATGGTATGGTACAGCTCATTAGTGTCTATCTTAAAATGTAGCTCTTATAAAGTTTGAGGACAGACCCAGTATATGAGATGAAGTATAGTGTGTCTATCACTTCCCTCCCTCTGGACATTATGCTGCTTTAAGTATTCCTTTATTTTTCTGCTTCCTTAGGCTGAAAGTTGAAATTTTTACTTCAATGGAAGAGTAACATTAAGGATCAGAGATTCAGAGCTAGAAGGAACTTTAAAGACCTTATAGATGTTCTCAACCTTTTTTGTGACCTGGTTCCCCCTTGGGAGCCTGGTAAAGGCTATGGACACCTTAGTTTTAAACACATAAAATAAAATAAAATACATAGGATTACAAAGGAAACCAACTGTGCTGAAACACAGTTATCAAAATATTCTTTAAAAATAATTTTGTGGATTTAGTACAACTCTATCATTTTACTGATGAGAGAGGTAAAGGAAAATGTTCAATATCACACAACTAGTAAGTAGCAGAATCAGAATTTGAACTCAAGTCCTTTGATCCTAAATGCCTTTTTCTTCTACTCTCACCTTTGGTATGCATCCTATCTCCATTTCTGCAAACAAAAGGTCAATCCCTGATCACCTTTCCACATAATTCTCTGAATTCTCCATGGACACAGGAAGTTCCCTGATGCCCTACCCTCAAAATTAAAATAGGTCATCTCTTCCTTGTCCCACCAAATATATCTTCTTCCTCTTTATCAATCCAAGCTACAGATTATTTTCCTCCTTTACAACCTACTTTGTAATTACTTTGCCCTTCCTCCAGTTACCCTTGGGCTTAGCATTCATGAAGTCTTTACTCACCCAGTTTGAAGTAAGGAGCAGGCACAGCTCCAGTGATAGTGATTGACACAGGACCCAGGTTACTGCCCTTGGGCACAAGTACATAGATGAGGCCCCCCCAGAGGGAGGAGACTGACAGCTCTGGTCTGTCCAGGCAGCATCTGTGAATCACCACAGGTGCTCGGCAAAGCTCCTCGGCCTCATTGAGATCATCAGAGTGGCAGCCAATTTGTACCTGGGAAAGGGGAGTCATGAGAACAGTTAGCAACCACTGGAAAGTATTGCTAGATCACTTATTAGTGTCTTTCATGCAAACTGGCCTTGAATTATGAACATTTGGTAGGTAATGACTCCAAACTCCAAAGGGTTCATACATGCAGAACTATTATATCGGCTCAATAAGGATTTACAATATCATAGGTGATAGATTCACAATGAGTTGTTAAGGAAAAATAGGATGTTCTGATTATAACTCTGATTTTTGATGATGACATTAGGAGATGAAACATCACAAATTGTCTCTTGCTGTCTCTGTTAGATACATATTCTACATGGAACAGGAATTCAGTGTGACAAACCTTGGAAGCTATTTGTCATAAGGAAACGTTTTATGTTGAAGAGAGAGGCATCTTTTTCATCCCAGAAAGAGGTTGGGGGGAACTAAAATATGGCACAGACTCTCCTGAACATCTGTTGCCATTGGATAAAACACAGCAGATCCCACACCTTCAGTATCCCTTGCTGTTTAAGATACACTATCTCATAGAACAGAATCTGAATCACAGTGTAGATTATTTTGCTTGGAAGTGCCCCGAGGAGTATGGAGACAAGAAGAAGAAGGCAGAATTTTTATCATAGGTATAGGTTCATGGGTGGGCTGTGGGAAAATAGGCTCACTAATGTACTGCAATGTTGAGTGGCAAACTGGTACAGCCATTCTGAGATTCTGACCTATGCCTAAAAAGCAATTAAACTGTGCATACCCTTTGACCCACCTATACCAATACAAAGCCTATACTCCAAATAAATCAAAGAAATTGTTCATGTACAAATATTAATATTTGTACAAAAAATATTTATAGCAGTTCTTTTTATGATAACAAAAGACTAAAATCCAATGGGGACTACCCATGTACTGTGGAATAGCTAAAGAAATTACGGTTTATAAATTTAATGGATTATGACTTTGCTTTAAGAGATGAGCAGTTAGTACAGTGCCTAGCACATAGTAGGTACTTAATAAGTGCACTTTGACTGACTGACAAAATGGAGAGAGAAAATGGGTTATACCTGCAGGCATTGATATGGTGAAGTTAGCAAAATCTGAACAACTCAGTCTATAAAAACAACATTATGAAGAAAAACAACTTTGCACTTCCAGGAATGAAAATGGCTGAGTAAGCAGTAAGTCACTCTCACCCTCCCATATTAACCAGAAAATATCACCCCAGAAAAAATCCTGGAACAACTAAAGACAGCAGAAAGATGGGGTACAGTAGACTTTTAGCTCAGTATGCTTGGGAGATTAATGGCAAACCTCCCTCTTGTCATGGTTGAAAGGGGAACAGTACAGGATGGGAGGTGTCCTGGCAATCCAGTAGCAAGTCCCACCTCAGCAAGTCAGTGGGACATCCTGAGATACAGAGAAGTGGAGCAGGCAAGCACCAACACCAGGTGTTGTACACCCCCATCTCTACCCCACTGAATGCCTTGGCACAGCCAGGGGAACTGGCAGATGCCAACTCAGAGCACCACCATGTGTGCTGGCAGACAGGCATCCATCCACCAGCAAGTGAACCTACCCTTGGTTTAGCACAGCTCTGGGTGAGTGTAATGGCAAGCAAAGAAGTAGTTAACACCTTGTTTTAGCTATTGAATTAATACCTTGTTTCAACTATTGAAATAACACCTTGTTTTACTTCAAGTTTCTTTTGAGCCTTGTATCAAGTCCATTAAGAAACAGAACTGTGAACCCCACAACTTGTGAACTTCTGGGGAGGAGCTGTGCTGTATATAAGGAAGAGCACAAGCTGGACACTCAGAACTTCTTGGGATAACTATTGTGGAGGCAGGGCAGCTGCTGCTGGACTGAAGACTGAACAGAGAATTGAAAAGAACTGAGAAGAGTAATGAGAATTGAGAACTGAGACAGAATTTCTTGGAGCAAGCCCCATGGAGTCTAGATAAAGTGATTTTGATTTTGAGAATGGAGCTTATGGTACTGAAGACTTCCAATGGTCAGCTGGAGCTGCCAAGGATTTCTGAGGGCCAGCTGGAGCTTCTGAGGACTTCCTGAGGGCCAGAAGGAGCTGTCAAAGACTGAGGAAGCATGACTGTGGTGCTAGTACTTTGTACAAAGGCTGTTGTGACTTTGTTAATGTGGATGAATGTTCTTGTGGCTTTGTTAAGCCTTGTCTTCGTAGAAACAGAGGCTGTGAAAGATTCGAGATGGACTGGACATTGTGAACTTCAACATGGAAGAGAAACTGGACAAGGAACTGGATGAAGAACTGGACAAGGAGCTGGGAGCTACCTGTCTTTGAACCCAGGTGAAAGTTGGATGAATTCAGATAGGAACTGGGACCATGGAAGAGGAATCATTCAGAATCTGAGAGCCATCTGTGTGTCAAGCTGGAAGAAGACTTTACTTGGAAACTATGTACTGACTGAGAAGATTATGATTTACTGTGACCTATGGGTGGAAAACTTTGACTTTTGTATTTTGTGATTGAATTAAGGATTTTGTGATTGATTAAATGAATGTACTTTGTTTAAAACTATGTGACCACTTTGGTGAAAACCACGTGGCCATTTTAGTGATAAGTTGTTGAGTTGTGACATGGTGAATGCTGTATTTCGATTTTCTGTGATAAGTTGTACATTGTGAATGCTGTACCTTGATTTTCTGTGAATGTTTTGCTCTGAGTTGTTATTGAATAAATAAAGAGTTTGCCATACTGTGTAATCAGAACCTTGAAAGCTGTTCATAGCAGCAGTCCCCTGGAAAGCTGCTCTTGCTTGGCTTTACAGTGAGGAGGTGACCTATAGCAGTCAGAACACCCCTATCCTACCCCAAGTTTCAGTGTAACAATGGGGAAATGCAAAAAAACTCCACCTGACATTGGCACACACCAGTCACTGCCACCAGTTCCATCTCAGGACCAGGTAAGCTACCAGACCCCTACAACCTCTAACTGCCAGCACCTGAGTCCTCAGCATACAAAACCAGCAACAAGAGAACAACTTTCAAAGCCAAGATAAAGGAAAATACCATGAGCCAAAAGCAACAAATAAAAACACTGACCATAGGGAATTAGTATGGTGACAGGGAATATCAAAAGACAAATTAAAAAGAGGACAATATTGCCAATATATCCACATCTGAAACCTCGAATAGGAAATATAAGTTGTCTCAAGTTCAAAAAATCTTCATGGAAGAGCTCAAGAAGAGTTTTTAAAATCAAATAAGAGAGGTAGAAGAAAAATTGGGAAAAGAAATGAAAAGTATGCAAAAGAGAATGAACAATTTAGAAAAGGAAGGACAAAAATCGACTGTAGAAAACAATTCCTTTAAAAATACAATTAGCAAAATGGGAAAAAAAGTACACTGAAGAAAACAACTCCATAAAAAGCAGAATTGGACAAATGAAAGAGGAAATAGTAAAACTGAATAAAACAATTTGTTAAAAATTAGAATTGGGGAAGTAAAAGCAAATGACTCTATGAGGCATCAAGAATCAGTCAAACAAAATCAAAACAATGAAAAAATAGATGAAAACATAAAATACCTGACCAGAAAAACAACTGACCTGAAAAAGAGATCCAGGAGATATAATTTAATAATTATTGGTCTACCGGAAAGCCATGATGAAAAAAAGTCACTAGACAGCATCTTTCAAGAAATCCTGAAGGAAGACTGCCATGAGATCCTAGCACCAAAGGGTAAATTAGACTTCAAAATAATCTACCCATCACCTCCTGAAAGAGATCTCTAATTGAAAATGCCAAGGAACATTGCAGCCAAATTCCAGAATTATCAGATCAAGGAGAACTGGAAGCAGCCAGAAAGAAACAATTCAAATATCATGGAACCATAGTAAGAATTATGCAGGACTTTTCAGCTTCTACATTAAAAGACTGGAGGGCCCTGAATATGATATTCCATATGACAAAGGAGCTTGGATTACAACCAAGGATCAACTACCCAGCCAAACTGAGCATAATCTTTGAGGGGAGGAGATGGATATTCAATGAAATAGTGGACTTCCAAACTTCCCTGATGAAAAGATCAGAGCTAAATGGAAAATTTGATCTTTAAATACAAGATTCGAGAGAGGCATAAAAAAGGCAAACAGGAAAGAAAAAAACAAAACAAAACAAAACCTGTTATTCAATAAGGGCACACTATTTACATCCCTACATATGAAGATGATACTTGTAACTCTTGAGAACTATATCTTTACAACAATATTTAGAAGGTATAGCTAGATTATAGATAGATAAATAGACAGAGAGACAGATAGATAGATGATAGATAGATAGATAGATAGATAGATAGATAGATAGATAGATAGATAGATAGATAGACAGACAGACATATAGACAGATAGATATAGACAGAGGGTATGGGTATAAGTTAACTTTTCTATGATAAAAATACCTAATTAAGTGGTGAGAAGTGATAGAAAGGGGAGAAAAGGAAAAGAGGAGACAGAAAATGGTAAATTACATCATATGAAGAGGTGCAAAGACCTATTACAGTAGAAGGTAAGAAGGGAGGGAGATGAGCATTGTTGTAACCTTACTCACATCAAATTCGGCTCAAGGAGGAAATAATAGACTCAGTTAAGTACAGAAATCTGACTTGGCCTATAGGAAGTAGGAGAGGAAAGGGGATAGAAAAGGGAGTGGTGGATAGAAGGGAGGGCAGATTGAGGGAGGCAGTGGTCAAAAGCAAAACTACTGAGGAGAAAAAGGGAGGAGAGAGAAAAGCATAAACGGGAGTAGAAAATAGGATGGAGAGAAAGACACAGATAGTAATCATAACCGCAAATGTTAATAGGATGAACTGTCCCATAAAATGGAAGTGGATAGCAGAATGGATTAAAAACCATTATCCAACAGCATGATTTTTACTAGAGACACATTTGAAACAGAGGGATACACACAGAGTAAAGGTAAAAGGCTGGCATAGACTATATTATTCTTTAGCTAAAGCAAAAAAAAAGCAGGGGTAGCAATCCTGCTCTCAGACAAAGCAAAAACAAAAATAGATCTAATTAAAAGAGATAAGAAAGGAAACTATGTCCTGCTAAAATGCACCATAGACAATAAAATAATATAACTCTTAAACATATATGCATCAAGTGGTATAGCATCCAAATTCTTAGGGAAGTTAAGGGAGTTATAGGAAGCAATAGACAGCAAAACCTTACTAGTGGGGGACCTCAACTTCCTCCTCTCTGAACTAGATAAATCTAACCAGAAAATAAACAAGAAAAAAGTTAAGGAAGTGAATAGAATTTTACAAAAGTTAGATATGGTAGACCTCTGGAGGAAATTGAACAGGAATAGCAAGGAATATACCTTTTTCAGATTTTTAAAAAATAAATAATTTATTTTTAGTTTTCAACATTCACTTCCATAACTTTTAAATTTTCTCCACCTCCCTCCCCTAACCTCTCCCTAAGATGTCGTGCAATCTGATATGAGCTCTACATATACATTCATATTAAGCATATTTTTACATTAGTTTTGTTGTACAGAAAAATCGGAATGAATGGTTGGAACCATAAGAAAGGAAAAATGAAACAAAACAAAACAAAAAAAGAGAGCAAACAGTATGCTTTGATCCACATTCAGACTCCACATTTCTTTCTCTGGATGTGGCATTTTTCATCATGAGACTTTTGGAGTTGTTTTAGTTCTTTGCATTTCTGAGAACAGCTAAAACAATCAAAACCAGTCAAAACATAATGTGGCTGTTACTGTGTACAGTGTTCTCCTGATTCTGCTCACATCATTCAGCATCAGTTCATATGTTTTTCCAGGTTTTTTCTGAAGGCTGCCTGCTCATCATTTCTTATTTATTTTTTCAATTAATTAATTTGTTTTTGGTTTTCAATATTCATTTCCATTAGTTTTAAATTTTCTCCCCAAGGTGGTGTGCAATCTGATGGGGGCTCTATGCATACATTCCTATTAAAGACATTTTCACATTAGTCAGGTTGCATAGAAGAATTATAATAAATGGAAGAAACCATGGGAAAGAAAACAAACAAAAAAAAGCAAAAGAGAAAATAGTCTGTTTCACTTTTCATTCTGACTCCATAGTCCTTTCACTGGATATGGATGCCATTTTCCATGATGCTTCCTTTGGAAATGTTTTAGGTCCTTGCATTGGTGAGAAGGGCTAAATCTATCAAAATCAGTCCTTGCACACTGTAGCGGTTAACTTTGGACAATGTTCTCCTGGTTCTGCTCACTTCACTGAGCATCAGTTCATATAAGTATTTCCAGGTTTTTTGAATTCTGCCTGTTCATCATTTCTTATAACACAATAGTATTCCACTACATTCATACACCATGATATGTTCAGTCATTCACCAAGTGATGGGCATCCCATCAATAACCTATCTTTGCCACCACAAAAAAGATGCTATAAATATTTTTGTACATGTGGGTCCTTTTCCCATTTGCATGTTCTTTTTGGGATAGAGCCATAGAAGTAGCATTACTGGGTGAAAGGGTATGCACAGTTATATAGCCCTTTGGACATCATTCCAAATTTCTCTCCAGAATAGTTAGATCAGTTTACAACTCCACCAACAATGCATTAGTGTTTCAATTTTCCATAGCTTGTCCAGCATTCATCATTTTCCTGTTTTGTCATATTAGATAATCTGACAGGTGAGATGTGGTACCTAAGAGTTGTTTTGATTTGCATTTCTCTAACCAATAGTGATTTAGAGCATTTTTTCATATGACTAAAGATAGCTTTATTTTCTTACTCTGAAAATGGCCTGTTAATATCCTTTGACCATTTATACATTGGGGAATGACTTGTATTCTTATAAATTTGAATCAGTTCTTTATATGTTTTAGAAATGAGGCCTTTATCAGAAATATTGGTTGTAATAATTCTGCCCAAATTTTCTGCTTCCCTTCTAATCTTCATTTCATTGGCTTTGTTTGTGTAAAAACTTTTCTTTTTTCTTTTTTTATGTTATAAAATTGTTTATTTACTTTTACTTTACAACAGTCAGTATCACAATTCCTTGATTTTCAAATTTTCTCCCCCTCCCTCTCCTCCTCCCTATCCCTCATGGCAGCATGTAATCAAATACAGGTTCTAAAATACCTTCACATTAAACATTAATCAAGTTGTAAAGAAGAATTATGACCAATGGAGTGAACAACAAGGAAGAAGGGATGAAATGAAACAAAACACAAAAGAGAGAGAAGTTTGCTTCAATCTGCATTCAGATTCTGTAGTTCTTTCTCTGGATGTGAATATCCCTTTCCATCATGAGTCTTTTGTAGTTGTCTTCTGGCCTTGCATGGCTGAGAGGAGCCTGGTCTATCAAAGTTAGTTGTCACAGGTAAGTCTCTCCAGGTTATTATGAAGTCTATCTGCTCCTCATTTCTCATAGCACAGAAGTATTCCATTACATTCATATATCATAACATATTCAGCCATTCCCCGGTTGATGGGCATCCCCTTGATTTCCAGGTCTTTGCCACCAAAAAAAGAGCTACTATAAATAAATTTGTACAAATGGGTCCTTTTCCCACTTAGATGATCTCTTTGGGATACAGCCCTAAAAGTGGTACTGCTGGGTCAAAGGGTATATACTTATTTTTATAGCCCTTTGGGCATAGTTCCAGATTTCTCACCATAATGGTTAAATCAGTTCACAACTCCACCAACAATGCATTAGTATTCCAATTTTTCCACATCCTCTCCACATTTATAATGTTCCTGTTTTGTCATTTTAGTCAATCTGACTGGCTAGATGTTGTACCTCAGAGTTGTTTTGATTTGCATTTCTCTGGTCAATAGTGATTTAGAGCATTTTTTCATATGCTTATGGATATCTTTAATTTTTTCCTCTGAAAACTGCCTGTTCATATCCTTTGACCATTTATCAATTGGGGAACAACTTGTATTCTTAAAGATTTTACTTAGTTCTCTGTATATGTTAGAAATGAGGCCTTTATCAGAGATACTGATTGTAAAAATTCTTTCCCAATTTTCCACTTCCCTGTAAATCTTGATTATATTGACTTTATTTGTAAATAAAATCTTTTCAACTTAATGTAATCAAAATTATCCATTTTGCATTTTGTAATGTTCTCTAACTCTTGTTTAGCATTAAAATCTTCCCTTTTCCATAATTTGACAGGTAAATTATTTCTTGTTCTCCTAGATTGCTTACATTATCAGCCTTTATACCTAGATAGTGCACCCACTAAGACTTAGTTTGGGTATTTGTGTAAGATGTTGATCTATGCCCAGTTTCTGTCATACTATTTTCCAGTTTTCCAGGCAGTTTTTGTCAAATACTGAGTTCTTATCACAGAAACTGGGGTCCTTGGGTTTATCAAACAGTAGATTATTATAGTCATTGACTGCCGTGTCTCATGTATCTAATCTATTCCACTGCCAGTATCAAGTAGTTTTGATGACTGCTGCTTTACAATACAGATTAAAATCTGGTGTGGCTAGGCCATCTTCCCTAGCATTTTTCTTTTCATTAATTCCCTTGATATTCTGAACTTTTTTTCTTCCAGATGAATTTTATTGCTCTTTTTTTCTAGATCTATAAAATAATTTTTTGGTAGATTGATTGGAATGGCAATAAATAGGTAAATTAATTTAGATAGAATTGCCATTTTTATCATATTAACTTGACCCAGCTATGAGCAACTGTTGTTTTTCCATTTATGCAGATCTGACTTTATTTGTGTGAAAAATGTTTTGTAATTGTGTTCATATAGGTCCTGGGTTTGTTTTGGCAGGTAGATTCCCAAATATTTTGTAATGTGAACAAGTAACTTTGAATGGAATTTCTCTTTCTATTTCTTGTTGGACTTCATTAAAAATGTATAGGAATTCCAAGGATTTATGTGGGTTTATTTTATATCCTGCAATTTTGCTAAGTTTATTATCTCAAGTAGTTTTTTACTTGATTCTCTAGGTATATCATCATACTATCTGCAAAGATTGATAGCTGAGTCTCTTCTTTGCCTAATCTGATTCCTTCAATTTCTTTTTCTTCTATTATTGCTTATTGCTAACATTTCTAGTACCAAACTGAATAAAAGGGGTGATAGTGGACATCCTTGTTTCACCCCTGATCTTACTGGAAATGCTTCTAGCATATGCCCAATACATATATTCTTATGGTTTTAGATAGATGCTACTTACTATTTTAAGGAAGACTCCATTTATTCCTATACTTTCTAGTGTTTTAATTGCAGTGGGTGCTGTATTTTATCAAAAGATTTTTCTGCATTTATTGAGATAATCATAGGTTTCTACCAATTTTGTTGTTGATATGATGTATTATACTGATAGTTTTCCTAAAATTGAACTATCTTTGCATTCTTGGAATAAATCCTACCTGATCAAAGTGTATTATTCTCATGATAAGTTGCTGTAGTCTTTTTGCTAATATTTTATTTAAAATCTTTGCATCTATATTCATTAGGGAAATTGGTCTATAATTTTCCTTCTCCATTTTGTCTCTTCCTGATTTAGGTATCAGTACCATATTTGTGTCATAAAAAGAATTTGGTAGGACTCCTTCTTCTCCAATTTTCCCAAATAGTTTGTAAAGTATTGGAGTCAATTGTTCTTTAAATGTTTGATAGAATTCACTAGTAAATTCATCTGGCCCTGGAGATTTTTTCCTATGGAGTTCATTGTTTTCTTGTTCAATTTCTTTTTTCTGAGATGGGGTTATTTAAGTATTTTACTCCCTCTTCAGTTAATCTGGGCAATTTATATTTTTGTAAATAGACATCCATTTCACTAAGATTGTCAAATTTATGGGCATACAATTGGGCAAAATAATTCCTAATTATTGTTTTAATTTCCTCTTTATTGGCAGTAGATTTACCCTTTTCATTTTTGATACTGGTGATCTGTTTTTCTGCTTTCTTTCTTTTTTTGTCATAATTACAAAAGGTCTATCAATTTTATTGGTTCTTTCATAAAACCAGCTCTTAGTTTTATTTATAAATTCAATAGTTTTCTTAATTTTAATTTTAGTAATCTCTCCTTTGCTTTTCAGTATTTCTAATTTGGTATTTAATCATGGGTTTTCAATTTGTTCTTTCTCTAGCTTTTCAGTTGCATGCCTAATTTATTTATCTACATTTTCTCTATTTTATTCATGTATGCATTTAGAGACTTAAAACTTCCCCCAAGAACAACTTTTGCTGTATCCGACAAGTTTTGGTATGTTGTCTCATTATTGTCATACTCTTGAATGAATTTACTGTTTCTATGATTTCTTGTTTGACCCACCCATTCTTTAGTATTAAATTATTTATTTTCCAATTAGTTTTTAGTCTATCTTTTCATAGTCCTTTATTACATCTAATTTTTATTTCATAATGATCTAAGAAGGATGCATTTAATATTTCTGCCTTTATGCACTGGATTGTGAGGTTTTTAAGCCCTATTACATTGTCAAATTTTGTGTATGTGCCATGTACCACTGAGAGGAAGGTATATTCTTTTTTATTCCCATTCAATTTTCTCCAGAGGTCTATCATATCTACCTTCTCTAAAATTCCATTACGTCCTTAACTTTTCTTGTTTATTTTAAGCTTAGATTTATCAAGTTCAGAGAGGGGGAGATTGTATAGTTTTGATAGTATAGTTTTGCTATCTATTTCTTCCTCTGACTCTCTTAACTTCTCCTCTAAGATTCTGGATGCTATACTGCCTGGTGCACATGTGTTTAGTAATGATATTGCTTCATTTTCAATGGTGCCTTTTAGCAGAATATAGTTTCCTTCTTTATCTCTTTAAATTAGATCTATTTTTGCTTTATCTGAGATAAGGACTGCTACCCCTGCTTTTTTTTTTTTACTTTAGCTGAAGTATAATATATTCTACTCCAGGCTTTTGCATTTACCCTGTGTGTATCCCCCTGTTTCAAATGTGTTTCTTGTAGACAGCATATTGTAGGATTATGGCTTTTAATCCATTTTGCTATCTGCCTCTTTTTTATGGGAGAGTTCATCCCATCACATTCACAGTTATGATGACTATCTGTTTCTTTCCCTTCCTTGTTTTTGCTTTTATTTCTCCCTTCCCCTCCTTAAGAATTATCCTTCTGACCACTGCTTCACTCACTATTCCCTCCTTATGCACCCACTCTCTTTACCTACCCTTACCCCTTAGTACCTCTTCCCTCTCTTATATCCACTGACCATTTATCCCCCTTTCCCCTCCTACTGCCTGTAGGGCATGATAGATTTTATACTTAATTAAGTATCTTATTCACTCCTTGAACCAAAACCAATGAGAGTAAAGTTCATACAAGATTCATCTCCCTCCTTTCTTTACCTCTACTATAGTATGTTTTATCGTCTCTTTATGTGGCATAATTTACCATTTTCTGCCTCCTCCTTTCCTTTTCTCCCATTACAATCCCTTTTGCACCCCTTAATAAAGTTTTTTATCATCAGATTACTTAATTTACACCCACACTCTCTGTCTATGAATATCCCTTTTAAAGGTCATGATAGTTATACAATTCTCAATATTGACAGTTATCAGCTTCACATATAGGGATGTAAACAGTTTGCTCTTATTGAATCACAAGTTATGTGAGTGTGTGTGTGTGTGTGTGTGTATTTTCCCTGTTTACCTTTTTATGTCTCTCTTGAGTCTTGTATTTGGAGATCGAATTTTTCATTGAGCTCTGGTTTTTTCATCAGGAAGGTCTGAAAATCCCTTATCTCATTGAATGACTATCTCCTTGCCTGAAAGATTATGCTCAGTTTTGCTGGATAGTTGTTCCTTAGTTGTAGTACAAGCTCTTTTGCCTTATGAAATAACATATTCCAATATCTCAGACTTTTTAACATAGAAGCTGCTAGGTCCTGTGTGATCCTGACTATGGTTCCATGATATTTGAATTATTTCTTTCTGGCTGTTTGCAGTATTTTCCCTTTGACCTGATAATTCTGGAATTTGACTACTATATTTCTTGGAGTTTTCAATTTGGGACTGTTTTTAGGAGGTGTTTGGTGGATTCTTTTGATGACTATTTTATGCTCTGGTTCCAGGACCTCAGAGTAGTTTTCTTTGATAATTTCTTAGGCTTTTTTTTTCAATATGGCTTTCTGGCAGACTGATAGCTCTTAGATTATCTCTCCTGGATATGCTTTCCAGGTCAGTTGTTTTTCCAATGAGATATTTTCCATTTTCTTCTAAATTTTCAATCTTTAGGTTTTGTTTGACTGATTCTTGATGCCTCGTGGAGTCTTTAACTTTCCTTTTACTGATTCTAATTTTCCTCAGTTAATTTTTGAAGCAACCTTTACAAATGTTCAGATTTCATTATTAGGGATTTATTTTCTCCAGTTAGATTTTGTACCTCCCTCCCCAATTCACAAATTTTACTTGTTAAGGATTTGTTTCTTCAGTGAGATTTTTTTTCCATTTTGGCAATTGTAATTTGAAAAGAATTGGTCAATTTATCTTCTACCTCTATAATCTGGCTTTTAAAATCCTTCTTCCAGGTGGTGCAGTGAGTAAGAGCACCAGCCCCAGAGTCGGAAGACCTGGGATCAGTTCCAGGCTCAGATACTGGTCACATAACCTTGAGCAAGTTACTTAACCCCGATTACTTAAAAAAATTCCTTCTTGAGCTCTTCTAAGAATGCTTTTTGGGCTTGAGACCAGTTCATATTCCCTTCTGATGCCTCAGGTGTGGGTATAGAGTCCATGCTGTCCTCTGAATTTGGTTCTTCTTCCTTGCTATAATAGGATTCAATCGTTTTTGTTTTTGTTTTTCCAACTTGCTTTTGCCCATTGTGATTGCCTATTTTCTGGCTTTTAAAGTGGATTTCTGCTTCTAGGGTACAGAGGGCTCTGACTCAAGCTTCTTAAACTGGTATCTAGGGGCCTTGTTGTTGACTTTGTGTGCTGTGACCTCTGGGTGTCTAGACTGAGGCCAAGGTAAGGACTTTCAGTGCTTCCCCTGGGTTACACTGAAGCTCACAGAGTAAGGTTTGGGGGACGAGTGGTCTGGCCACTTCAGGTTTCCATTTCTGTGCCCCTGGGCTAGAGCTCAGGCAGACTCAGCATCTGCTGGCTAGGGTCATGCTGGTGTCTGAAGATTCCCCTGATTGCCCTAAGACCACCTGGGTTTCTGGTGTTAGTGCTTGCTGGTTCCCCGCTCCCCCTAACCCCCTTGGCTTTGGGATCTCCTGACGGCAAGCTGAGATGGATCTTGTTGGAACACCTCCCACCCTTCACTTCAGGCTTGTCACAGCCTCAGCCATGCCCTTCCTCTTGGACTTCCAAGCCTGCCACTGGTTCCACTATTTCAGGATTTTACACTGGTGCAATGTTCTTTTGGTTTTCAGGGTCAGAGAGGGGGATTGGATCAGCTAGGGTTTACTCCACCATCTTGGCTTTTGGAAGTTCAGGTAGGTGATTTTTAAATATCCAGGCTGTGGGTTGATAGCTCCAGGAATGGTTACTGCCACTGCTATAGGCCCTGCTCTTTCTCTTACCCAGACCTGACAGATCTTCTATCCTGAGATGAGAGGTCTGAGAATCACCCCTGTGGTGGATCCACGTACTGGGCCTTGCTCTGGCTTTGCTGTCATCTGGTCTCAGGTCAGCACTGGTGCAGCCCCCACAATCCCCCTGGCCTAGACTTATGTGTGCTGGGAATATGCCATGCTTCTGGACATGGAATCTTCCACGTTCCATCTCCCAATGGATT
This sequence comes from Petaurus breviceps papuanus, assembly GCF_028583685.1. NCBI lineage: Eukaryota > Metazoa > Chordata > Mammalia > Diprotodontia > Petauridae > Petaurus > Petaurus breviceps. The sequence continues at coordinate 129,422 of NW_027185597.1, read as the reverse complement.
CTGTCACTCTAAAATCCATTTAGATTCACTTTTTAGAGGTTACTGACAGAATTTATGGAGGAGTTCAGGTGAGTTAATGTTTTCACTCTGCCATCTTGGCTCCACCCCTCAATGTCATGAAAACTTTTCAATTTAATGTAGTCAAAATTATTCATTTTGTGTTTCATAAGATTATCTATCTCTTGTTTGTTATAAATTCTTCCATTCTCCATAAATCTGACAGGTAAACTATTCCTTGCTCTCTCCTTTTGGTATAGTATCAGCCATTTTATCCAAATCATGTATCCATTTTGACTTTGTGTTGGTATACCGTGTAAATATTGGTCTATGCCCAGTTTCTGCCACACTATTTTCCAGTTTTTCCCAGCAGTTTTTGTTAAATAATGAGTTCTTGTCCCAGAAGTTGGAGTCTTTGAATTTAACAAAGAGTAGATCACTATAGTTATTGACTACTATCTTGCATACCTAACTTATTCCACTGCTCTCTTTTCTTAGTCAGTACTAAGTAGTTTGATGATTATAATATAATTTATGGCTAGGTTACCTTCCCTTGCATTTCTTTTCATTAATTCCCCTGACATCATGGAACTTTTGTTCTTCCAGATGAATTTTGGTATTACTTTTTCAAGCTCTATAAAATATTTTTTTTTTAGTTTGATTCATATGGCACTGAATAAGTAAATTAATTTAGTTAAAATTGTTGTTTTAATTATATTAGCTCTGCCACCCAGGAGCAAATGATTTTTCCCCAATTATTTAAATCTGACTTTATTTGTGTGAAAAGTGCTTTGTAATTGTGTTCAAATAGTCACTGGGTTTGTCTTGGCAGGTAGAATCCCAAATATTCTATATCATCTATAGTAAATTTCAATGGAATTTCTCTTTCTATCTCTTGCTGTTAGACTTTGTTGGGAATATATAGAAATGCCGATGATTATGTGGGTTTATTTTATATCCTGCAACTTTGCTAAAGTTGTTTATTATTTCAAGTTATTTTTTACTTGATTCTCTAGGATTATTTAAGTATATGATGATATCACCTGTAAAGAGTAATAGCTTAGTTTGTTCTTTGCTATTCTAATGCCCTCAATTTCTTTTTCTTCTCTTATTGCTAAAGTTAACATTTCTAGTACAATACTGATTAACAGTAGTGATAATGGACATCCTTGTTTCACTCCTGATCTTATTGGAAATGCTTCTAGTTTATCCTGATTACATATAATACTTGCTGATGGGTTTAGGTAGATGCTATATATCATTTTAAGGAAGACTTTATTCCTATGTTCCCTTGTGTTTTTAATATGAATGAGCATTGTATTTTGTAAAAAGCCTTTTCTGCATCTATTTAGATAATCACATGATTTCTGTTAGTTTGTTTTAATTGATGTGATCAATGATGCTGATAGTTTTCCTAATATTCAACAAGTCCTACATTCCTGGTATAACTCCCACCTGGTCATTGTATATTGTCCTCATGATAAATTGTTGTAATCTCTTTGCTAATATTTTATTTAAAAATTTTGCATCTATATTCATTAGGGAAACTGGTCTATAATTCTCTTTCTCTGTTTGGTCTCTTCCTAGTTTAGGCATCAGCACCATATTTGTATCATAAAAAGAATTTGGTAGAACTCTTTCACATATTTCCTGACCATAGTTTATATAGTATTTGAATTAATTGTTCTTCAAATGTTTGGTAGAATTCACTTGCAAATCTACCGGGCCCTGGATATTTTTTATCTAGGGAGTTTGTTTTTTTTTTTAATGGTGTATTCAATTTATTTTTCTGAAATGCTGTTATTTAAGTATTTTAATTCCTCTTCTATTAATCTGAGTGATTTATATATATATATATATATATATATATTTGTAAATATTCATCCATTTCACTAAAATTGTCAAATTTATTGGCATACAATTGGCCAAAATAGCTCTTATTTATTGTTTTAATTTCCTCTGCATTAGTGGTGAATTCACCCTTTTCATTTTTGATACTGGTAATTTGGTTTTCTTCTTTTTTAAAATCAAAATCACCAAAGGTTTACCTATTTTATTGGTTCTTTCATAAAACCAGCTCTTATTTTATTTATTGGTTTTCTTAATTTCAATTTTATTAAAATATCCTTTGTTTTTCAATATTTCTAATTTGGTATTGGGAATTTTTAATTTGTTCTTTTTCTAGCTTTTTTAAATTGCATTCAATTCATTGATCTCCTCTTTCTTTATTTTATTCATGTAAGAATTGAGAGATATAAAACTTCCTCTATGAACCACTTTTGTTGCATCGCCTAAGTTTTGGTATGTTGCCTCATTATTGTCATTCTCTTGGATGAAGTTATTGTTTTATGATTTATTGTTTGACACACTCATTCTTTAGGATTATTTATTTTCCAACTAATTTTTAGTTTATCTTTCTGTGCCCCTTTATTACATGTAATTTTTATTGCATCATGATCTGAAAAGGATGCATTTAATATTTTTGCCTTTCAGCATTGGATTGTGAGGTTTTTATGCTCTAATACATGGGAATTTTTTGTGTAGGTGCCAAGTACTATTGAGAAAAAGGCATATTTCAGTCATCAGCCCACATAAATCATCAATATTTCTATATATTACTAAAAAAGCACAACCGTAAGAGAGAGAAAGAGAAATTCCATTTAAAGTTACTGTAGACATTATAAAATATTTGGGGTTCTACCTGCTAAGACAAACCCAGGGACTATATGAACACAATTACAAACCACTTTTCACACAAATAAAATCAAATTTAAATATTAAGAAAAACATCAGTTGCTCCTCAGAAGGCCAAGCTAATGTAATAAAAATAACAATTCTAAATAAATTAATTTACTTATTCAGTGCCATACCAATCAAACTAAAATAAAAATATTTTATAGAACTAGAAAAAATAAAATCAAAACTTATCTGGAAGAACAAGGTCCATAATATCAAGGAAATTAATGAAAAGAAATGCAAAGTAAGGTGGCCTAGCCATACCAGATCTTTAATTATATTATAAAGCAGCAATCATCAAACTATTTAGTACAGGCTAAGAAGAGAAAGTGATGGATCAGTGGAATAGGTTAGGTACACAAGACAGTAGTCAATGACTAGAGCAGTCTATTCTGTGGTAAACTCAGACCCCAGCTTCTGGGATAAGAATACACTATTTGACAAAAACTGCTGGAAAACTGGAAAATAGTAAGGCAAAAACTGGGCGTAGACCAACCTCTTACACAGTATACCAAGAAAAAGTCAAACTGGGTACATGATTTGGATATAAAGGCTGATATTACAAGCAAACTGGGAGAGCAAGGAATAGTTTAACTGTCAGATTTATGGAGAGTGGAAAAATTTGTTACCAAACAAGAGATAGAGAACATTATGAGATGCAAAATGGTTAATTCTGATTATGTCAAATTGGAAAGTTTTTGCACAAAGACAATGCAAAGAAGATTAGAAGGGAAGCAAAAAATTGGGGCAGAATTTTTATAACCAGTGTCTCTGATGAAGGTCTCATTTCTAAAATATAGAGAAACGAATCAAATTTATAAGAATACATGTCATTCCCCAATTGATAAATGGTCAAAGGATATGAACAGGCCATCTTTAGAGTAAGAAAATAAGGCTATCTATAGTCATATAAAAATGCTCTAAATCAGTATTGGTTAGAGAAATACAAATCAGATTAACTCTTAGGTACCACATTTCATCTGTCTGATTGGTTAACATAACAAAACAGGAAAATGATGAATGCCGGAGAAATTGTGGGAAAATTGAAACACTAATGCATTGTTGATGGAGTTGTAAACTGATACAGTCATTCTGGAGAGCGATTTGGAATGAGACCCAAAGGGCTGTAAAACTGTTCATACTCTTTGACCCATTAATACCACTTCTAGGACTGTATGCCAAAAAGATAATTACAAATGGGAAAAGGACCTACATGTACAAAAATATTTATAAGATCTTTTTATGGTGACAAAGATTGGACATTGAGGGAATGCCCATCAGTTGAGGAATGACTGAACAAGTTTTGGTATATAAATCTAGTGTAATGCTATTGTGTTGTAAGAAGATGAGCAGGCAGATTTCAGAAAGCCCTGTAAAGGTTTATAGGAACTGATGCTGAGTAAAGTCAGGAGAACACTGTACATCTGTACATAATAACAGCCACATTGTGCAATGACTAACTTTAACAGACATCTCTTCATAGCAGTGCAAGGATCTAAGATAAATCCAAAAGATTCATGATAAAAAAATGCTTTCTGTATTCAGAAAAAGAATTTTAGAGTCTGAATGCAGATGTAAGTTTCTTTTTCTTTCTCTCTCTCTCTCTCTCTCTCTCTCTCTCTCTCTCTCTCTCTCTCTCTCTCTCTCTCTCTCTCTCTCTCTCTCTCTTTCTCTCTCCTTTCTTGTGATTTCTCCTACTGTATCTAATTCTTCTGGAAACATGACTAATGTGAAAATAAGTTTAATATGAATGTATATGTAGAGCCCACATAAGATTGCACTCCATCTTGGAGTGGGGAGAGGAGAGAGATGGGGAGAAAATTTGGAACTCAAAATCTTACAGAAGTAAATTTTAAAGACTAAAAGTAAATAAATTAATTTTAAAAAAGGAAATTAGAAAAACAACTTTGCAAGATTTAAGAATTCTGACCAATACTACAGACCATGATCCTAGAGAACAAAGATGAAATACACTCCCCACCTCTTGATAGATGAGAATTCAATATACGTTTTTGGATATGGCCAATGTGGGAATTTGCTTTGTTTGACTATGTGTGTGTGTATATATATGTGTGTGTGTGTGTGTGTGTGTGTGTGTGTGTGTGTGTGTGTGTGT
>NW_027185597.1:124274-124563 GCF_028583685.1 Petaurus breviceps papuanus | reverse complement strand
TGTGTGTGTGTGTGTGTGTGTGTGTGTGTGTGTGTGTGTGTGTGTGTGTATTACCATAGTTTATTTTGGTTTTCTTCCTTTTTTTTCAATTAGGGGATGAGATTTGGAAAAAGAAAACATATGCTTGTCAATAAAAAAAGGTAATTTTTAAAACAACAGCACAACCAAAAGAACTGGAAGAATATGTTAGAACAAGTAATAGCCATGAGGAGGTACACATATATATGAATATGACCTATCTAATCTATCTATCTATCTATCTATCTATCTATCTATCTATCTATCTATC
>NW_027185597.1:114725-124264 GCF_028583685.1 Petaurus breviceps papuanus | reverse complement strand
ATCTATCTATCTATCTATCTATCTATCTATCTATCTATCTATCTATCTATCTATCTATCTATCTATCTAGGAGAGGCAATGCAGGTACAAGGGATTTACCTGCAAGTCAATAGTGGCAGCACGTGGCATCCTGATGTTTGCAGTAAAGCCTTCAGGGAGGTAAAGTCCAGTGCTCACCCATACAGTAACATCTGAAGAGAAACATAATAATGTATGTAATTATTCTACCCTGATACCCTCATTCTCCTTACCTCACCCACTTCTCCTACATCAACTCTCTGACCTCTACCCCCAGTACCCTACTACAGTCCTCACATTCCTTTCTAAAGTACAGATATTCCCAAGAGCTTTTCTATCCCCTTTCTAGAGCCCCATATTTCCTTCTGGAGCCTTCACATTTCCTCCAAAAGACTTGCTATCCTCTCTTTAAATACCAGATTGCCCAACCCTTTCACGACTTTCTTACACTCTAACTACCCCCAATAATTCAAACCCCATCACCTGAAAGAGATAGGCTCTTATCACACCTGAAATCCTGTACTGTCCTACTGGATTTATCCAGCCCATTCTTTCCCAACTATCCATTGGCCCTCATCCTCCATCTTTACCTGGACTGGTACCATTGATCTCCATGGTGACAGGGGGTCCTAGGGAGTACAGTTGGGAAGGGCAAGTCCCATTACTAGCTCTGTGGACCAGTGAAAAGCAATCAGTCCCACTTTGAGCAAGCTCAGTGGCCACACAGAGCAGGGTGGCCTCAAAGGAATTGCTGTGCACAGGATGATCTTTGCTGACATTGGGGAGACCAGTTTGTTTGAGCACCTTCCTCAGGAATCTATGTAGGGAGGCATAGGCAGGGATTCCTTCTGCAGGAATCTTCAGGAAGGCTCCACAGTCCTTCCTTAGCTTCGACTGCCAGCCTTCTGCCAAGAACTTGCTTCCTTTTACTTCCTCCTGGAACTGAGACAAAGCTGAGCGGAAGTGATAGATCCCTTTACCAGGCACAAGGACAGGAAATCGGCCACTTTCTAGGTAACAATCGAGGATGCTAAGGCCCAAGGGGTTGAGGATGTGGTTCCCAGGATAATCAGCCACAGCAGCCTTGCCAGGATTCTGGGAGGCCCACCACCAGGCTTGGCCCCCAATCAGTAACCCTCCACCCTCTGCCACAAACTCATGCAGTTTCCTGGCCTCTTGGTCACTGTAGGCTGAACAGCAGTAAACACTCAAACCAGTGGTCAGATGGGATTCTAGGCTGCATTCCAGGCCTTTTTCAGACACCAGGGAACAGAGTTTTTTAAGATTAGGGTTAACCCCAATTCTGCCTGCTTGTCCCCCTGCCAGCCAGGTAATAGCATTGCAGAGAAAAGGGCCCAGCTTGGGGGCACAGAGCATGGCCTCATGAGCAGCAAGCACCACTCTGCCCCGGCCATAGTGAGCAGCTGCCAGAAAGCAACCAAGGGAAGAGTCTAGACCAAGAGGGAAGGCCAAGGCTCCATGAACCAGAAGCTGAGAAGGCACTCCACCAGTATTGATATCCAGTTCTGTTATGCCATCCAGGAGCTGTCGTTGGTCCTGAGAGAGGTCCTCCCCAAACCTGAAAATGAACCATTTTTTCCAATTAGTGACTGAAGGAATGATGTGGAACAGGGGAGATGGGAATATTTCTGCAAAAGCACAATAATCACTTATTCTATATGACCCCTATTTCCTGTGCCCATTATATTCAGGGGCCTACTCAGACACAATCATAGACTCTGAGAGATGCAAACAACCTCCAAATTGATCTAATAACAGCCACACGAGAAGCATGGCACCCTCTATAATCAAAAGAAGTCATCCAACCACTGCTTGAACTCACCATGCCCTGAAACAGATCATTGACTTTCTGGGCAGTGGCAACTATTATGATAGGCTCCCTTTACTGAGTCATCCCCAATGGTTACAGAGATTGGGGGTGCAAAAGTGACAGAGGGCTACCACTATTGACTTGCATACAGAATTGCACACTGAAGAAGCAAAACTATCTGGATAGTGACCAGGCTAGCAGATGATGTTTTCTGGGGTGACAGGTATGATGTCATGCATCCAGCCAGACAGTATGATAAACTTTGTATGACATGTGAGGGAACTCAATGTATTATGTGCCCACATAAAATAATAATTAATAATAGCAGCATTTATAAAGAAAAAAGAAAGGTTTCCTTACAATGAAATGAAATTTTATTCCATATAATTTCTACTGTTGTTCCTGGTTCTGTCCTTTGAGACTAAGAAAATAGATTGCCTTCTTCATATGAGAATTCTTCAGTTACCTGAAGAAAATTATCAAGCTATTATGTTTCCCTTTTTACTTCTCTATACTAAACATTATTACTTCCTTTAACTTATAACCATGTGGTATGTTTTCCTGTGTATTCTTCTTCACGGTCACCCTCCTTTGGGAATTTATACCATCTTCCCACTTCTTTCTGCATCAGTACATTCAAGTCTTCCCAGATTACTTGAAGCCATTTTTTTCCATCATTTCTAATAGCTCATAGTATTGAACCACAGAAGGTATTTTCAGCCACTTTTTTTCTTTTAGAGAAATGGGCAAAGTAAGGATTAGTATATTTAAAAACGTGTTTCATTTATCCTTCCACAGAAGTTCTTTATTATGTCATGGAGGTGACTAAATTCTTGTTGACTATGTCAGTGTAGAAGAGGTTCTAAAAGGTTCTATTAAGCCTGAAAGGAAGGCTCTTTCATTGATCCAAAGATTAGTTCACTAAGAAAAATCAACTCAATTGTCCACAAAATGATGATTTCTTTTTGTACATGACCTAGATAAAAATACAAAGCAGTCCTCAAGCTTTTGTGTCTCACCTCTACTTCTCTACGAGTGAAAGAGCTGTGTTAAAGGTGGCAAAAGAGACTGATAATCACATTGTCCTCAGTGTATCTTAATGAATACTTATTCATCTAAATGTTGGTTGTCCTAATATGTTCTACTGTTCAAAAACAAAGTTAATACTTATAGAAGAAATAAAGCACATTAATATTAAAATTATTATTATTAATAAAAACAAAAAAAGCCTTAAAAAGCTTAACATAAATGGGTAGGCAACTCTCAATTTCTTCTTAGAGAAGGCAAGTAGAGCAGTTTGGTTTGTGTCCAAAGTTAACAAGAAACATTATTTCATGGGACATTTGGTCATCTCACCTTGCTCATCCATAATAAGCATAAAAAAACAAATCAGTATAAAAATAGTTCAAAGCATGACACATTAGAATTAGCAGGAACCTTAGAGATTTTGTAGATAAAGAAACCATGGGCTCAGATTAGTTAAGAGACATACCCAAAATACAGTGTTAATATCTAAGGTAGATTCCTAACCTACATCTTCTTACACTAAGTCAAGTGGTCTATCCCCTACACTAACCTGCCTCTTGCAGTACCTACCTTCCTGGATTGTCATGAAGATTAAATGAAATAATATCTGTAAAGCACTTAACAAAGTGCCTAGAATTTAGTAGGCACTTAATAATTTCTTGTTCCATCTACACCTAGAATATCTTGTTGATTTACCAGTCTACTGATCCTATCAAAAAAGAAATAAAGTTAATCTGGCAAAATCTGTTCTTGATTAAGCCATACTAGGTCTTTAAAGTCATCAATACTATGCCTAGATACTCATCATTTGACTTTGTGAATATATATTAACCATCCTGTTGATAAAATAGTCTAGAATTTGACAAGGAATTCAAATCAAGCTCACTGGCCCATATAGTTTGTAAACTCCACACTCTTCCCTTTTCTGAACATCAAAATAAATCGTTTTCATGTCCTATAGGGCTCTTTCCTGTTCTTCCCAATCTTTTATTCAAAGATCCTTGTCAATAGTTCAGTAATCATATTTGCTGGCATTTTCAGTACCTAGATGTAAAGTTCATCTGGGCCTAGTGACTTAAATTCATCATGAACAGAATTACTGTGTCCTTATTTGTCTCTCTATTCAGTCTTCTGTTCCCTTTTCCAAAATGGACACTGATGTTCATATGGTAATAATCCCATGGTTCTTCCTCTAACCAAATATAAACTGCTGATGATGGATTTTCAATAGTTCTGTCTGTCCATAGCATTCCTGTCACCTGACAATACAAATGAGACTTACTCTTCTCAAAATGTCTAGTTCTATTTCTGTTTCATTAAGGGGACTATGTCTATTCTTAATAAATCCTTACTATACCCCTGATACTCACCTGACTGTAAGTGGAATTTTAGGTACTTTCTTAGAGACCTTGAGGAAATCTGTATCTCCATAGGTATCTGTGAAGTACACACCAGCTACACTGGTCACCTGGTTCCCAGGGAAGTTGGACAGAACTTTGTCATGTCCGGGTTCACTTGCCCAGTACCAAGCTTGGCCCCCAATGAGTAAGCCCCCACCATTTTTCACAAACTGAATCATCTCTTTGGCCAAGGTACTATCATAGGCATTGATGCAGTAAACTCCTAGGGAGTCCTCAAGGTCATTCACGGTCTGCACATTCATCCCAGAATTATAGAGAATGCCAGTGAGAGGTTCCACAGATGTGTGCACTCCAACAGTTCCTCCTGGGCTGCGGTTGAGCCAGCCCACAGCATTGCAAAGAAACAGAGCCAACATGCTATCTTGTAGGTAGTCCTCATGGGACATGACTACCATTCGGCCCTGGCCATAATGGGAGGCAGCAATGAGGACCTGGCCATTCTTATTCACCAATACTGGGAAGGGAGCTTCACCAATCAGCAACAGCTCACAAGGAATAGGGCGCTTGGGAAAATTCCAACTGTTCAGCCCTCTCACTAGGACTTCAAAATCATCTGATGGAGACATTGTCATTGTTTTCTTTTCTTTTCTTTTTTGCCTGCTGTGGGGAGAGAAGCAAAGTTTCAGATTGATGATATAGCCCTAATCCTGCCCTTCCCTCCACAGAACCTGGCACACAGTAAGTGCTTAATAAATGCTTATATCATTCTGCTCTTAGAATTCCTTGTTGATGTGCCAGTCTCGTAACCCTATCAATAAAGGAAATGAGACTAATTTGACATTATCTGCTCTAGATGAATCCATGTTGTCTCATTTTGGTCATCACTCCCATTTCTAGATGTCCACCATTTAATTTTCTGGACATTCACTAATGATCTTTTAAGGACACATTCTAGATTTTGACTAGGAGTCAGACAGATCATTAGCTAAATAGTATGCTCATTCCATTCACTTCCCTTTTCTTTTGAAAATCAGAAAACATTAGTGCTAATCCACTAGTCCCCTTCCCCCTAAAGGTGCTGGAGAAGAATGATATCAACAGCAGCAGCTCTTTGCTTTGCAGAGATTCATGTGTAGGACTCAAAGAGATTTAAAGACAATAATTCATTTCTTTGACCAGGGAATTTTTCTCTATTCTACAAGTGAGAAAACTGAAGCAAGGGACTCAGCCACAGTAACTAGGGAAGGCAGTACATGTCACCAGAGACTGAATTTTATCCATGTAGTCTCACACTCAGCCAAACACAGATCATCTTCTTCCATGAAGGAGAGGGAAGGAAACAGGCATTTATTAAGTGCCTATCAGGTACCAAGCACTGTGCTAAATGCTTTACAGCTATTTATTTAACTTAATCCTTAAAATAGCCCTGGGAGGGAGGTGTTATTTTTATTTTCTTTTTACAATTCAGGAAGCTGAGGCAAACAGAGATTAAGTGACCCATGAAGGAAAACACAGCTAGTAATGGTCTCAGTCTGTATTTGAACTCAGATCTTTGAGATTCTACACCTAGGCTCAATGTAGTGTACCCCAGAGAAGCTTAGGGGATAAAGGAAAGGACAATCAGCTCAGAGGGGCTTCTCGTAGTTAACACTCCAGGAAGAATTGAAACTGTGCTGGAAACTCCCTGGTAGGATTCTAGGAAAAGGAAGATTAGAAATAACCAAGCTATGCCAGACTCACTCCCCCACAGGCACTGGAGATGTGCATACCATATATCACATTTCACTCCATTCTTACTCTCTCCTTACCTCCCCTCAATCTGCCTTCTGTCTTACCTGCTCTCCTGAAAATGTTCTCTAAGGGCATCACTGACCTCCCAATTTCCAAATCTCCTGGCCTTTTCTCGCTGATTTCTTGGTAACATCTGCTACTTTTCACCATGTACTTCTTCCTTTTTCCAGGACATTACTCCTCCCCTCCCCCAACTCCCCACTCCTCTCTCTTCGGGTTCTCCTACCACGGAGATAGGGCAGAGATCTGCTGGAAGAATCCTTAAGAGATTATTGAGTCCATCTCTACCCCCTTCTACACTTGGGTCCATTTTACAGAGAATGGATGGAGAATGAGAGGAACCAACTTGCCCAGACTACACAGGAAGGTGTGGCTGACCAGAGTAGCCTTGTTCTTCAGAGTCTAGGCCAGTGTTCTTTTCACTACCCTCTGATTGCTTCTCCAGGAGCCTAGACCCCCAGGGCTAGAAGGAACTTTAGAAGTCATTTAGTATGATTCCTTCATTTTTATAGATAAGAAAGCAGTCATTGAGGGAATTTCCCAGGGTCACACGGAAGTGTGTCATTTTAATTTATTTTCTCTGATTCAAAATCCTCTAATAGTCTCTGTGTTCTTCCCAGCCTGGGAGTCTGAGACTTACCCTTGAACTAGCTGAGTGACTTTGGGAACAGTACAAAATATTCTATGATACTGCTCTGGGAAGGGGGTCTGTTTCAGACTGAAGGGGCAGTAAATATTAGGGGCAAATATAAAGAGAGAGAGACAGGCCCCAAGATCAATGAGTAAACTCCTTTGTCATTTTGGGGGTATAGAGGTTATTCATTATATACATACCCCATTCACAAGCCCCTAGATAACCATCTGCACCCCAAAACTGTTACCTGCTCACTTCCCATCTCGTACACCCAGCCCAGAAAACCAGATTGCTGTCCTTTGGAGGGGCCAGGAGGGAGGGTGGGACCCTTCTGCCCAGAGAAACAGAGAAAGGAGAAAACTCACATTCCAGTCCTTCAGCTTCAGCTCTAGGATCTCAAGGAGAAAGGGGAAGCCTCCTGAGAAGTGAAAAGGAAGGAAAAGGGAAAACAGAGACTTATAGAGCTGAAGGGGGTGTGTCTGAGTCTGCCTTCTCTCCACTTCCTGGTCGGCTTGGCTGCAGGCCTGAGTGAGGTGGAGCTTGCAGGGAGACCAAGCTGCTCCCTGTGCCAGCTTATTTCTAGGCCTCAGACGTCATTCAGGGACTGAGGGGACAAGCAGGGCAAGATTTAAGAAGAAGGGAAGAGACTGACAGAGGGAGGAGAAGGATTAGAGGGAGAGTGAGAGGGGAAAAGAGGATGGAGAGAGGAGAGGAGGGCAAGGGAGAAAGGATGTGAGGGAGAGGGAGATGGAGAAGGGGAGAGAGGAGGAGAGAAGGGGGAGAGGGAAAAAGAGAGGGAGATGGATAGGGAGAGGAGGGGGAGATGGAGAAGGAGGGGGAGATGAGCAGAAAGAAAGGAAGGGAGAGAGAGAAAGGTGAGGAAGGGGGAGGAGGAGAGAGAAAGAGATGGAGAGGGGGAGGGAAAGGGAAATGGAGAGTGATTAGAATTCCAAAATCTTAACCGTTTTAGGTGTCATGGAGTCCTGATGTGCTCAAGCCAGCTTGGCCTACTGCTAAATTTTTCAGTGTAAACATTTACACCCTGGAAATCAGCAAAGGCTGATAAGCCTTGATTTATTTTGTTGATAATCTAGACTTAACAAAGTAATGGAAAAAATATTAATGCTGATTATATTTAAAAGTGTGTCATTTGTACATTGTTTTACCCCTGAGAACCAGTTGTTAAACAGTTATCATCACACCCCTGCCTTTTAGCACTCTGGTAGTCTAATAGACTACTTCGCCCTTTGGGGAATAAAGTTATTAAAAGTATAAATATATGCAAAATTAAATATGATATGAAATAATAATATGTAAAATTAAAAAGAAACCCAACTATATTGAAATAGTTCTAAATATATTAAAAAAGGGGAAAAGAAAGTTCTATGGAAGCCAAGTTAAGAAACCCTGGATTAGACGTTCAACTCTGCTTGCAGAATCAATTAACCTTTTTAAGCCTTATTAGTTTCCTCTTCTGTAAAAGAATAGCAATGGTTTAGTGGTTATGTGAGAGCTTACTCACAGTGAAGTTACATCATTTTTTTTAACTCCCTGTTACATTCCTATCTCTTCTCCATACTTTAAACCAGTTCAATCTCTTAAGTAACTCTTGGTTTCCCTGAAATGAGGTAATTTGAAAGAAAACCATTCTAGTCCACTTCTGATTGGGCATTTCCAAATTTGGTGAAAGGAAATACATAATGAAGGATTGGAATTGCTTCATGCCAATTAGTAAACACTTATGAAAGATTGTGAGCTTGCCTCACCAGCTAATGGTGAAGAAGGACAGGTGGAGTTAGGATCAGAACAAGAGAAGCCCAATAGCTTCCACATTTTGCACTCCCTGGCAGACACCATTTGAGCAATGGAGGCAGTGCCCTTCTCATAAGAAAGAATAAAGACCTTTTCTGATCTCAGATTCAAACTCCAAACTTTTTCATCTCACACAGTTATATATATGGCAAAGTGCTTTACATATAGTAGTCAACAATTTAGATTTGTGGTTTCCTGTGCAATTATATATATATTTTCTCTTCTACTATGTTATGGAAATGCTTGTTTTCTTTCTTAGGTTTAGAATAAAAAAAATTTAAAAAATTATTAAGTACCTATTACATTCTGAAATGCTGGAATACTAAGACAATACTAGGGTCTACCTTCAAGAAGCTTACATTGTGGAAAGGATAAAAGATAAAACATGTATATGATAAAATATGTATAGCATTGGAGTTCCTGATGGAGGGGCCCTGTCCTGTTCACCCATTTCAAGGTAGGTATAGATAGTCTTTGGCAGATTCGTGGTTTTAAACTCAAATAGAAATGGCTGCCTGCATGCTTGCATAGTGACTTGGAAAACCACAAATAATCATCATTTATGTTGTATTTATATTTATTTTGTTAAATTTTTTTCCAGTTACATTTTAATCTGATTGGGCAGCACTCCAGAGTTTTGTAGACCTCAAGTTTGACATCTTTGGTAGACCATGATGACTCTGGTGGACCAGGATACCCAAGCAGCAAACTAACAACTACCCAAACAGGTTCAGGGAGAAGAACAGCAAAATGTGACTTATGCAAGTATTTCTAAGTTCTCATTACACATGCTAATTTAGTGCTACAGAAACCATAGATATACACTTCTCAATGTATGCAATCAAACTTTACTGATCAAAGTATTCAAGCAGTGCCTTCTAAAAACAGATCACCATCATTCTGACATTTTAAAGGTTCCAAAAGGCTTCTTCTTACTTGACTAGATGAAGTTCTTTTCTGCCCATCTGAATGTTGCTGGTATCTCAGAAGAGAAGGAGACAGAGGGAGAAAAAGAAAAAAGAGGGAGAGAGAGAGAGAGAGAGAGAGAGAGAGAGAGAGAGAGAGA
>NW_027185597.1:42693-114625 GCF_028583685.1 Petaurus breviceps papuanus | reverse complement strand
GGGGAAGTCTAATGGATTCTTGAGCTACTGTCTGAGTCCAGAGACTTGTGACTTCCTCTGAGTTCAAGGAGTCAAGCTATGTTGGAGTCTGGACTTGTTGACTTGTTCGGATCTGGGAGGGTGCAAAGTCCCCTCTGGACAGGTGTGCCATATCTTTCCCCAAGAAGAATATTTGGCAATCAGTATCAAGCAATATTGCTGTATCTCCCACAAACAGTCTGGGCTTGCAGGAAGCAGCCTTGGTAGTCAAGGTCTTTTGCTGTTATCTATTTTTAGCTGAGTGCATCCCTAAGAAACTGGTGATCCTAAGTTCACTTGTGAAACTTTCCATGTATAAACCGGAAAGATATATAATCAACTATACTACTCCAATCAACCAGCATTGTTATCCAACTATACTCCCCTAGCCCAATTCTCTTTAGTTCACCATCTGTCCGTCAAGGTCAGTTGCTGGCAGAACAGGAAGAGCACAGAGGGAGAGAGAGGCAGAAAGGGGGATGGAGGACACTAGAAAGAACGAGCCCACTGGGCATTGATTGGGCTGTATTCATTGGCAATTAAATATAAAATAACTGACAATCGTTATGGAGGAGCTATTTGCAAATATCCAAAAGGCCTCTCAGCTTATGTCTATCATTCCAAAATGTATAGCCTAACATTCCTTTTTCTTTGTGGGTCTAATGCTACCTGTTCCATAATGAATTTATGTTTGTATTCCGGTTACTTTTTTTTAACTCCCTGTCTCTAGAGCAAAAAATAGGATTTTTTATTCCTTAGGAACCTGAGATGGGGATGCAGTCAAAACTCTGGGAAACCTTGTTCTATTGAGAAGACAGCCAATCTCAGAATAATCAACTGAGAGCAAATCAGCAGGACACATAAAGGCCTGGAATTGATGAAAACAGCCAGGCCCCATGGCCTCAGACTAGCAATGCCTAGATACCTGCTATTCTAGACAAAAGAGTACAAAATATATACAATGTTCTTTTCTTCAGCAAGAGAGAGTAACTGAGGAGGTGGGAGAGTGGATATCAGAAAAGATTCATTACCTGAAATGCAGGCCAGTCTTGTGTTACAAAATAGAGAGTAGTTTGGGTGTGAGCATCCTTATTGCCCTGATGGTCCTTTGTACCTTGTAAATGACAATGCATACCCATTTATGTAGGATTGCTTGAGTGAAGATCAGAAAGTCAAGTTACATAAAATGGTCATTCCCTTGGATTATAAACTCCTCGAGGTCAGGGACCGATTTTTGCCTCTTTTTGTATCCCCGGTGCTTAGCACAATGCCCAACACATAATAGGCAATTCACAAATGTTTATTAATTGATAGCTCACAACATAATAGGACAGGTTGTTGGTTGCCAGGGTATTGCATATTTTATAGATGGCTATTAAAAGTCATCATACCTAAAGGCTTATAAAAAAACTATGCATTTTAAAAAGATCTTTTTTTTTTTGTCTGGGGCAAAAGTAGTTAGAGTGTGGGGATGGGGGTAGGTGAACAGTTTTAATTTGACTGTAGTAAGGGACACTGACGACACAGGAGGCTGGGGAGGAAAGTCAGATCTGGGAAAGGCTATGGTGAAAGGACCTTGGGTGATGGCAGTGTGGACTTAGGGAAGACCACTAGATAAGAAGTAGAGATCATGGGCACTAAGGGGAAGAGGCAGTACAGTCCTGCATCATAGGGACATGCCTACCTGAACACTGATTCTTTATTTCTCCTCTGTTAGTTTTAGATTTCATACAGTTGTGTCATCATATGAGTCTAATGATTGGTGGAAACAAGAGTATCTCTTTAATGTCAAAATTAGTAGAAATGCTTGACTCATATTTTCTGTCTTAGAAAGCAAAATAGCACCGTTAGCCATAGGGGAAAAAAACTAGTGACATCTCTACACGTTCTTTACCTCAAAATATCTCTGCATCCCCATATTGATTAAACTACAGCTCTGGAGAAGATTTCTTAAGTCCACAAAGGGAATGTAAAGAATGGTGTATTTATAACTAACAGGTAGATAAAAAATGATTATTGTCTATAAAATTATATTTATTTTTTAACTCTTCAAAGATGATGTATGTATGTCTCTTATTAAAACTGATTCAACACCAGTAGAACGTTGGCATCAAGATGAGGCCTTTGCTTTCACAGGAATATTAAATCCATTAAAAGAACTTAGTAACTGCTCAAAGATAATTCAGGCCCCTATCTTCCTGTTTGACTCTAGGCTCAACTCTGTTTGTGTAGGTAGTGAATAGAGGACATAGACAGTGGATATAGGTGCTGGACCTGGAGTCAGGAAGACCCTAGTTCAAACCTGGCTTCAGACACTTCCTAGCTATGTGACCCTTGGCAACTCAACCTCTGTCCATATTAGTCTCCTCATCTGCAAAATAGAGCTAATAATAGGCCTACCTCATATGGTTGTAGTGAGATATTTATTTGGAATGTGTTTTGCAAACCCTTAAAGTACTATATAGATGCTACCTTTTAGCATTTTCATGGTGTAATGGGAATGTATTATGTTATTGCCATCTTTCTAAGATTGTATTGTGTAAGATCTTCCCTGCCCCAAGGCCCTTTGATAGGCTTAAGTGCACCTGGAGCCTTAGGTGGGAGGCTTGTTTTTCAGGAGATACTTTGTGATTGGGCAGTGGGTCAAGAGGGTTTTTACATTCTCTGAGCCAGCAGAAGGCTATATAAACCTTGATGTAAGGCTTTGCTTTGGGGCTCACTTTGAGAAGTGTTGTGTGATTTGGCCAGATGAGACTCTGGGCAGATGTTGAGAGCCCCATCTGTCTTTGAAAAAACCAGATGTTGATGCTTCCCTCTCTGGTAACTGACTAGGTATGGATGTAATGGTTGGACAGTTGGAGGCCCATCTGCTTGATCTGTTTGTTTCTCTGTCTTCTTGTAATTTCTACTTGTAACCTCTGTATACTCTGAAGTTCGGGGTGTATAATGTAATGCCAAAAGAAGGCAACTTCCCAGGTTCAAAATACCAGCATAGGTGCTCTCTATTTTATTCAGTGACAAACCAAGAACAGAGAAGATCAAAACATGACATCATTCAAAATACAGCATTTACTAAGCGTGATTAAATAATCTCCAAGTACTACCCCACCCCAGGACCTTCCAATCATTCAATCAATTACAAAGTCCCTGTTCTAAATACTTCTCCACCCCTAGGCTATACCTTCATTTGGTCCACCACAAAACCCCTCTTCTCAAATGGAGATTAGTTTCCAAACATAAGTAAAATACCTTCATTTGTCAATCACAGAGCACAATAAGGTCAAAAGTTCCCCACCCCTGGATCACAATTGAATCTACCCCAGAGTTACATCCAGTTTAAACACAGCACTTAATACCCAAATGGAGGTCTTTTCTTCATCTTGACACAAGGCAAGTTCTCAGCAATCTTAGTTCCTGGGGAGACAAGGCTTAGCAAAGCCACAAGATACATTGCCAATCCCTTCATGAATTTATCCTCTGTCTGTAGAACAGTCCTAGAACCCCTGAACACATTAGCAAAGCCCTCTCCCAGGATTTCTGTAAACATACAACAAGAAAATCCTTCTTCAGGGCTTCTGAACCAACAGAAAGGCTCCCAGACCCCTGCAACAACAGCACTGTCCTTCACCAGTGGACAGTATTCATTCTGTCTGCAGGACAGTCTCCAGACCCCTGCAACAACAGCACTGTCCCTCACCAGTGGACAGTATTCACTCTCTGTCTGCAGGACAGTCTCAGGGCTTCTTAGCGAACAGCCAGGTTCCAGGACTTCTTCAACAAAAGGACTGTCTTTCACCAGTGGACAAATCTGGCAAAACAACATCAAAACAGACAGACAAAGTACCAGCAAAACAGCCATGTCTCCTCAGTCCTTGGCAGCTCAGGGGGCAGGTCTCAAAAGTCCAGGGCAATTCAAAGCGGCCACCAGCAATTCTCTTAGTCTCTCTCTCTCCACGAGGTGCTGCTTCCAAAAAGATCTTCCGCCTCTCTCTAGTGTCTCTCCAAATCTACATCACCAGCTCCTCCCAGTTCAGGACTTTCTTTTCACATCAACAAGCCTATCCCACAGGTGGGATTAACACACTCTGGGTTTTAACACAATCAATTTGAAAACCAAGCCAATACAGGGGAATCTTTAATTGCCATTACTATCACAGGGTGCTGACTTTTTTTCCCTGAACTAGGTAAATGATATGTTTGATTGATTAAAGCAAGATTGTTAACCCATTTTGAGTGGCTTTCCTTTAGAAAAGCAGATCTAAGAACCTGTGTTGGCAGCCACCTTGGGGATGCTGGGGTGCTTGCTGCTACACATGGTTTTAGTTATGCAATATGGCTATAAATCATAAGCTACTACAAACTCCAAGGAATCAAAATCTTTCCAATGATATTGGAGAGACATATAGCAGGTATAAATTAGCCACAGAATATTGTTAATAGAACTCAATATTGACAATATTTATGATTCAGAAAAGAAAGTGAAATATATCAAAGAGATTAAGATGAATTTAAAAGGAAATTAACTGATCATGTAGCAAGAGCAAGGGACAATAGGTGGATAGCTCTTTTGCTTGGGTTAGGTCTATATAACTTCAAAATATCTAGAGGAAGGTCCCTGTCACATTGAGTGGACCCCTCATGAAGAATTTATTGGAGGAAATGGACAAGAGTTGCAGAGGATGAGAAAATGTGGATGGGTTCCATTATGAACCATAGGAGGAAATATCTTCAACTATAAGAACATATCCATCAATATAGGGAAATCAGAGGATCATTTGTAAATGACAGATTTATTGTACTTGTTCTCTTAATTCAACACATATCTACTGAGGCCAAGTATGTTCAAGGCTTTGTGATGGGTGGATTTGCTTTCTTGAATTTAACATTGATGTTGTTGGTAAACTTATTCTTCATGGATAATTCAGAAGTCTGTTTTGGCCCAGTTCTGGTCCTCATTTTGAAAATCCCAAATTAATTGAGTCAAGATCTCCCACTGGATCACACATCCTCATCCCCCAAAGGAGTCTTCTCAGGCCTCATAAATTCCACTAAGTTGTCTCCAGGTATTCTATTCCCTTATGTAGACCTTCCATAATCAGGAAATATCATGAAAGTTACATTGACAGATTTGACCACATTTTCTTAGACATAAAATTTGTAAGACAGGAAAGGATGAATCAACAGAGAAGGTCAAACAGATTCAGTTGTATAGATCTATTGACATTAGGAATTAAAGGAATGATGTAACCAGCAGCAGAGGACTGGCAAGCATTGATTAAAAAGCATTCAAAGCTATTTGAAAGACAGGTTTATGACATGCAAATTGATAACACTTTTATTAGTCAAAAGAGCTTGAAATTTTCATCCCACATAGGGGAAAAATCACAAAATCAATGGTAGTCCCTTGGTCACATCCCAGCTGGAGATTACAGTCCAACTATATTAATCTGTTCCCCAAGCCAGGATGGTCTCCACTATTATGGGAATGGGAATTTAAAGATCTTCCCTGCCCCTTAATAGACCTAGAGGAGTTTGAAGACCTCTCCTGCTTTTAAAGTAAACTCTTCCCCCTAATATGTTGAATGTAATCATATGGAGCCTGTGGTGGGAGGAGTTTGCTGAAGGGAAGCAGAGCCCAGAGGAAGCTGGGAGGCTGAGCTAGTGATATGGTGGGAGAAAGAGGTGCTCAGGCAAGGAGATAGAGAGGTTTGTGAGTAAATATTTATCTAGTATTGGTTTGTGGGAAGGCTGTGGCTCCCTTTGTTATTATGGTTTCTTAATATCTTTGGTATTATGATGGAATCAGGATTTGGGATTCAGTTTTCTGGTGTCTAAATAAGTGTTTCAGTTCTGTCCTCTACCTGGAGAATCTGTTATATTCTGTGACCAAATGTCATGCGATATTTATATCACAGTCTTTATCGTGATCATAGGCACTGTAAATATTGCATTGGCACTACATGTACCTACAGCAATGCTGAAAAACTCTCTTTCCTTTACTCATCTCATCCAAGGACTTGAAGCCCCTTCTTTTGACTAGAGGCTTAGCAACATAACTTTTTATTGCAACCCTCTTATATCTTTGACCCTCCTCATAATAATCACAATATACTCTCAGATATGATACTTTAGTAAAAAAAATATGTCAGATTTTGGAATGAGAGGGCCTGGGTACAAACACTGACTCTGCCACCTTTGTGACCTAGGGCAAGTAAAATCCTCTTTGGTAACTCATTCGTAAAATGAAAGATTTGGACAAGATGATCTCTGTTTTCTCTTTTGACTCCAAATCAATGATCTTATGATTTATGAAATGGAAGAGACAGTTATGGTATATAACTCAATTAGGCCTTTTCTACTAAATCTTTTTTTTAAATTTCATCCTTATCTTATTCCTCTTATCAATCTCAATAGTGAATGTCCCAAACCATATCCTTTTTCTCTTAATTTCATTCAAACCACAAACTTGCATGCTGAGAGCAGATAATATGACCACCAACTTGAAAATATTGAGACCATTCAATGAAAAACTTCCCCTGCACACTATCTGTTTTATGCACATATACTTTCTTACTCTCCCTATCAGTAATCTAAACCAAGTACTTATTACTATGTCTTGGCTGTTATTATATTAATAGATATCCCCACCTCTACCATAGCCCTCTGCCACTCCATCCTCCATACTAGAGTTAAATAAAATCATTGTCATGCTTAGATCTTGTCATGTAACTCCCCTTCTCAGAAAGCTTCATGGCCTCCCCAGTAATGTTAAAAGTTTTTGCCTGGCATTTCAGGCCACTCTACCTTTAAACCTTATCTGATATACTTCATTTATACATTCTATTTCTTTTGAATGGGACTGTCTTTTGTCTCCTAACCACTTTTTCGCTTTTTCATGTCTTTACACACATTGTTATTCCCCATGCCTAAGGAAGGGTGAAGTAAGCAAATACAACCCCACAAGCACCATTGAGACTTTGTGGGATAGAACTCATGACTAGACTATGACTGCAAAATGACCTATTGTATTTAAAAAAATAGCACTGTATAGGAAGATTTACTTATATGAGGAAATCAATGAACCAGATTATAGAAGTACATTAGAGGACATTTGAGAATCACATTTTCATAGAAATATACTGATAATAACTTGGGAGTAAGACAAATAAGCTCTGGAAATATTTGTGGCCACTCAAAGAGAAATAATTCAGATTTTTGCTTTTTTGTCAGATTTCAAACAAGGAAATCTTTCTCAGGCAAGAGACACCACTCACATGTGTGAGGGAGAAAGGGCATTTAAGCCTGTAGTATCCATATTTTAAATAGGTGTTAGTGAGTGAAGTTATCTTGTAGATGGAGAGTCATGGGATTCTTGCTCCCTGGACGTGCTTTTCCTGTCCAGAGTTGGCAGATGTGATGACATTTTCAATAGGAGGAATCATTAGGACTCAGATAACCAAGTGATCAATTAACAAGTATTTACTAAACACTTACTGTGTGTGAGGCACAAGGGATAAAATTACAAAGAAGGAGACAATTCCTACTCACAATAAACTTATGTTATAATGGAGAAACAAGAAGCACATATAATAGATACACACAGAGCATAAATACAGCTAATATATACGAAATAAATTCAAGATGGTTTGGGAAAGAAGTTGAAGTTGGTAAAAAATGGTGCTTGATGCTTATCTTAAATGAAGAGGGGGTTTCTTGAGTCTAGAGAGAAAGATGGAGTACATTCTAGACATGAACACCATCTAGTAAAAGACATGAAGACAAGAGGTGAAACATTGAATATGAGGAAGAGAGGAGGCCAGTTTGGTCAGGGAGGAGAACAGGGAAGGAGCAGTAATGGCCAAAGAGATGAAAAGATAGCTGAGGCCAAGCTTTGCAGGGCTTTAAAAACTGAGCAGAGGAGTATATATTTTATCCCAGGGGCAATAGAAAAATGCTGGAGTTGATTGATTAGGGGAGTCTCAGATCTATAGTTAAGGAAAATTACTTCAGTAGGAGTATGTAGGATGGACTGGAGTAATAAAACACATAGAAAGATCAATTAGAAAATTGCTGCAAATATCTTGGAAGAGGTGAATAAGGTGGTAACTGTGTGAATGTCAAGGAGGCAGATGCTCTAATCTATCTCCTTTTCTCCTCCTTCTAATAAATTATTCTCTCAGCTCTTAATTTTTAGATGCCATCCTTTCATATTCAGCTCATCCTGTACACTCTGTCTATACATGTATATACATATGCATGCACTCACATATATATTTAAACACACATACACCCTCCCATACATACATATATGTGTATATAAAAACATATGAATACATACAAATATACATGCAAACATACACATATATATTCACTTCAACTATCCTTATACTTAGAAAAGTCTTATGAGTTACAATGATCATTTTTTAATGTAGGAATGTAAATAGTACAACTTTAATAAATTCCTTATGATTTCCTTTTCCTGTTTACCTTCTCATGCTTCTCTTGCTTCTTGTACTTGAAAGTCAAATTTTCTGTTCAGCTCTGTTTTTTTTCATAAAGAATGCTTGGAAATTCTCTATTTCATTGAATGACCATATTTTCCCCTAAAACATTATACTCAGTTTTGCTGAGTAGGTAATTCTTAGTTTTAATCCAAGCTCCTTTGATCTCTGGAATATCATATTCCAAGACCTTTGATCTCTTACTGTAGAAGCTGCTAGGTGTTTTGTTATCCTGATTTTGTTTCAACAATACTCAAATTGTTTTTGACTGCTTGCAATATTTTCTCCTTGACCTGGGAACTCTGGAATTTGGCTATGATATTCCTAGTAGTTTAATTTTGGGGATCTTTTCAGGAGGCTATTGGTGAATTCTTTCCATTTCTATTTTGCCCTGTGGTTCTAGAATATCAGGGCAATTTTTCCTTGAGAATTTCTTGAAAGATGATGTCTAGTTTCTTTTTTTGATCATGCTTTTCAGGTAGTCCAATAATTTTTAAATTAAATCTCCTGGATCTATTTTCCAGGTCAGTGGTTTTTCCAATGAGATATTTCACATTGTCTTCTATTTTTTCATTTGTTTGGATCTGTTTTATAGTATTTTGATTTCGCATAAAGTTATTAGCTTCCATTTGCTCCAATCTAATTTTGAAGGCATTATTCTCTTCAGTGAGTTTTTGAAATTCCTTTTCTATCTGGAAAATTCAGACCTCATTGGCTTTTTGGAACTTTTGACATTTGAGTTAGTATATTTTTTAAGGTGATGTTTTCTTCAGTATTTTTGGGGGTCTCCTTACGCAGGCTGTTCACTCACTTTTCATGATTTTCTTGCATCATTCTCATTTCTCTTCCCAATTTTTCCTCTACTTCTCTTACTTGATTTTCAAAATCCTTCTTGAATTCCTCATGGCCTGTAACCAATTCATATTTTTCTTGGAACCTTTTAATGCAGGGATTCTGATTTTGCTGTCTTCTTCCTGTTCCATGTTTTTACCCTTGTGTCACCCAAAAAAGGATTCTATGGTCTGATGGCGCTTCCTCTGTTTGCTCATCTTGCCAGTCAATTACTTGCCTTTTGAGCTATTTTCCAGGATAGAAATCTGCTTCTGGAATGGAGAGAGCTTTGTCCCAAATTACTGGGGTTTTTGCAGCTGCCACAGCTATTAAGAGTGTCCACTCTCTACAGCCCCTGCCAGCTCTGGCACACTAGCCCTACACCCCAGGACCACCACTCAAGACCATGATCCAGATCCAAAGAGGTTAAAGCAAGAGTGATTACCCTCTGAATGTTAGGTTTGTCCCCGTACTATCTGCAGGCCAGGAGCTCTGGAGGCAGCCACACTGATCAGCTACAGACACACCATCACTCTGCCACTTCTTGCCTTGGGGGCAGGGGCTGGACCATGCCCTTCTTTCCCCCTGTTTCAACAGAGTTCTCCATTGACCTTTTACTTTCTCTTTGGCGTTTATGGGTTGAGAAGTCTGGAAACTGCTACAGCTACTGGTGATTCACTCTCCTGAAGTCTGCTATGGCCGCTGCTGGTCGGGTCCACCTGGGGCCAGAACCATGTGGCTCATGAGGGACTGTGCTTGGCCTCCAGAGCACTGAGATAGATCCTATCTGTTGGCCTGCTGGGCTGCCTTCAGCAGGAGATTTGTTTCTTTCTGTCACTTTGTGGCTTCTGTATCTCTAAAATATTTTTAGAGTCATATTTAACAGGTATTAGAGTTGTTTGGACCATTTTATACTTGTGATAATATGGACAGCTAATTAATAAAGTTTGATAGGGATGAGAGGCACATTTCTGTTTTTCTCCTTCTCCAGGAAGTCCATAGTTATACAGGAGCAAGAAAAAATAGGGTTCTGAGATTCTCTATTCTAAGTTTAAGTTCAGTGACCCAGATTTCACTTGCCTGTAAAACAGGTCTTGCAAAACTGTTGGCCAATGAAGTCTTTATTCCCTTGCACATGTCATCCCTAGAAAATTTATTAATGATTTCTTTCTTCATACTTCTCTCCAAGATGGTTGTTTGGTTTTGAGGTTTTTTTTCCCCAGAATTTATCATTTGCAATCTTCCATACAAAATGGAAAAAGACATTTCAGTGACCACAAAGTTGAAAGGACAGAGAATCAGACTTTCAAATTCTGATAAGGAGAACAGAATGAAGTGCTTTAGGTAGCATGGATGTATTCCACTGGGGATTCTGTTTAGCTGGAGAAGAGAGGGGTGAGGATGATACAATTCCAACAGGAAAAAATGGGGGAATAGAAAAATCATACCAGGGGACAAAAAGGATCTTGGCAAGTTTTCAGAAATTTACATTTTCAGATACCATCCCTTGGGAACAAAATCAGTTCCCCCCCCCCCCCGAATGAATGAATGCTAGTTAGTAGTAAAAACTTGCAAAGCACTTATAATTTATGAGCCTCAATTTTTATCCACAGTGAAATGGAAATAATAGTTACTTAACTTCCTTCTGAAGGTGGTTATAAGAGAATTAATCTGCTACTACCCAAATTTGGTTTTTAAGTTGAAATATGCAAATGCTTTCCTTTCTTCTGAGGGTATATGAGTAGGGTTTGTCAACAATTTACAAGAAAATATGTTTTCTTCTAGAATGAGAGCATCACCACTCCATTATATTACTCCCTTCCTTATAAAACTACGATCACATGACTCAAAACCACTAGACGTGGGTGAATGAGTTCTAATGACTGGAAGAATGACTCTTTGTCCTCTTCCTGCTTTCCTTCTCATCCACCTGATCAGGCTGGGTGCCCAACTCCACACTTCCATGTACTTCTTACTTAGTATTCTATTCATTGTGGATATCTGCTACATGAACAGCACTGTCCCACAAATGCTCATCTACTTCCTGTCCTCACGGAAGTCCATCCCACTCCATAGCTGTGTATTTCAGTTGTATATCTCTTTGGGATTGGCTGGGACTGAGTTCTTTCTATTGGGAGCAAAGGCTTAAGATGATTATGTGGCAGTATGCTATCCCCTACCCTACAGAGTCATCATACATGGAGGGCTCTGGGCTGCTGGCTTCCTGAACTCACTCATGGAGTCAATAATTATTTTTTATTTCACCCTGTGTAAGAATGCTATCAATCCTTTTGTCTGTGAGACACTAGCAGTGCTGTATTGACCTCTGTGGACATTTCTTTCAACAAGATCATGGTGACTTTCTCAGGCTTCGTGGTCATAATGTTACCCTGTTGCTTGGTCCTGTTCTCCTATGCCCAGATTGTTAAAGTCATTCTGCATATCTGCTCTACTCGAGGACATCAGAAAGCCTTTGAGACCTCTACCTCCCATCTCACTGTGGTCTCCTCTACCTCCCATCTCACTGTGGTCTCCCTTTGCTTTGGGGCCACCATCTTCACCTACATGTGGCTGCACACCACTTCCACAGCTGAACTTGAGAAGATGATCATTTTATTCTATACTGTAGTGGCCCCTATGCTGAACCCTATGATCTACAGCCTGAGGAACAAGGAGGTGATGAGGGCCTTGAGGAAAGCACTGGGGAGAATCTCTGAAGAAAAATGAGGACCCCAGTGTTTACTCTATTCCACTCCAGGGATTAACTTCCCACTGATCACAAGAGCAGAAGGTAAATGAAGCAGTAATAATCATTTCCTTTCTCCTCAGACACCTAAAGAGATAGGCAATGGCGATCAGTGCTTCTTGTACTTTGTTCTTCAACTCAACAATTGTGGGTGCCTCCAATGTGTATAGCACTAGATAAGCAGCTGAGGAAGATACAAAAATGAATCCAATATAGTGCCTTGTTCTCATGGACCTTACTGTCTATTAGGGGGGATATGACATTTTCATATAGTGGGCACACCAGTTAGCACATGGCTTAAAGTGTCTGGGCTGCATTTCACCAGTGGCCCTCCTTTATGGGGAGACTGAGCAAAGCACAGATCCTTGTGATACAGCACATGTTGTGAACCCCAATTGGAGAGGAGACTTGAGGGAGTATCAGTCACATAGCTTGCAGGGCAGTTTGGTAGCACTTTGAAGAATAAAGAAGCAGGAAGTGGAACATAAAGATTGTTTCTGATTGGGAGGTATAATGTCCAGAAAGAGGAAGGTGATAGTTCCTAATCAGACTACACCTGGAATATTGAGATTTTATGAAAGACATTGATAAGGGCAGGGATGTACTATAGATCAATGGAAAAAAAAGCAATGGATTTGGAATCAGAGGATTTGGGGTCAAATAAATACTGGTTCTGTTACAGTAATAACTACCTGAATGACATCAAGCAAATCCATTAATCTCTCTGGGTCTTAGATTCTTTATCTATAAAAACAAAGAGTTTGAAATTGATAATCTCTAATATTGCCTTGGGGTAATGGGTGGTCCACTGCAAGTCATTTAGCCCTATTTGCCTCATCCTCCTGAGGCTCAAATCCAGCCTTGGACACTTACTATGTGACCCTGAGCAAGTCACTTGACCCTGTTTGCCTCAGTTTCCTCATCTGTAAAGTAAGCAGGAGAAGGAAATAGTAAACTACTCCAGTATCTTTCCCAAGGAAACACTAAATGAGTTCATGAAGAGTCAGACACAACTGAAATGACTGAACAATAATAATATTCCCCTAAAATCTAATTCTAAATAGAAGCTCCATGAAATAGTCGATAAAGAGCTGGTTTTAGAGCCAGAAAGACCTGGGTTCCAGACCTGTATCTAATAAATACTGGCTATGACCTCTTAATTCCCGCATGCAATTCTCTGAGGTGTGAGCCTTCATTGGTAGAAGGACTTTCCCCAATTTTCAATTTTTTTTCTTATCAAGAAACCAAACATTGAATGATTGAAAATTATCCCCATTTTTCCATAACTAGACTTTAGTAGAGCTATTAGATTTTCTATTTTGAAGTTTAAAAATTTTTATTGACAAGTATTTATTTTCTTTCCTTATCTCTCTCTCTTAAGGAAAGAAAAGAGAGGACAGGAGAAGAGAAGTGAGGAGAGGAGAGAAGGGAAGAGAAAAGCCCTTGTAAGAAATAAAAATAATCAAGCGAATACAAATTCCCTCACTTGCCATGTCCAAAATACATATGTCTCATTCTGCATTTTTAGTTTGTCATGTCTTTGTCGAGAGGTTGATAGCATGTTTCATCAATGGTCATCTGGAATTGTGATTTGTCATTGCCCTAATCAGAGTTCTTAAAGTCTTTCAAAGTTAATTTTTCTGTATAATGTTAGTTTTCATTGTATACATTATTCTCTTAGTGCTACTCACTTCATTCTGCATCAGTTTATAAAGGACTTTCCAGTTTTCTCCTAAATTGTCTATTTTGTAATTTCTTATAGCACAACAGTATACATTTATATATCATAACTTATTTAGCCATTCACCAAAGGTGGGTATTCCCTTAAATTGGAGTTTTGTTTTTGTTTGCTACTATAAAAAGAAATGCTTTGAATAATTTTGTGTATATACACACATATACATGCATGGGTCCTTTTAATTTTTTTTTTATCTCTTTGGGTTAATGACCTAGTAGTGATAGAATTGAGTCAGGGGTTATGCACATTTTAGTTACCTTTTGGGCACAGTTCCAAAATGCTTTTCAGATTGACTGGAACAATAGACAGTTCTATATATAGTGTATTAGTATACTTCTTTTCCTGCAGACATTGCAACATTAGTCATTTTCTTTTTTAAAAAATTTGCTAATCTGATGTGCACATGCTGGAATCTCAGAGATGCTTTAATTTTTACTTATTTATTAGTGATTTGGAGCATTTTTCATATGATTGCTGGTATCTTGGATTCCTTAATTTGAAAACTATCTATTTGATCATTTATTTATGGAATTTCTAGTAGAGTGACTTTTATGACCAAAAGTTTCCCCGTGACAGTAAAATAATAGGTTAAGTTATTCTTCCTATACTTTTGAAGACTGGCTTTTATGATCAAAGGTTTCCTTATGACAGTGAAGTAATAGGTTCAGTTATTCTTCCTATACTTTTGAAGTATACACTTTAGAGCATTCATAAACCAGTAACCAGAAGTCTGAAGGTTGACTTGACTCTTGAAGGTCAATAGGAAAGGGAAAATTAAGAGAACAATGACCATGCAGAATGAAGATACCTGATAACCATACTCCTCCAACCTGAGCTTGCATACCAGTTCTTCATAACACTATGTTCTGACACTGGCAGGGTTGTGAGAAAAAAGGAATAGAGACCTTATCAGATGTCTCCACTCACCACTATGTTGAGGATAACTCAGCTATGGAAAAGAGGAAACACAGCCTCCAAATCAAGCCCAACACATCCCAAACAGTGATCATTAGCACTTCCTGTGAAAGTTCATGGAGTCATGGGGCCAAGATAGTGGATATGGGGCAGTCACCCAGCTAAACTCTTCCAACATTCCCCTCCAAATGACTCTAAAATAATGACTCGAACAAAATTTTGCCGCAGTAGAGTCAACAAAAGTTCAGGGTGAGATATTTTTCCAGCCTAAGAAAACCTGAAAAGTTGGGAGGAGAAGCCTGTCCAGAATCCACACACAGCACTGGCAATAGCAAATATAGTAGCATCAGTAGCAACTTCAGGAACTCATAGCCCAGAGATTGCAAGGGAGTTGGCCAAGTGGTCAGAGAGAGATTATAGAAGACACTTTGCTGGCAGTAGGTAGAAATGGTGCTGATTATTTACTCCATTACTCATGTTCAGTTCTGGGTTAAGGTTTCAGGGCAGAGAGGAGCACTAATGGTTAGTCACAAGGGAACAGGGGTCCTGGTTACAATTCCAAGACAAAGAGGAATGGCCGTGGGTGCAGCTGCAGAGAATCAGGGGTCTTTCCTAAATAAAGACCAGGTCAAAAGGGGATCAGTGACCATACCTCTCTTAGGATAATACTACTTGGGCTAGACAAAAAATAGCATCAAATAAAAATGCTATTTGGGTCCAAACTCAACAAGAATTCCTGAAAGAAATAAAGAAAAAGATGAATAGCAGAGGAAAAACTGGGAGAAGAAACAAGGGTGTTACAAGAAAATTATGAAAAGAGAATTAACAGCTTGGTAAAAGAAGCACAATAAAAAATTCTCAAGAAAATAATACCTTAAAAATCCAATTGGTCTAACAATAAAAGAGGCATAAAATTACACTTAAGAGAAGACCTTCTTAAAAGGAAGAATTGGAAAAAAAAGCCAAATGGCAAAATACATACAAAATCTCATGGAGGAAATAATTATTTAAAAATTAGAACTGGGCAAGTGGAAGCTAATGACTCCATGAGACATCAAGAAAAACTAAAACAAAGCCAAAAGAATGGAAAAAGAGACTTCTGGGAGCCAAGAAGGTAAAGTAAGCAGTAAATCATTGTCACTCTCCCATATTCACCTCCAAAACCCCATAAAATAGCACCTCAGAACAAATTCTGGAACAGTGGAGTCAGTGGAAAGACAGGGTGAAGAGTTATTTTAGCTTAAGAGACTGGGATCAGCAAGAAAGGTCCATCTTACTCAGGTAAAAGGGGAGTGGATTCCAGGATTGGAATTGTCCCAGCAAGCCAGCAATAAGCCCCACCTCACCAAAGCTGTGGGAGATCTGAGTCCTAGTTTGGTAGAACAGGCAAAATGCCAACACCAGGAACCCCACACGCCCAGGTGCCTTACCATAGCCAGAGAACCAGAAGACTCCAGCTCTGAGAACCACCATGTTCTTTACTATAGCCCCAGGCAAACAGGAATCCTCCAGCAACCAGACCTCAAAGTGCTTGAGCACAGCTCTGGGCAAACAGACATCCTCCAGTGGCCAGACCTCCCTGTGCTTCAGTGTAGCCCTGGGAAAATGCAGAAACAACACACTGGGCCCCAGCACACACCAGGCACCAGCACTACGACCCCAGCTCAGCACCATGTAAGCTGTCAGACCCCTATGTCCTCCAGTAATGCCAGCCAACATTCCATCCTTCAGTGCAGTACTAGACACAAGGATCTCCCATGGACCTCAGGGCAACATCAGCACAGCATCAGGTAAATAGTCAGGGCCTGCAGTCACTGTCACAAGAAGACTGAGTCAGAGCCCCTTCTACCCTGTCAGGAGAGATCATATTTAAAGTAAAAGATGAGCAAAAAACAACAAAAGAATCTAACCATGGAAAATATTTTGCTGACAGGGAAGACCAAGACACAAACTCAGAAGAGGACACCAAAATCAAAACACCTATGGACAAAACCCCAAAGAGAAATGGAAAGTCCTTTCAAGGCCAGAAAGAACTCATGGAAAAGCTCAAAAAGGAACTTAAAAACAATAAGAGAGGTAAAAGAAAAATCAGGAAAAGAAAAGAGTGAATCAAGAGAATTTGAAAAAAAACAGTAAACAACTTGAAAAACTGCTTAAAATGGAAATGGTCAAACAGAAAAGGAGATAAAAAAATCCACTGAAGAAAACAGCTCCTTAAAGAGCACAGCTGGTCAAATGGAAAAGAAAGTGCAAAAGTTAATTGAGGAAAACAAGACCTTAAAAGTTAGAATTAGGCAAGCGAAAGCTAATGATTCTATGAGACATCAAGATACAATAAAACAAATTTTAAAAAATGAAAAAATGGAATAAAACATAAAATACTTAAGAAAAACAACTAACTCAGAAAAAGATACAGGAGAGACAATATCAGAATCATAGGACGACCTGACCTGAAAGTTAAAATCAAAAGGAGGACCTAAACAACATCTTTCAAAAAATTATCAAGGAAAACTTTCCTGATATCTTAGAACCAGAGGGCAAAATAGGCATTGAAAGGAGCCACCAATTACCTCAGGAAAGAAATCCCAAAACAAAAACTCCAAGGAACATTATAGTCAAATTTCAGAACTAGAACACTCGAAGAGAGCAGAAATACACAACCAAAATATTGGGGTGTCATAACCAGCATTATACAGGACTTAACAGTTACAAAATTAAAGGGATGGAGGTCATGAAACATGATATTCCAGAAGGTAAAGGATCTAGGACTACAATCCAGAATCACTTACTCAGCAAATTAAGCATAATGCATTAATGAAAAAAAAAAAGGTTATTCTATGAAATAGAAGGATTTCAAGTTTTCATAAGGAGAAGACCAGAACTAAACCAAACAATATGACCTCCAATATCCAGACTCACAAGAAGCATAAATAGATAAAAAGGTAAAAGAAAATATAAGAGATTCAATAGAGCCAAACTATTTACATCCCTACACAGGAAGGTGATACTTGTAATTTTTGAAAACTGTTTCACTAATAGCACAACTAGAACAAATATATGTAGACAGAGGGTATGAGTATAAAGTAAATTTTGGGGAACAACATAAAAAATGGGAGGGATGAGAAAGAGTAGTACAATGGGTGCAGAAGGGAGAGAGAGGTTGAATGGGGTAAATTATTTCACATGAAGAGGTGTGAAAGACCTCTTACATTGGAGGGGAAGATGGCAGGGTGGGCAATAAGTGTCTCTTCAACCTTACTCTCATCAGTATTGGCTCAAAGAGGAAATGATATACATAATTAGTTGAATACAGAAATCTATTTCACCCAACATGGAAGTAGGAGGGGAGGAGATCAGGTAAGTGGGGTAGGGAATGACAGAAGGGAGGGCAGATTAGAGGAGGTGGTAGACAGATGCAAAATACTGGTGAGGAGGCAAGGGGTGAAAGGGGAGAGAGGACAAACAGTAGGAAGAATAGGTTGGAAGAAAATACACAATTAGTAATCATAGCTATGAATGTGAAAGTGATGAAATCTCCCATAAAACAGAAGCAGAGAGCAGAGTGGATCCAAATCCAGAATCCTACAATATGTTGTTTACAGGAAACACATGTGAAGCAGAGAGACACACAGAGATTAAAGGTAAGAGACTGGATTAGATATGCAACAAGTGATATAGCATCCAAATTCTTCTAGGAGAAGTTAAGAGAGTTACAGAAAGAAACAGACAACAAAATTATACTAGTATGGGACCTCAACTGTTCCATGTCAGAACTCTATAAATCTGACCAAAAAAACATAAAAAAGAAGGAAAGTAAAGAGGTAAATAGAAATTAGGAAATACAGATATGACAGACATTTGGAGAAAATTGAATGGCAACAGAAAGAAATATACATTTTCCTCAGTAGTAAATGATACCCACACAACAACTGACCATGTAATAGGGCAAAAAACAAATCTCAAAATCAAATGTAAAAGGGCATAAATATGTATTCCTTTTGGAAAATAATGCAACAAAATTATGTTCAAGAAAGGGCAGTGGAAATACAGATTATAAATTAATTGGAAACTAAATAATTTAATCCTAAAAAATAAATGGTTCAATGACCAAATCATAGAAAGAATCAATAATTTCATTAAAGGGAATGACAACAATGAGACAACATACCAAAATGTATGGGATGCCATCAAAGAAGTACTTAGGGGGAATTTATTTCTCTAAATTTTTACATCCACAAAATGGAAAAAGAACCACCTCACAACTTTAAGATTAGCTAATATGACAAAAAAGAAAAATGATAAATGTTGGAGAGGATGTGAGAAAACTGGTACACTAAAACACTTTAGGTGGAGTTGTCAATAGATTCAATCATTCTGGAGAGCAATTAGGAACTATACCCAAAAGGCAATCAAATTGTGCATACTCTTTGATCCAGTAATACCACTACAAGGTCTGTATCCCAAAGAGATCATTAAAAATATGGAAAAGAACCTACATGTGCAAAAGTATTTATAACACTCCTTTTTGTGGTGGCAAAATATTTGAAATTGAGGAGATGTCCATCAATTGGTGTTTTTTTTAAATGCTTGGAATAACTGAACAATTTTCATCTTCCTACTTTATATTTCCTTATAAGAAGGCAGTGGCTATCTACTTTCCTCCTTCCCAAATGTAAGTAGCAGGAAACTGGGGGAGTGGTTAGAATCAGCCATCAGTACCTTAGGCTTTGGTAGGAGATAGGGTGATTATTGGGGTCATAACTTTTGGAAATGCTACTGCTGCTAATTTTCTTAATATATTGTGTGTTATTTAAAATTTTTTAAAATCTTTATTACTGAATGATTTGTCTAAGTGATTTAACATGGCTGGATATAAAACAGTTACAAATTTTCAGTGGAAAGGGGCAATGACAGTATGAGATTTAACAAGATTTCTTAACTTGTGGTCTGTGAACTTTTTTAAAAAATATATTTTGATAGCTATATTTTAATATAATTGGTTTCCTTTAAAATCCTCTTACTGTTTTTGGAATTTTTTTGTTTTGAAATATTTTTCTGAAAAAGAGTCCATGTGCTTCATAAGACATGCAAACAAGTTAAGAACCCCTGATCTAGAACCTGCTAGTAATATGGAAAATAAATCCATCTGAAGGGACCACATAAAATATTCCCACATCCCCATATACATTAATGCTATAAAAGCCATAATGCAAAACAAATTATGATCAGTGGACACAAATTTACAAATTGCTCTGAGATAATATAAATATGCACATAATTTCTTCCTTTGGTGAATAGAGAAGGAGGTGGCCCTTAAAGATAGATTCTGAATAAGAGAATGAAGAATGAGGAAGGTGATACTTCCAGTATATTTTGTCCTAGTTGAGCATTGAAAACATGATGTTTTGAGAAAGCACATCAATAAACTTGTTATTATTAAGTTGTATTTCAGTTGTGTCCAACTTTCTGTGACCACATTTAGGGTTTTCTTGGCAAAAACTCTGGAGTAGTTTGCTCTTCTCTTCTGCTCATTCTACAGATGAGAAAACTGAGGCAAACAGGGTTAAGTGACTTTCCCAGGGTCACATAGATAGTAAGTGTCTGAGGCTGGATTTGAACTCAGGAAGATGAGTCTCCCTGACTCCAGGCCAAGCACTGTAATCACTGAACCATGTAGCTTCCCCATCAATAAGCTATGCAAGACCAAAACTTTGAGTTAAAGTTACAAAAGACAAAAGTTACAGAAGACAGAAAGAAATGTAACTAGGTTGTGAAGGGTTCCAAGATCATGCCATATTAATAATGGCTGAAGGAACTGGGAAAATTGGGAAAATTTGGGAGAGACGACTTAGTGGTGACATATTAACTCTCTCCTAGTATTTGAAGTCAATAGTTTTCCTTAGAAGGCAGTGGATTTTCCCTCATTTGTGTTCTTCAAGTAGAGATTGGAATACCACTTGTTCAGAATATTGTGAAGCAAAATCTTGCAAAGTATTGGTCAAACTACATGGATTTTATATTTCTTTCCAGCCTTGAGATTTTGTGATTCTGTGGCTTTCAATGGTGAGTTTCCCTCTTTGCTAGCTATTCTATTATATATCAGAACTCTCTTTCTGTGTTTGGGTTATATATGAAGGTCTATGGGTCAAAGGTCTGAGGAATTTACTGACTTTTCTCTCATGATTCTGAATTGCTTTATAGAATGATTAGATAAATTTATAGCCTTACCAATTATAATATTAGGTAGACTGTCTTCTCACAACCCCTCAAACACAGACTAAGACTATGAGATTGAAAGGGAAAAAGAATCAATGCCAATTTGGAAGTATGCAGAAGGACAAAGCATTGTCAAAGAAGTTCAGGGAACAGAAGCTGAAGTGATCATTTCAAGTAGGATGCAAAGATCATGCCTAAGATCAAATTGAGCAGGTAAGACAAGAGAAATGGAATAATTTGAGGACAAAACAAAGAAATAGAGTGAATGAGAAGATAGGACAAATTAGTGAAAGCTATGAATTTGGGACAAAACTGAAGGAGAGATAGATGTGACTGTGGAGTTGTTAATAATAATAAAAGCAAATCTTTATATGGTACTTATACTAATACTTATAATACAAAGATTTGCAAAGATCTTTTTATCTGATTTGAGATTTGACAGTCAGGAAGCTAGTTCAGTAGATATCTTGGAAACAGGAAGACTGGGGTTCCAGTCCTGCCTCAGACACCTATCAGGTATATGATCTTGGGGAAGTTAATTCACCTCTTTCTGCCTCAGTTTCTTGATCTGTAATATGTGGATAATATTAACACTTCTCTCACAGGATAGTTGTGAGTTAACATTTGTAACAAGTGCTTTGCAAACTTTAAAGCCTATAAATGGTAGCTATTTGATACTCACAGGATAGTTGTGATTTAACATTTTTAACAAGTGCTTTGCAAACCTTAAAGCCTATAAATGGTAGCTATTGCATCCTCACACAACCTGAGTGATGGATGTGATTATTAATACCCGTTTTGTAGATGATTAAAATCATGACAGAGTGAGATTAGGTGACTTACTAAGGGTCACACAACTAGCAAATGTCTGAGGCAGTTTTCAATGCAAGTTACCTTAGCTTGAAGTACAGTGCCTAACATAGCTGGATCACTAAAATGGAGATTAGTGTGATTGTCAAATTATTGCTGTTGTTATTCAGTTGTTTGAGTTGTGTCCAACTCTTTGTGACCCCACTTGGAGTTTTCTTGGCAAAGAAACAGGAGTGCTTTGCCATTCCCCCACTCCAGCTCATTTTGAGGCACACAAGGTTAAGTTACTTATCTGGGTTCAAATACCTACTAAGTGGCTGAGACCACATTTTAACTCAAGTCTTCCTGAGGCCTGGCACTCTATGCAACTGCACCACCTCATTGGAAAGAAAAGTTTTAACTAACTGTTTAGAGTACTCAGAAGTAGCTTTAAAAAAAAAAGACAAAATCTTCAGTTATGAAGAGTAGAGGAAAACAAGATGACTTGCCTCATTCTGTCAATCTTAAATTTCAGAGATTCTGATCACTCTTGTCTTTTTACTTAAGTTCACATCAGCCCTGCTGGCCCATCCCAGGGGATATGAGCCCTAAAGCTATGTCAGAAACTTCTACTAAAGGCAGCTGCTAGAAAAGAAACATGTATCTACTCAGATATCCCTTTCCCTTCTGTGATAATACCCCATTTGGTGCAACTTTAGGGTTTTGACTCTAATGACTTGAAAAGATAGGTCAACTTTCTCTTTTTTCAACTAGAAGCCAAGAAAAACAAATTAATTGAAAAGATTGGAAACCATATTGTTATTGCTATTTTTATGTCATGGGATGAAAATCTCCGAAGAAGAACCCACCTTCAATGCAATCAAAGTGTATTTCCTTCAAAGAAGATACTGCTTAATCAAAGCTATGTAATCAACTTAGAGACCTATTAAAATATGAGTGACCATTAGAGGTCAATAGAGACTTACATTTATGGTGAACTAAGAATTTAAGAAGACAGAGTTTCTTTGTCTGCTAGCGTTGCAATATATTTGACATAATGATGTCATTGGTCCTTTTTGAAAAAGGACAGACAATAATATCTAGAACACTACATGGTGCTTAGTAAATGACTGATGATTGATGAATTGATTGGTTGGTTCCTGAGTTTGAAGAGAGCCTTCCAACCACTACACTATGCAGACTCTCAAAAAAAAGTGTGTGCATGCGTGTGTGTGTGTGTGTGTGTGTGTGTGTGTGTGTAATATAGCAATGAGGAGTGAGGATGAAAAACATTGCCAACTGGTTCAATCAGGAAAGTTTAATGGGGGAGGTGGCATTTGAACTGAACCTTAAAGTACTTTTACTTGGGAACTTTTCTAGTTTAAGAATTAAGAGGGATAAGTGCAGAAATTCTGATTCAGACCTTGGAATCTGGATTTTCTTCTAATCTAGTGCTTTCCCTCCGATTCCACAATATTGTTTTAGTGGCAATTTGACTTCTCAACCAGTTTGCTGTGCATCCTTTTTTCCCCCAAATCACCAATTGCCCCCTAGCTAACAATTTCATTTGCCTCTTCTTGGTCCTTATTGTCCTTGACTCTTCTGTAGAATCTGACATCAGTGACCACCCATCTTTCTTGATACTCCCTCCTGCCAGAGCTCCCATGATACTGCTTCATTCTGATTCTTTACTTCACTCCTTTCTACTTCTTCCTAGGCTTCCTCCTCTAGGGGCTTCCTAAAGTAGACATCTCCTACTCTCAACTCTTTATTCTGCCTTGATGTTACTATCTACTTCCACATCTTCTTGGGTGCTTTCATGGATTCCTCTTCTTCCTCCTCTCCATATTTTCAATTACTGCTTTTTGATTGACTTATAGACATGACTTCCAAATCTGCACATCCAGTTCCAATAAATTCTAATCTCACAATTTCAGCTACCTTGATGGCTGCTTCCATTAAAATATACTGCCAAAATTGCAATTTTTATAATATACTTTATATTATAAATAGATTATATATAAATATTATATACTATACTATTATTATATTATAGTAAATATAAATAAATTATATTTATAATATAATAAAATGTTACATTAATATTAATAATAAAATCAAATTATATTTATTATATTCCTCATAAAATTTTTATATCCCTATTTTTGAAGAAGGTATCATCACTGTCCTAGACACCAAGTTGAAAACCTCAGTCACTTTCCCAGTTCTTTTGGTCTGCTGCTTTTTCCTACTTCTATATGCCCAGTTGACATGCCCTCATGTTGACATGTCCAGTTGACAATTCAGGCAAAGGCATGCTTCTGACCATTTATAATGGTGACACTTTTACCTGCCCTCCCCTTCAGAGCATGCATAAATGCCCTCTGATTATTTACTGTCAGCCACAATGCCTCAAAGGTTTGTACTGTGTGCTGAAGAAAAATATTTTAATTGGCTTTGAGTCAGTATTCCACAGATAGAATAAAAGCTCACCATACCTTGCAGATTTTCTTTTCTTGCTGGCTTTGAATAACAAATACAGCTTTCTGAGATGTCCAAAAGATTGGATGGGTACATCCAAATGGTGCCAAGTATTGCATTGACCTCTATCTGTTTTGTTTGTCTTTTCCCTCATTTTATTCCTAACTGTACCCATCTGGTTTAAGCCCTCATTATTCCTTGGCTGTGTTATTGTAATAGCCTCTTTACTAACCTACCCACGCCTATTCTTAATTAATTAATTTTAATGTTGCAAGTTACTGGATCTGGTTTTATAGATCAGCAAACATTTATTATCTGTTATATACAAGGTAGGAGAGAGAGCTGTCCTTGTGGACAAAAAGATCTGAGTTCAAATCATGCCCCATGTTGACTTTGTAGCCTTGGGTAAGTCACTTAAGATCACAGTGCCCTAGGCAACTTTTTTTAAATTAAATTTTATGTTTATTTTTTGTTTACATCATTCATTTTAACAAGATTTTGTGTTACAATTTTTCTCCCCATCTTTCCCCTACCCACCACCCCAAAACAGCCATCTGACTGTATACCCACTCCCCCAATCTGCTCTCTCTTATATCCACCCCCTTCTCTCCTCTGGCTTTCTGGTAGGGCAAGATGGATCTCCAATCCCCAGTGCCTGTATATCTTATTTCCCAGCTGCATGTAATAATAATAATAATAATTTTAAACATTTGTTTTTAAAACTTTGAATTCCAGATTCTTTCTCTTCCTCCCTAGTCACCCACCCTTACTGAGAAGATAAGCAATTCAATATAGGTATAATTACATATGTGTAGCTACACATGTGTAGTTACACAAAACATTTCCATAGTGTATATATTGTGAAAGACTGACTATATTTCCTTCCATCCTATCTGGCTCAACACTTGTTCTATTCTCTACTATGACTACGTCTCTTTTCAAAAGTGTGTGCTTGTAACTACCTCTCCCCACAACCTGCCCTCCCCTCCCTCATGCCCCATCTCATCCCCTTCCCCCCTATTCTCCTGTAGTGCAAGATACCCAATTTACATTTCCTCCCTAAGCCAAATTCAATGAGAGGAAGTTTGACCCATTCCCTTTTCCTTCCTGTTCTTCCCCCCATTGTGACAGTTATCCGTTGCCTCTTCTATATGAGATAATTTCCCGCATAATATGTCTCTCCCAACTCCTCTTATTACATTCCTCTCTCCCCTCTCAATTTCACCTTTTAAATATCATCACTTCCTATTCAATTGATCCTGTACCCTCTGTCTATGTATACCTGTACACATATATACACACACTCACATATGTATTCATATGTACATATACCCTCCTGTATAGACATATATATGTATGTATACATTTATATTCATTTATATTCCCTTCAACTATCCTCATACTGAGAAAAGTTTCATAAGTTGTAATTATTGTTTTTCCATGGAGGCATATAAATAGTTCACCTTTGATAAGTTCCTTATGATTTATTTCCCCTGTTTACATTATCATGCTTCTATTGCTTCTTGTATCTGAATGATATATTTTCTATTCAACTCTGGTTTTTTCATCAATAATGCTTGAAAGTCCTCTATTTCATTGAATAACTATATTTTCCCCTGAAACATTATAGTCACTTTTGCTGGGTAGGTGGTTCTTTTTTTTTAATCCTAGTTCCTTTGATCTCCAGAATATCATATTCCAAGCCCTTTGATCCCTTAATGTAGAAGAGTCTAGATTCTGTGTTATCCTGATTGTGTTTCCAAATATTCTAATTTTTTCTTCTTGGCTGCTTGTAATATTTTTCTCCTTGATCTTGGAATTCTGGAATCAGGGTATAATAATCCTAGGAGTTTTATTTTTGGGATCTTTTTCAAGAGGTGATGGGTGAATTCTTTCAATTTCTATTTTGCCCTCTGCTTCTAAAATGTCAGGCCAATTTTCCTTGAGAAAAGGATGATTTCTAGGTTCTTTTTATTGGTAATGGCTTTCAGGTAGTCCAATAATTTTTAAATGATCTCTCCTGGATCTATTTTTCCAGGACAGTGGTTTTCCCAGTGAGACATTTAACATTGCCTTCTATTTTTTCATTTGTTTTGATCTGTTTAATAGAATCTTGATTTCTCATAAAATCTTTAGCTTCTATTTGCTCCAATATAATTCTGAAGGAATTATTCTCTTCAGCGATTTTTTGAGATTCTTGTTCCATCTGGCAAATTTAACTTTTTAAAGCATTCTTCTCCTCATTGGCTTTTTGGGCCACTTTTGCTATTTGAGTTAATCTATTTTTTAAGATGTTATTTTCTTCGATAAGATTTTTTTTAATGCTTTATTAACTTCTAATTTACATCATTCGTTTCCACCAGATTTTGAGTTACAAATTTTCTCCCCATTTTCCCCCCACCCATCCCCCCAAAACAGAAGTACCACATGATATCCCCACCTCCAATCTACTCTCTCCCATATTTTCTCCCATACCCGTTTCAACTTTTCCAGTGGATCTCTATGCCTCAGTGCCTGTATATCTTTTTTTCCCCTTAATAACATGTAAGATGGTATTAATAATAGTATATATATATATATATATATATATATACACACACACATATATATATATTTGAATATTTTATTTTAAAACTTTCAATTCCAGATTTATTCCCTTCCCCCCCCGCCACCCACCCCCAATTCAATAAGATTTTTGATTGACTTTTCATGATTTTCTTGCATCATTCTCATTTCTCTTCCCAATTTTTCCTCCACTTCTCTTACTTATCTAAATCCTTCTTGAGCTCCTCCATGGCCTGTAATCAGTTCATATTTTTCTTGGAAGCTTTTGGTATAGTAGTTCTGACGTTGTTGTCTTTCTCCTGTACCATGCTTTGATCCTTTTTGTCCCCAAAAAGGAATCAAAAGTTGGATTGCTCTGCTTGTTTTGCTTCTTTTGCTTGCTCATGTTGCCACTCAATTACTTGACTTTTGAGCTCTTTGACAGAGCTTTTCCAGAGGGGAAAACCTTGTCCCAAATCTCTGTGGTTTTCACAGCTACTGGAGCAGCTAATATCATGATCCAGATCCAGGCAGCTTAAAGTAAGAGTAATTACCTTCTGAATGGTTGGTTGGCCCCCTTAAAATCTGCAGGCTGGGAGCTCTGCAGGCCAGGAGATCTGAAGCAGCCACATGGATACAGATGCATGGCTGCCGCCCCTCTGCCACTTCTCACTCTGGGGGCAGAGGCCAGACCCCACCTCCATTCCCCCCCACCCCCAGTTCCAAGAGAGTTCCACACAGATCTTTTACTTTGCCTTTGGCATTTATAGGTTGATATTTCTGGACACTGCCACAGCTGCTGGTGATCCACTCTCCCAAGGAAAGCTCCAGCCACTGCTGGTCGGGGCCACCCTGGGGCTAAATCTGGGGGCTCACGTGGTGCTGGAGTCTGCTCCCAGCATGTTGCAATGGACCCTTCCTGCTGGCTTGCCAGCATGCCTTCAGTGGGATATTTGTTTCTCTCTTTCACTTTGTGGGTTCTGCAGCTCTAAAATTTGTGTAGAGTCATATTCTATAGGTATTTGAGGTGGTTATGGGGGGAGTTCATGGAGTTTTCCTACTTCTATGCTGCCATTTTGGCTCCATCCTTAGCCCCATTCTTTATTTCATCTACACATCACAGAACTACTGAAAAAAATTTTCCTGATAAAGAGGTCTGATCATTTATTTGAGCCAGTGTCCTTCTATACATAATAACTACTGCCTAACCTTAACTACACATTGTTCTTAAATATCAAGTCTATCTTCTCCCACATCTAGGTATTTGCATACAGAGGAATCATGGTACAGTGGATAGAGAGCCAACCTTGAAACTAGGAAGTCTTGGGTTCAAATGTCACTTCTTACAAAATGACCGCTGATAAGTTATTCTATTTCTTTGGGAACCTCTCTAGACTAGAGTTTGCAGAAACTGTGCTTACCTGAGAGGCAAGCCTTGAAGGTGTAGCCCTCAGACTCAGGCCTGGAAGAGGCCTGATCAACTTGGAGGGCAAGTCGTCCCACCAACCACAAGGGCGACTACCAGGCCTATCACCAAAGGGCTGAGACTGGAAAGAGCAATGTAAGAACCAAATGCAGGGGCCCCTGTTCCAGACAGCAAATACTCCTGGGCCTACCACTTCATAGCCCAGAAAAAAAAAAACCCTATCAGGACCTCCAAAGACCAGGATGACAGAGTGAACTTTGCCTGCTCCAACCCCCAACCCCTCTGACCCTGAAAACATAGTAACTTTTGCCCCAGGGAAAAACCCTTTACAGTAAATGTTTGGGA
This sequence comes from Petaurus breviceps papuanus, assembly GCF_028583685.1. NCBI lineage: Eukaryota > Metazoa > Chordata > Mammalia > Diprotodontia > Petauridae > Petaurus > Petaurus breviceps. The sequence continues at coordinate 86,075 of NW_027185597.1, read as the reverse complement.
ATCATAGAGGAAGGGCGTGGCTAGGGCCCTGCCTCAAAATGGGTAGAAAGCAGACTACAAAGACTCTGGAGTCCTACTATCCTCAGAGGGATGAACCAAACTCAGAGGGAGACAATGTGGACTCCACACCCACAGCTGAAACATCAACAGGGAACAGGTCCCAAGCACAGAATGCTTTCCTAGATGAGATCAAAAGGAACTTTGAAAACCAAATGAGAAAGAAAGAAGACAAAATGAATAATTCCCTCAAAACGAAAATTGCATAATTAGAAAAACATCATAATGAAGAAAACATCTCTCTAAAAAGAAAAGTGTATGATATGGAAAAGGAGATCCAAAATTAACCAAGGAAAATGAATTGCTAAAAACTAGAATCAACCAAATTGAAACAAATAACTCTATAAGGAACTAAGAATTAGTCAAACAAAACAACAAGAATGAAAAATTAGAAAAAGAGGTAAATACCTCAATGGAAAAATAACTGACCTGGAAAACAGATCCAGGAGAGATAAAATGAGAATCATAGGCCTACCAGAAAATCATGATGAAAAAATGAGCCTGGACAACATTCTCCAAGGGCTCGTTAAGGAAAACTGCCCTGAGATGCTTGAACCTGAGGGTAAAATGGAAATCGAGAGAATCCACTGGACACCTGCTGAAAAGTCCTTGAAATGTTGTGGCCAAACTCCAGAACTACCAGGTAAAAGAGAAAATACTTCAAGCAAACAGAAAGAAACAATTCAAATATTGAAGGTCCACAGTGAGAATCACACAGGATTTGGTAGCTTCTACACTGAAAGATTGGAGGCAGTGGAATATAATTTTCTGGAAGGCAAAAGAGCTTGGGTTACAACCAAGGATCACATACCCAGCAAGACTGAGCAAATTCTTCCAGGCAGCGATGGTCATTCAACGATATAACAGAGTTCCAGACCTTCCTGATGAAAAAGCCAGAACTCAATGGAAAATTCAACCTCCAATTACGAGATGCAACAGTGACATAGAAAGGTAAACAAGGAAAACACACACACACACACACACACACACACACTGCTATTTAATAAGAGTAAACTGGTTATAGACAAGTAGAGGGTATGAGTATAAAATACACAAAATGACGATTAAAAAAAATCTTATTTAGGGCTACAAAGGGACTTCAATGGAAGAAGAGGAATGAATGAAGTGGAAAAGGGTAAATTATGCCACACAAAGAGGCATAAAAATAGTATAGAAGAGGAAAAGGAGGGAGGGAGATGAGAATCATATGAGCTTTTCCCACACTGGTTCTGGCGCAAGGAGGGAATAACAACCAGTTAAGCGTAGGACTCTATGGAGAAGAAACGCAAAAAGTATCATTTTAGAGGGAAAGAGGGGAGGGAAAGGAACTTCTCATGAGATTTGCTCCTGTCACTCTTGGTGAGAAGAAGAAATAACATACTTCATTAAGTATAAAAATATCCTACAGGCAGTAGGAGGGGGAAAGGGCTACGAAAGGGGAGAGGTGGTCAGTAGGAAGGGAAGAAGTAAGGCGAAAGGGGAGGAAAAGGGAGGGGGGCTGATAAGGGAATACTGAGGGAGGCGGTAGTCAAAAGGAAAACTATTAAGGGAAGGAAGGGAGAAGGGGGAAAATATGAGCATTAACAAGGGAGAGGATAGGATGGAGGGAAAGAAACAGATAATAATCATAACTATAAAGGTGAATGGAATGAACTCTCCCATAAAATGGAGATGGATAGCAGAATGGATTAGAAATCATAAATCTACAATATGCTGTTTACAAGAAACCCATCTGAAACAGAGGCATACACACAGGGTAAAGGTAAAATGCTGGAGTAAATATATCATGACTCAGCTAAAGTAAAAAAAACAGGAGTAACAATCCTTATCTCAGATAAAACAAAAGCAAAAATTCACCTAATTAAAAGAGATAAGGAAGGAAACTATATCCTGTTAAAAGGCACCATTGAGAATGAAGAAATATTATTACTTAACATATATGAATCAAGTGGTATAGCATCCAGATTCCTAGAGGAGAAGTTAAAGGAATTAGAGGAAGAAATAGATAGCAAAACTATACTAGTGGGAGACCTTAATCTCCCTCTCTCTGAACTTGATAAATCCAACCTCAAAATAAACAAGAAAAGAAGTTAAGGAGGTGAACAGGATTTTAGAGAGGATAGGTATGATAGATCTCTGGAGAAAACTGAATGGGGATAAAAAGGAATATACTTTCTTCTCAGTGGTTTATGGCACATATTCAAAAATTGACCATGTTCTAGGGCATAAAAACCTCACAATTCTATGCAAAAATTGACCACGTTCTAGGGCATAAAAACCTCAGAATTCTATGCAGTAAGGTGGAAATATTAGACGCATCCTTCTCAGAAAATGATGCAATAAAAATTATATGCAATAAAGGGCCGTGGAAAGACAGACTAAAAACTCATTGGAAATTTAACAATTTAATCCTAAAGAATGAGTGGGACAAACAAGAAATTATAAAAACAATCAGCACTTTCATTCAAGAGAATGATAATAATGAGACAACATACCAAAATTTGTGGGATGCATTAAAGGCAGTTCTTAGGAGAAGTTTTATATCCTTGAGTGCATACATGATTAAATTAGAGAAAAGAAAGGTCAAAGAATTGGGCTTGCAATTGAAAAACCTATAAAAAGAACAAATTCAAATCCCCCAATTAAATACTAAATTAGAAATATTTAAAAACAAAGGAAAGATTAATAAAATTGAAATTAAGAAAACTATTGAATTAATAAATAAAACTAAGAGCTGGTTGTATTAAAAAAATTGATAGACCCTTAGTAAATATTATAAAAAAAAAGAAGAAAACCAAATTATGATTATCAAAAATGTAAAAGGTGAATCTACCTCCAATGAAGAGGAAATCAAAACAATACGTAGGAATTATTTTTCCCAATTGTATGCACATAAATTTGACAATCTTAGGGAAATGGATGAATATTTACAAAAATACAAGTTGCCCAGATTAACTAAAGAGAAAATAAATTACTTAAATAACCCCATCTCAGAAAAAAGAAATTGAACAAGCCATCAGGTAACTCCCTAGGAAAAAATCTCCGGGGCCAGATGGATTTACTAGTGAATTCTATCAAATATTTAAAGAACAATTGATTCCAATACTCTACAAACTATTTGGGGAAATTAGTGAAGAAGGAGTACTACCAAATTCTTCTTATGACACAAATATGGTACTGATACCTAAAGCAGGAAGAGATATAACAGAGAAAGAAAATTATAGACCAATTTCCCTCATGAATATAGATGCAAAGATTCTAAATAAAATAATAGCAAAAAGACTACAGCAGCTTATCTCAAGAAGAATACACTTTGATCAGGTAGGATTTATTCCAGGAATGCAAGGATGGTTTAATATTAGGGAAACCATCAGTAAAATTGATAATATCAACAACAAAACTAGCAGAAACGACATGATCATCTCAATAGATGCAGAAAAGGCTTTTGAAAAAATACAACATCCACTCCTATTAAAAACATTAGAAAGTATAGGAATAAATGGAGCCTTACTTAAAATAATAGGTAGCATTTATTTAAAGCCATCAGCAAGTATTATATATAATGGGGAGAAGCTAGAAGCATTGCCCATAAGAACAGGGGTGAAAGAAGGGTGTCCACTATCACCCCTCTTATTCAATCTGGTACTAGAAATGTTAGCAGTAGCAATTAGAGAAGAAAAAGAAATCAAAGGAATCAAATTAGGCAAAGAAGAGACCAAGCTATCACTCTTTGAAGGTGACAGGATGATATACTTAGAGAATCCTAGAGAATAAAGTAAAAAACTTCTTGAGACAATAAATAAATTTGGCAAAGTTGCAGGATATAAAATAAATCCACACAAATCCTCGGCATTCCTATATATTTCCAATGAAATTAAACAGCACAAGATAAAAAGAGAAATCCCATTTAAAGTTACTGTAGACATTATAAAATATTTGGGAATCTACCTGCCAAAACAAACCCAGGACCTATATGACCACAACTACAAAACACATTTCACACAAATAAAGTCATATGTAACTAATTTGAAAAATATCAATTGCTCATGCCTGGGTCGAGCTAATATAATAAAAATGACAATTTTACCTAAATTAAATTACATATTTAGATCCATACCAATTAATTTACCAAAAAACTACTTTATACAGCTAGAAAAAATAGTAACAAAATTCATTTGGAAGAATAAACGGTCCAGAATATCAAGGGAAGTAATGAAAAGAAATGCTAGGGAAAGTGGACTAGCTATACCAGATTTCAATCTGTATTATAAAGCAGCAGTCATCACAACTACTTGGTACTGGCTGAGGAATAGAGCAGTGGATCAATGGAATAGATTAGGCAAACGAGATTCAGAAGTCAACGACTATAGTAATCTATTGTTTGATAAACCCCAAGACCCTAGTTTTGGGGATAAAAACTCACTATTTGAAAAAAAAAACTGGTGGGAAAACTGGAATATAGTATGGCAGAAACTGAGCATAGACCATTATCTAACACCATATACAAAAATGAAGTCTAAATGGGTGCATGATCTATGTATAAAGGTTGATACTGTAAGCAGTCTTGGAAAACAAGGAATAGTTTACCTGTCAGATTTGTGGAGAAGGAAAGACTTTATGACTAAACTAGAATTAGAGAACATTATAAAATGTAAAATGGATAATTTTTATTACTTTAATTGAAAAGTTCTGTACAAAGCCAATGTAACCAAGATTAAGAGGGAGGTGGGAAATTGGGAAAGAATCTTTTCAACCTACATCTCTAAAAAAGGATTCATTTCTTTTTTTTCCCAAATGCTTTATTAACTTCTAATTTGCATCATTCATTTCTGCCCGATTTTGAGTTACAAATTTTCTCCCCGTTTTTCTCCTACCCACTGCCCCAAAATAGCAGTCCCACAGGATATCCCCTCCTCCAATCTGCTCTCTCCCATATTTTCTCCCATACCCCTTTAGACTTTTCCAGTGGATCTCTATGCCCCAGGGCCTGTATATATTTCCCAATTACATGTAAAATAGTATTAATAATAGTATATATATATATATATATATACATATGCATATATATGTATATATATATTTGAATATTTGATTTTAAAATTTTGAATTCCAAATTCATTCCCTTCCTCCCTTGTCACCCACCCTTAGTGGGAAGATAAGCAGTTCAGTATAGGTTGTACATGTATGGCTAATGCAAAACAATAACATAGTAGATATATTGTAAAAGACTGACTATATTTCCCTCCCTCCTATCCCACCTCCCACTTGTTCTATTCTCTGCTTTGATCCTGTCCCTTTTCAAAAGTGGGTGCTTCCAACCTCCCTCCCCCCACAGCCTGCCCTCCCTTCCATCATCCCCCCTCTCATCCCCTTCCTCCCTACTCTCCTGGAGGGTGAGATACCCTGTTTTGTGTGTATTTCATTCCCTCCTCAAGACAAATTCAATGGGAATAAGGTTTACCCATTCCCTTTTGCCTTCCTATACTTCCCCTATATTGTAACCATTTTCCCTTGCCTCTTCTATATGAGATAGCTTACCCCATTCTGTCTCTCCCCATCTCCCCTCATTATATAGTCCTATCTCACCTCTTAATTTCACCTTTTAAGTATCATCCCTTCCTGTTAAATTGGTCCTGTGCCCTCTATCTATGTATACCTGTAAACATATATACACATTCATATATGTATTCATATGCCCATATGCCCTCCTATATAGACATATATATTTCTATTCCCATCAACTACTGATAAAAGTTTCATAAGTTACAATGATTGTTTTTCCATGTAGGAATCTTAATAGTTCAACTTTGATAAGTTCCTTATGATTTCTTTTCCCTGTTTACCTTCTCTTGCTTCTTCTATCTGAATGTCAAATTTTCTATTCAAATGTTTTTTTTTTTTTCAGCAAGAATGCTTGAAGGTCCTCTATTCCACTGAATGACCATATTTTCCCCTGAAACATGATACTCAGTTTTGCTGGGTGGGTGACTCTTGGTTTTAATCCCAGCTCCTTTGACCTCTGGAATATCATAATCCAAGCCCTTAGATCCCTCAATGTAGAAGCTGCCTGATCCTGAGTTATCCTGATTTTGTTTCCACAATATTCAAATTGTTTCTTCCTGGCTGCTTGTAATATTCTCTCCTTAATCTGGGAATTCTGAAACCTGGCTATAATATTCCTAGGAGTTTTCTTTTTGGTATCTTTTTCAGGAGGTCACTGGTGCATTCTTTCAACCTATATTTTGCCCTCTGGTTCTAAAACATCTGGGCAGTTTTCTTTGAGTACTTCCTGGAGGATGATTTCTAGGTTCTTACTTTCATCATGGCTTTCAGGTAGTCCAATAATTTTTAAATTATCTCTCCTGGATCTATTTTCAAGGTCAGTGGTTTTTCCCATGAGATATTTCACCTTGCCTTCTATTCTTTCATTTGTTTGGATTTGTTTAATAGCATCTTGATTTCTCATAAAGTCATTAGCTTCCATTTGCTCCAATCTAATTCTGAAGCAATGATTCTCCTCATTGAACTTTTGAGATTCTTTTTTCATCTGGCAAATTCAACTTTTTAAGGCATTCTTCTCCTCATTGCCTTTTTGAGCCTCTATTGCCATTTGAGTTAGTTTATTTTTAAGGTAGTATTTTCCTCAGTCAGGCTGTTGACTCTCATTTCATAATTTTCTTGCATTGCTCTCATTTCTCTTCCCAATTTTTCCTCCACTTCTCTTATCTGCTTCTTAAGGTCCTCTGTGGCCTATAACCAGCTCATATTTTCCTTTGATGCTTTTGGTGCAGGAGTTCTGACTTCACTGTCTTCCTCCTGTTCCAGGCTTTGCTCCTTTTTGTCCCCAAAATAGGAATCTAATGTTGGAATCTTCTGTCTTCTTCATTTCCTTTGCCTGGTCCTGTTGCCCCTTAGTCACTTGACACTTGGGCTTTTTGCCATAGTAGGACTCTGCCACCAGACAGTGGAGCTTTTGTCTCAAATGCAGGGGTTTTTCTCAGCTGCCAAAGGTATTAGATGGGTGCCCTCTATGAGGTCTCCACATGCTCTGGCAAGCTGGACACACACCCCAGGACCTCCACCCTAGACTGCAATCCAGATCTAAGAAGGTTAAAACAAGAGCGATTACCCCCATACTGGTGCTTGGTCCCCCTACACTCTGCAGGCCAGTAGCTTCAGCTCCTGGATGGCTGTGCCAGTGTCTCAGCAGCTTCTTGCCCCAGGGGCAAAAGCCATGCACTCCCACTTACTGTGTCCCAAAGTCCAGACTGCATTGACCTCTCACTTTGTCCTTCGCATCTATGTGTTGATAAATCTGGAAACAGCTGCTGCTGATCTGGAGTTCCTTGGCTTGCGGCTGATCATGCCTGCCCTGGGGCTAAAGCCTCAGCGTGGGGCTGGGCTCAGCTCCCAGAGTGTTGAGCTGGCTGATTTCTGCCAGCCTGCCTGGCTGTCCTCAGTGGGATGTTAGATTCTCTGTGTCATTTTGTGGCTTCTGTAGCTCCAAAGTTTGTTTAGAGTCCCCTTTTTACATGGATTGGGAAAGGTGGAAGCCAGAGCCATGGGGAGGTCCTGCTTCTACCCAAAGGACTCATTTCTAAAATATACAGAGAACTGAGTCAAATTTATAAGAATACAAGTCATTCCCCAATTGATAAATGGTCAAAGGATATGAACAGGCAATTTTCAGAGAAAGAAATTAAAGATATCTATAAGCACATGAAGAAATGCTCTAAATCACTGTTGATTAGATAAATGCAAATCAAAACAACTCTGAGGTACACTTCTTACCAGTCAGATTGGCTAAGATGACGAAACAGGAAAATGACAAATGCTGGAGAGGATGTGGAAAAATTGGGACACTAATGCATTGCTGGTGGAGTTGTAAACTAATCCAGCCTTTCTGGAGAGCAATCTGGAATTGTGCCCAAATGGCTATAAATAATTTCATATCCTTCGACCCAGCAATACCACTCTTAGGGTTATGTCCCAAAGAGATCATAGAAGTGGGAAGAAGACCCATATGTACAATAATGTTTATAGCAGCTCTTTTTGTGGTGGCAAAGAATTGGAAATTAAGGGGGTGCCCATCAATTGGGGAATGGCTGAACAAGTTGTGGTATATGCATGTTATGTAATACTATTGTGCTATAAGAAACGAGGAGCAGACGGTCTTCATATTTACCTGGAGAAGCTTATACGAACTGATGCTGAGTGAGAAGAGTAGAACCAGGAGAAATTTGTACACAATTACAGACACAACGTATGTGTGATGACTAACTTTGATAGACTGGACTCTTCTCAGCAATGCAGTGATATAAGTCAATCCCAAAAGACTCATGATGGAAAGAAATGTGTGCATCCAGAGAAAGAACTAGAAAGAACTGAGTTTATATCCAGATGAAAGCAAAATACCTGATCTTTTTCCTTTTTTTGTTTGGTTTTATGTCCTCTTTACCTTTTTTCATTCCATCTGATACAATCCGTCTTTATAACCTGACTAATGTATAAAGTGAAAGAATTTACAGATCCTATACTTGAGTATATGCCGCCATGGGTGGGAGGGGGACAAAATGTGAAACTCAAGGAATTGTGGAATTGAATCTTGTAAACTAAAAGTAAACAAACAAATTAATTAAAAAAAGAAGCTTGCTACTTGCTATTAAAATGGAACCTAGCCTGTAAAAGAAAGAAAGAAAGAAAGAAAGAAAGAAAGAAAGAAAGAAAGAAAGAAAGAAAGAAAGAAAGAAAGAAAGAAAGAAAGAAAGAAAGGAAGGAAGGAAGGAAGGAAGGAAGAAAGAAAGGAAGGAAGGAAGAGAGAGAGAGGGAGAGAGAGAGAGAGAGAGAGAGAGGGAAGGAGGGAGGGAGGGAGGGAGGGAGGGAGGAAGGAAGGAAGGGAGGAAGGAAGGAAGGAAGGAAGGAAGGGAGGAAGGAAGGAAGGAAGGAAGGAAGGAAGGAAGAAATTGTGCTGACCTTCATCAGTAGAGAAAATTCCCTAATCTGGGAGTTTCCTATACATATGAAATCACAAGTCTAGTCCCTAACCATCACCTGTCGTTCCAAGAATCTGTAGAATGCACAGTGGCCACACCCTAACCAAGCAGGGTGACAGTACCCAATCTGTAGGTCAATTAGGGGACATAAGTTAAGTGACTTACTCAAGGTTGAACTTGTAGCAAGTCGCAGGCTGGGATTCAAACCAGGACTAGAAGTCTAACCTGCTCTGATTTCAAATTTAGTGTAACTTGTGTTGTACCACACATCCACCAAGATGCCCAACTCACCATATAAGGAGGCTGACCCAGTTGAGATGAAGTTTCTTTTACCTCTTATATTTTATGATTTATCCTATGCCAAAATTGCATTGGTGGAGAAGGTAGGTTTTTAACACGGGGCACAGACTAGAAGAGATGACATTAACAAAGTCAGGGAGGTGGAAACAAGATGGCAGAATGGAAGCAGTAACTTTTTAAAGCTCCTCTATGAATCCTGTCACTAAACTTTAAAAAGTGAATCTGAATGGATTTTGGAGTGACACAATCCACTGGGAGCCAGAGTGTGGCAGAATCCAGCCCAGGAAAGTGCCCATGTGGGTTGAGGCAGGGGGAGTGTGGAGCATGCGGGGGCTGCACCAGCCCAGACTAGAAAGCAGACTACAGCAGAGAAAGAAGAAGCCCCAGCCAGCAGATTCACCCACCCCAAGAGTGATTCGCAGCTGTCTCACTAGCATCTCACCACAGTATGGGAGGATCCATTGGAGCTGGGTAAGAGAAAGCAGAGACAGCAGCTTCTCCTGGGGCTATGAGCCTGCAGTCTGGAAATTTAAAAATCACCTACCTGATTTTCCAGAAGCCAAAATGGCAAAGTAAACTCTAGCTACTCCAATTCCCCCTCCCTGACCTATAAAAGCCAGATATAAAAATCCTGAAATAGGGGAAATAGCCTCAGGCTTAGGAGTCACAGAGAAAGTATGTAACTGAGGCAGTAAGGAATCTGAAGTTAAGGGCTGGAGGGGTCCCAACAAGCATTACTGCACCTGACCAGCAAAAGGCTGCCTGAGCTGTAACTCAGGAGCATAGAGGAAGAAATCTGAAGTGGACAAACCACCCCTCCCCCACAGATTATTCTGTGAGCCTCAGGGTAACTCAGTGGAAAAACTGAGAGTCCTGGCCTTGGCCTCAATCTAGATACCCAGAGGCTACAGAACACAAAGCCAACAACCAGGCACCTAGCTCCCAGCCTGAGAAGCTTGGGTCAGAGCCTTCTGTACCTCAGGAGCAGAAATATACTTTAAAGAACAGGAAATAGGCAATTACAATGGGCCAGAAGCAACTCACAAAGGCAAGATCAAAGACAGTAGAATCCTATTATTCTGAAAGAATAATCACTTTCAGGAGACACCATGGACTCTGTGTCCACACTTGAGACCACAGATGGAAATATGAACTGGTCTCAAGCCCAAAAAGCATTCTTGGAGGAGCTCAAGAAAGATTTTAAAAGCCAAATTAGGGAGGTAGACGATAAAGTTAAATCTACATTGACCAAATTGGAAAAAAAGTTTCACTGAAGAAAACAAATCCTTAAAAAGTAAAATTTGTGAACTAATTGTAGAAAATACCCCCCTAAAAAAGGACCTTCAAAAACTAACTGAAGAAAATAATTCACTAAAAATTAGAATCAGTCAAATTGAAGCTCAGGACTCTATGATATACCAAGAGTCAATCAAACAAAACATAAAGATGGAAAAATTGGAAGAAAGTGTAAGCTATCTCACTGGAATAACAACTCGCCTGGAGAACAGATCCAAGAGATATAACTTAAGAATTATTGGTCTACAAGAAGGCTGGACAACATCCTTGAACAGGTTGTCAAAGAAAACTATCCTGAAGTCCTAGAATCAGAAGGTAAAATAGTTATCAAAAGAATTCACCGGTCTCCTCCTGAAAGAGATCCCAAATTGTAAAGAAATATAGTAGCCAAATTCCAGAATTATAAGATTAAGGAGAAAATACTGCAAGCAGCCAAAAAGAATCAAATCAAATACTGTGGAACTATAGTCAGGATTACACAGGTCCTAGCAGCTTCTACATTAAAAGATTGGAGGGATTGGAATTTGACATTTTGTAAGGTGAAAGAGAGAGGACTGCAACAAAGGATTAACTACCTGGCAAAACTGAGCATAATCTTTCAGGAAAGGAGATGCGAATTTAATGAAATAAGGGACTTCCACACTTTCCTAATGAAAAAGCCAAAGCTCAATGGAAAATTTGATCTCCAATTACAAGAATCAAGAAAGACATAAAAAGGTATACAAGGAAAACACACACTCACACATACACACACATACACACATGTACACTCATGCACACATGCACATAACTTGGGATGCAATAAGAGCAAACTGTTTACATCCCTATACGAAAAACTGATAACTGTCAGTATTGAAATTTATGTGATCATCATGACCTTTAAAAAGGATATACATAGATAGAGGGTATGGGTATAAATGAACTAATCTGATGATTAAAAAAAACTTATTAAGGGGTTCAATGGGATTGTAATGGGATAAAAGGAAAGGATGAGGCAGAAAAAGATAAATTATACCATACAAAGGGAATAAAAACATACTATAGTAGAAGGGAAGGAAAGAGGGAGAGGAACATCATTTGAACATTATTCTCACTGTTTCTGGTTCAAAGGGGGATCAACATAATCAGTTAAGTTTAAGATTCTAATGTGAAAAGACACAAAAACTCATTAAATAGAGGGAAAGGAAAGAGGGAGAGGATCATTGTATGAAGTTTACTCTCATTGGTTTGGGGTGAAAGGTGGAATAACATACGTTGATAAATATAAAAATCTATTGTGTCCTATAGACAGTAGGAGGGTAAGGAGGGGGGATAAAAAGAGGGGAATTAGAAGTGAGGGAAATAGTAGTAAGGAAAGAGGGTAGGTAAAGTCATAGGGAGGGAACACTGAGGGAGGTTTTTGTCAAAAGGAAAACCCTTAAGGAGGGGAAGGGAAAAGGAAGAAACAAAAATATAAGTAGGGCAGGGAATAGGATGGAGGGAAAGAGACAGATAGTAATCATTACTGTGAATGTGAATGGGATGAACTCTCCCATAAAACAGAGGCAGACAGCAGAATGGATTAAAAACCATAATCCTACATTATGCTGTCTACAAGAAACACATTTGAAACAAAGGGATACACACAGGGTAAAGGTAAAAGGCTGGAGTAGAATATATTATGCTTCATCTAAAGTTAAAAAAAAAAAGCAAGGGTAGCAATCCTTATCTCAGATAAAGCAAAAGCAAAAATAGATCGAATTAAAAGAGAAAAGGAAGGAAAGTATATCCTGCTAAAAGAAACCATAGAGAATGAAGCAATATCATTACTTAACATATATACACCAAATGGTATGGTGTCCAAATTTCTAGAGGAGAAGTTAAGGGAATTAGAGGAAGAAATAGATAGCAAAACTATACTAGTGGTGCAGCTAGGTGGCGTAGTGAGTAAGAGCACTGGCCCTGGAGTTGGGAGGACCCAGGATGGGTTCCAGCCTCAGATACTTAACACCCACACACACACACACACACACACACACACACACACACACACACACAAAACTGGCCATGTAAACTCGGGCAAGTTACTGAACCCTAATTGCTTTAAAAAAAACCGATATTAGTGGGGGACCTTAATCTCCCTCTCTCTGAACTTGATAAATCTAACCTCAAAATAAACAAGAAAGAATTTAAGGAGGCAAATAGAATTTTAGAGAGGCTACATATGATAGATCTCTGGAGAAAACTGAATGGGGATAAAAAGGAATATACTTTCTTCTTAGCAGTTCATGGCACATATTCAAAAATTGACCATATACTAGGGCATAAAACGTCACAATTCAATGCAAAAAGGCTGAAATATTAAATGCATCCTTCTCAGATCATTATGCAATAAAAATCATATGAAATAAAGGACCATGGAAGGACAGACTAAAAACTAATTGGAAATTAAACAATTTAATCCTAGCATGAGTGGGTCAAACAAGAAATTATAGAAACAATCAGTAACTTCATTCAAGAGAATGACAATAATAAGACAACATAACAAAATTTGTGGGATGCAGCAAAGGCACTTCTTAGGGGAAGTTTTATATCCCTGAGTGCATACATGAATAAATCAGAAAAAATGGAGGTCAATGAATTGCACATGCAATTGAAAAAGCTGGGAAAAAAAACAAACTAAAAATCCCCAATTAAATACTAAATTAGAAGTACTGAAAACCAAAGGAGAGATTAATAAAATTGAAATTAGGAAAACTATTGAATTAACAAATAAAACTAAGAGGTAATTTTATGAAAAAACCAATAAAATTGATAGAGCCTTAGTCAAAATAATAATAAAAAAAAAAAGAAAACCAAATTATGAGTATCAAAAATAAAAAGAGTGAATCTACCTCCCATGAAGAGGAAATTAAAACAATAATTAGGAATTATTTTGCCAAATTGTATGCATATAAATTTGACAATCTTAGTGAAATGGATCAATATTTACAAAAATATAAATTGCTCAGATTAACTGAAGAGAAAATAAATTACTTGAATAACCCCATATTAGAAAAAAGAAATCGAACAAGTCATCAGTGAACTCCCTAGGAAAAAATCTCCAGGGCCAGATGGATTTACTAGTGAACTCTATCAAACATTTAAAGAATACTTGAATCCAATACTCTACAAACTATTTGGGAAAATTAGTGAAGAAGGAGTCCTACCAAATTCTTTTTATGACACAAATATGGTACTGATACCTAAACCAGGAAGAGATAAAACAGAGAAAGAAAATTATAGACCAATTTCCCACATGAATATAGATGCAAAAATTTTAAATAAAATATTAGCAAAAAGACTACAGCAACTCATCACAAGAATAATATGCTTTGATCAGGTAGGATTTATTCCAGAAATGCAAGGAGGGTTTAATATTAGGGAAACCATCAGTAAAATTGATCATATCAACAATAAAACTAGCAGATACCACATGATTATCGCAATAGATGCAGAAAAGGCTTTTGAAAAAATACAACATCCATTCCTATTAGAACACTAGAAAGTATAGGAATAAATGGAGCCTTCCTTAAAATAATAGGTAGCATCTATTTAAAGCCATCAGCAAGTATTATATGTAATGGAGAGAAGCTAGAAGCATTTCCAATAAGATCAGGGGTGAAACAAGGGTGTCCACTATCACCCCTCTTATTCAATATGGTACTAGAAATGTTGGCAGCAGCAATTAGAGAAGAAGAAGAAACCAAAGGAATGAAATTAAGCAAAGAAGAGATCAAGCTATCACTCTTTGCAGATAATATGATGATATACTTACATAATCCTAGAGAATCAAGTACAAAACTTCTTGAGACAATAAATAAATTTAGCAAAGTTGCAGGATATAAAAAAACCACATAAATCCTTGGCATTCCTGTATATTTCTAATGAAATTCAACAGCAAAAGATTGAAGGAGTAATCCCATTTAAAACTACTGTAGACATTATAAAATATTTGGGAATCTACCTGCCAAAACAAACCCAGGACCTACATGACCACAACTACAAAACACTTTTCACACAAATAAAGTCAGATCTAACTGATTGGGAAAACATCAGTTGTTCATGGCTGGGTTGAGTTAATATAATAAAAATGACAATTTTACCTAAATTAAATTACATATTTAGTGCCATACAAATTTACCAAAAAACTTCTTTATAGAGCTAGAAAAAATAGTAACAACATTCATTTGGAAGAACAAAAGGTCCAGAATATCAAGGGAATTAATGAAAATAAATGCTAGGGAAGGTGGACTAGATATACCAGATTTTAATGTGTATTATAAAACAGCAGTCCTCAAAACTACTTGGTACTGGCTGAGGAATAGAGTAGTAGATCAATGGAATAGATGGGCAACACGAGACTCAGCAGTCAATGACTATAGTAATCTACTGTTTGATAAACCCAAAGACCCCAGTTTGGGGGATAAAAACTCATTATTTGACAAAAACTGCTGGGAAAACTGGAATATAGTATGGCAGAAACTGGGCATAGACCATTATTCGACACCATATACCAAAATCAAGTCTAAATGGGTGCATGATCCAGGTATAAAGGCTGATACTGTAAGCAATCTTGGAAAGCAAGAAATAATTTACCTGTCAAATTTGTGGAGAGGGGAAGACTTTATGACCAAACAAGAATTAGAGAGCATTATAAAATGCAAAATGGATAATTTTTATTACATTAAATTGAAAAGCTCCTGTACAAACAAAGCCAATGTAACCAAGATTAGGAGGGAAGTAGAAAATTTGGAAAGAATTTTTACAATCTATGTCTCTGGCAAAGGACTCATTTCTAAAATATACAGAGAATTGAGTCAAATGTATAAGAATACAAGTCATTCCCCAGTTGATAAATGGTCAAAGAATATGAACAGGCAATTTTCAGAGGAAGAAATTAAAGATATCTATAAGCATATGAAAAAATGCTCTAAATCACTATTGATTAGAGAAATGCAAATCAAAACAACGCTGAGGTACCACATCTCACCAGTCAGATTGGCTAAGATGACAAAACAGGAAAATGAGAAATTCTCGAGAGGATGTGGAAAAGTTGGGACACTAATGCATTGCTGGTGGAGTTGTGAACTGACCCAACCATTCTGGAGAGCAATATGGAATTATGCCCAAAGGCCTATAAATAATTTCATACCCAGTAATACTACTTCTTGGGTTGTATCCCAAAGAGATCATAGAAGTGGGAGGAAGACCCATATGTACAAAAATATTTATAGCCGCTCTTTTTGTGGTGGCAAAAAATCGAAAATTAAGGGGGTGCCCATCAATTGAGGAATGACTAAACAAGCGGTGGTATATGAATGTAATGGAATACTATCATGCTATAAGAAATGAGGAGCAGATGGACTTCATATTTACCTGGAGAGACTTATACAAACTGATGCTGAGTGAGAAGAGCAGAACCGGGAGAAATTTGTACACAATTACAGACACAACGTTTGTGTGACAACTAACTTTGATAGACTTGACTCTTCTCAGTAATGCAGGATTATAAGTCAATCCCAAAAGACTCATGATGGAGAGAGATGTTTACATTCAGAGAAAGAACTAGAAAGAACTGAGTTTGAATCCACATTGAAGCAAACTACCTGATCTTCTTGTTTGGTTTTGTTTCCTCTTTCCCATTGTTCATTCCATCTGATACGATGCTTCTTTATAACCTGCCTAATGTCTAATGTGAAAGTATTTGCAAATCCTATACTTGATTGTATGCTGCCATGGAGGGGAGGGGAGTGAGGGAGAGAAAATTTGAAACTCAAGGAATTGTGGAACTGAATCTTATAAACTTAAAGTTAACAAAGACCCCCTCCCCAAAAAAAGGCAGAAAAGCACAAAGTGTAGGATTGTGAGCAATTCTTTTCCTTCCCCTCCACCTCCTCACCCCATCTCCACTTCCCCAAAAGATTTCCTTTAACTAATCACATTGATGTTTTCTGCATGTAGATAAAATGTTCGTTGTTAACGAGCCAGCAGAAGTGTCTTTCTAGGTTCCCCAAGAGAGAACTAGTGACTGAGTCTGAGAGAAAAATAGATCCAGGGAGTTGACATTTGTATGGGCCACCAGGGTTGTTACAATAGTTAAAGTTTTTAGGAAAGGAGAAGGTATAGATAAAGACAGATACACTGCTTAAGGATTCATGAGAAGTCTTAGTATGAACTGAGAGGACAAACCTCTATGTGGTGGCTGGGCCACGGATGCGTCTGGTAAAAGACAGAAGAATTCTCAGTCTGGATGAGAGATAAAGAAGACAAAGTTCAGCAAACACACATCTCTTGGCAGGAAAAAAATGGAGATCCCAGCTCAAAGGGAAGGCGGGACTTGAGGATTAAACAAAGGCCCCCAAATCCAGGGAAATCATTAAGAGCAGGCATCCCAGAGGAGAAACACCAGCCTATCTTCTTTCTCCCCCCTGCATGCTGGGTTTCGAACCAGGGCTAGAAGTCTTATCTGCTCTTACTCCAGATCTTGCATCCCTTCCAATGTAGCACCCATCCTTTACAATGCCTACCTCCCTATTTGGAGGTTGGCCTTTTTGGCTTGTACAACTAGCCTACGCTGAATCATAGACTTTTATTTGCTGTTTTTCAGCAGAGCAGGAAGAGGCCCTAGAGAACATGATTTCCCTTACTATTTGTGATCAGATAGTTTCTGTTTCATTTAAGAGTTGCCTCCATGCATACAACAGTTTACTGGAAGTAGAGAAAACAGGACTGGGAATGAGACATTTCTTCTGAGACCAGGGCCACAAGAGGGAGCCCTAAGACCACGGAAAATACTCTCCCCCAAAAAGGGTTTCAAAAGATTTTGTGCTGCCTTGATGATAAAATGCCACTGTTAATTAATATGCTTTTCATGAAATAGTGGGACCTGCTCTAGAAGTAAGTTACTAAAATATATGTTAAGAGAGCCAGATGGCCAGGGTTCTAACCCTAGCTCTGCTATTATCAAGTAGTATCATTTGGAGCAAGACATTTAGCTTCTTGAGGTCTCAGTTTCCTCATCTCTAAAGTGAGGAGAATTGGGCTAGATTTTCTTGAAGGTCCCTTTCAGGTCTCACATGATTTCAGAACATGAGGCTTAGGACTATAGCAACAACTCATACCCTAATAAGGAGCAATGGCATAGAAGCCCCAAAGCAGTCCCAGAAATGAAACCAGAAGAAATCAGAAGAAATAAGGATCACAGCAGGGCCATATAGACTCAGAATTCAGAAAGAAAAAAAGAACATTAGAGATCCAATTCCCTCATTTTACAGATGAGTAAAGTTAAATGTAAGAGGTTCAATGACTTGTCCAGGGACACACAGATACTACATAGCAAAGTTAGTATTCTAAGATACTGTATTGTATAATATGTATTAAATATATTTCCCCAACAGTTATGTTGTGAAAAAAGAATCAGAAAAAAAGAGAAAAACCACGAAGAAAAAAAAACAAAACACCAAAAAGAAAAAGAAAATGGTATAATAGTATGCTTTAATCTGCATTTAGACTCCATAGTTCTCTCTGTATGTGGATAGCATTTTCTATCATGACTCCTTCGGAATTGTCTTAGATCATCATTGCATTGCTGAGAAGAGTTAAATCTATCAAAGTTGGTCATCACACAATGTTACTGTTACTGTATACCATGTTTTCCTGGTTCTGTTCACTTCACTCAGCACCAGTTCCATGTATTTCTGCGTTTTTCTGAAATCTGCCTGCTCATCATTTCTTATGGAACAATAGCATTTCATTGCATTCATATACTGCTACTTATTCAACCATTCCCCAGTTGATGGATGTCCCTTCAATTTCCAATTCTTTGCCTGGTTTCTTTTAAGTCCCAACTAAAATCCCATCTTTTATAGGAAGCATTTCTCAACCCCTCAATTTATTTCCTATTTATCTTGTGTGTGTGTGTGAGTGTATGTGACACACACATACACTAGGTTGTGAACTCCTTGAAAACAGGGTCTGTTTCTTGCCTCTTTTTTATCCCCAGAGCTTATCACAATGCCCGCCACATAGTAGGCACATAAATGTTTATTGAGGTGATCAAGCCACAGAGATGAAACCTTTTAATTTAGTTTTCTCAGGTTCTATCAATGCAATCTCTACCACTGCTTTCTTCATGCAAAGGATATTGGCAGATGGAATGAATTGATGGGAGCAAACCATAATATATTTTGTTATTGCAACTTGTGATTTTACAGTCCTTTTCCTATAACTTAAATATTTCAGAATCCTTCCTTTAAAATATAATTGAATATAGTATTGAATGGACTGGATCTTTCTGAAACTGCATCTCAAAAACTTAAAAAAGGTACTGTCACCTAAAAAGTAGGTTTGACCATAAGAGATATGACATGTCACTCTGGCTCCCTAAGATTATGCAGGGTATCCCCAAAGTCTTAATGGAGCTTAAGTTTTCAAAAGTTTAAAACTTCAGTAAGGCTTTTTGGATACTACAGGCGCTATCAGAAGTTGAAGATGAACTAGCTATGACAACCAGTTAGTTAAGGGCCTGCTGATTATTATGATAAATTTATGTCTCAGTCTGGTACCATATCCAGATATTTAGAATACTGGATCAAAAATAAAAGCTCAGACAAAATATTTTTGGATTCCTAAAAAGACAAGTTGAACTTGTCTCAGGGTTGTGATATTTCAGAATCTGGAAGGACTTTCATAAGAACTTAGATTTAGAGACAAAGGCACCTTAGAGGTCATCATGTCCAATTCTCTCATTTGAAAGATAGGGATACTGGAACCAGAAGAGATTAAACAACTTGCCCAATGTTACACAAGTGCTACATGGCAAAGATAGGATTCAAAACAAAGTCCTGACCCCAAACCCAGTGCTATCACCATTATACTATATTGATGAATAATAGCATATTCAAATCAAAACCAGTTCACCAGGGAAAGAATACTTGGTGCCACTTTGTGGGAGGTTTTGAGGCCCCTTTTGGAGACAGAAGAGGAAGAAATATCTTCATTGTTATATCCATGTGGTTTTTCATGTTTTCCCTTTCAGATAGGTGGTACACTCATGATGACTCTATTCCCTCACACCAACTATAGTGTAACATTAAAGATGATAAATATTTGCTGAATGATTGGGGCTGACTCAGAGCATTTGCCACTCAATCTATAAACTGAGTTTTGGAGATGGAGACATATCCTGCCCAGACACACTGGGCCTGCTGGGCATCCCTTAATTCGTCATGAGAAGGTAGACATTCATGGGGTTCTCTTGCCATTCAGGTAGGCAGGCTAAGGAAGCGGCTACTTCTTCCTCGATAGGCCAGCCCCAGGTCTGGAAGAATGGAGTCAGATTCCTCTGCACTTGGTGAGAGAACTGTTTCCCCCACAGGTTCATTTTGCCAGCATTGTCATTGGGCACCCCAGATAAGGTCTGGTACTGAGTGAAGAGTTGGGTGAAAGGCTCCCAGCCAAAGGCCTCCTGCAGCTGAGAGAGGAGAAAGAGAAAAGGGGGCAGAGTGAAGGGTTTGAATTTCTAGAGACAACCCAGCAAATGAGTATCAATGACTCTACCTTACTGCAGTACGAGTCTCCTTCTTGAATATTAGCCACATTCCTACCATTTGAACAGGATTCCCTCTTCTCCTCCACCAAACATCCATTTAGACATGATCAATCAGTCTTATTCTCTACTATCCACCTTGGGTAAATGCCTGCTTTCATGAATGCTTAATCACTCTAGTGGAAATCAGACCTCAGTCAAATTATGACACATTGATACCATATAAGATAATACCATAGTAATACCAATAATAATGCCATAATTATGGTACAAGAGAGGTCACCCTTTGTGACTAGACCTATGGAGAATGCTTTATGGTAATATTAAATAGGATCTTTGTAATTTTGATTAGTCAAGAGAGCATTTATCTGGGTGAGATAAATTAGAATATTTTCTTCTGTGGAGACCCTTAAAAGAAACTTTGGCAAATACTTTTCATCTCCCCCCTCATTTATCTTCACCTTCTCACTACAGGATACATAGGGATGGGGCTATCACTCCCATTTTACAGCTATACAAGTAAGGCACAGAGAAGCAGCCATAGGATATCTAGCATCATGAGGATTCAGATAGGATTCCATAACCTGATATGGATGGATACCTTAGGCAAAACACGAACTCTCTCAGCCTCAGTTTCCTCACCTGTAAAATGTGGATAATAATAGCACTTACCTTACAGGGTCATTGTGAGGACCAAATGAAAAAATCTATAAAAGGTACTTTGTACACCTTGAGGCATTGTATAAATGCTAGAGGAGGAGGAAGAGGACGAGAAGGAAGAGGAGAAGGAAGAGAAGAAGGAAGAGGAGGAGGAAGAGGAGGAGGAAGAGGAGGAGGAAGAGGAGGAGGAAGAGGAGGAGGAAGAGGAGGAGGACTATTCTTCCCTTCTCCCCCAGTTCCTTTCCAGTACCTGCAGATAAGTCTCCAGGGCTGTCCAAACACTCCATTCTTTTAGGGGGGCTCCTTTTCTCAGGTATTCTTGTACCCTGGCCTCCCTATTTGAGGGAGCCAGTGCAGGGTGGGCCCGGCTCCGGGGAATGCCTAACACCATCTCATGTACATAGACAGACCACAAGTTGCAGGTAGCCTCAGTTGTGTGGGGGGGGAACTCCCAGCCCTGGCGTTGCTGGTTGTGGCCTAGCTCATGGATGGGGCCCCAGAGGCCATTAGATCTTATTTGCTTCTCATTGACTATTTCCTTTGCTGACTTCTTGTGGCACATGACGGGGTATCCGGAATGCATCCAGCCTGGGGAGTGGAGGAAGGAAGAGAAGGCAGAGATTTCTATGTGAGAGAGCCCAATCTGCCATCCCTAGGTTATTCTCATAATGCATCTCTCCCCTATATTCTCTCATCCCCAACATTTCCAAACCTATATGAGAATAGATGGTTTCTCTTTACTTAGACAAAACAGGGAAGAAAACAGTTTTCCCATTTCCCCTCATTTGTCTAGCCCCAACTTCATATCTCTCACATAAGAGTTCTATTGTTTGTATGTACCTCTAACATTCTGTCGATTTTGGAGTTGTACACTGGCACCATAATGATCCATGTATTGGGTTAAGTTTTTTTTTTCCTTCTTGTAGCAGCTCAGATGTATGGTGAATAGAGTTTTGGGACTGGAGTCAGGAATACCTGTGTTCAAATTCAACCCCAGACACTTACTAGCTATGTGACCTTGGGAAAGTCATTTAATATCTGTTTGCCTCAGTTTCCTCAATTATACAATTAAGGATAAATAAAAGCACCTTCTTCCTGGGGATGATGTTAGGATAAAATGAAATAATATTTATAAAGCACTTAGCACAGTGTTGGGAACATAGTAAGCATTATATAAATACTACTAACTATTATTTTATACATTTTTACAAATTAGTATATCCCAGCTACAGCTTGGGAAGATAGGAACAGTGTAGGTGATTTGCCCTTTCTTATGGCCAACTTCAATTAAATTGTGAATTCTCCTAAAGTGAAGAAAGATTATTTTTCTTTCCCATTTATACAGCCTTTGCTGCTGATCCAGGCCTCTTCAATCAGTGATTAATACCTTAATCTAGTGCTTTTCTTTGAAATTACTTCCAATTATATTGTGTAGATCATTTTCATACTTGGTTGTTTACAAGCTATTTTTCCTTATTAGTGTTTGTGGTTCTTGAGAGGAGGGATTGTCTTTTGCCTTTCCTTTTATGTTAGAACAGTGCCTGGTACTCAGGAATAATAATAATAATAGTAACAATAATAATATGCTTACTGAAGATGTATTAGTATAAATAGTGGTGCATTAGAAACTTAAACATGTTGGAGTATAAGATCATGGATCTAGAATATTTAAAGACTCCTCTGTTATCTCTAGCAAAGTTACCTTAGTTATACTAGATATTTGTGAACATTTGTGGAATTTTTTTCATTGAAAAATTCAGCATAGTATATATTGTGAAGGGATAAAAAAAACTGAGTGCACTTTAAAATATATATAAGAAGGTAATTTTCATTTGGTAATGAAAGACAAGATGGTTTAGGATGAACTGCAACACTGTTAATCAGTGTATCTTTAAAAAAATTATTAAAAGGATTTTATTTAAGTAAAAAAAATGTTTACTGATTTCTTGACTCGCCTACACTTCTCTCTACCTGACTTGTATGGATTTTTCAAGGCCCAGCTCATTTCCTCCACACTCCATTGAAGGCTCCTAAATCAGTCCACTACATACTGAAGCCCCTCCTTTGAAATCACAGCATTTATTTTCTCCGGCAGGACTTTATGAAAACTCTTGTGCCTCACACAGAGGCACACAATAAATGCTTACTGAATAAGCTAAGATGAATGAGTGAGTGACTGAATGAAGGAATGAATGTTTTGTTTAATTTCCGTATTCCTTTCGAAATTTCACTATAGTTTTTCTGTTATTTTCCTAACTAACTTATAAGCTCCTGCTAACTTGTACTATCATGCATCATATGTAATGCCCTGAATAGAGAAGATGATGAATAAATAATATATGGGAGCTTTGTACTTATTTATCACCTGCACAAAGCATCTCCCATCCCAATTTTCAGAACACCCACCAGCTGAGATCTGTACATCAGCCACGATCCTCTCAGGTCGAGCAAAAGGGAAGCTTATTGATGCAAGTCTGGCCACAGCTTCCATCATCTCATCCCAGAGATGAAGCAAAGGCTCTGGGTCTTCCAGGTCTTGAAGATGTTCAGATGGCACCGTGAGGATGATATTGTCTGTTGCCAGCTCCCCCCATGGCACTGGGTAGTGGCGGATGGATCTCTTCCACTCCTCCAGAGATGTCTCCCCTTTGGACAGAAATTGTGGGGTTAATGGGCTTGTCACAGAATCTCAGAGACCATCTAATCCAGCTAATACCTGAACAGGAACAGGAATTTCCTTCTCTCCGTTCCTGATAAGTGGTTATCCTGTCTCTCTTTGAAGACTTTCTCCTTTGGGTAATTTGCTATCTCCTAGGACAATCCATTTCACTTCGGGGCAAATCTAATTGTTATGATTTTTTTTTCAAATTTGTCACTGTAAATTATGCTGCTATTCATAATTTTGTTTCCTGAACCCAAATAGACCACAAATCATCCCAATTCTACATAACAGCCTTTCAAATATTGGAAAACTGCATATCCCTGCAAGACTTCTTTTTTCCAGGTTATATACTTGAAGTTCCTTAAATTAACCCCCATATGACATACCCTCTAGTAATCCTACCATGCCAGGTCACTTCCTGTCTATGGTGTAACTCATTAATGTGTATCCTAAAATGTAACTCTGATTACAGTTTTAGGAAAAACCCAATATATGACATGAGGTACAGTGTGTCTATCACCTCCTTTTTTCTGGACAGTTTATCATTTTAAGTACTCTTTCATTTTTCTGCTTCCTAAGGCTGAAGGTTGAAATTTTGATTTCAGTGGGATAGTAACAGTTAGAAGAAACTTTAAAGGTCCTACAAAGATTTTTAAATTTTTTGTGTCATGAGTTCTTTTGGGAATCTGGTAGAGCTTACAGACTCCTTAATTTTTAAATACACAAAATAAAATACATAAAATTAGAAAGGAAACCAATTTGATGAAAAGGGATTATCAAAATAATTCTTTAAAAATAAGTTTGTGGGGGTGGCCAGGTAGCACAGCGAGTAAGATCACCGGCCCCAGTGTTGGGATGACCTGGGGATCGAATCTAGGCTCAGATACTTAGCACCACACCCAGACATAACTGGCTATG
Source organism: Petaurus breviceps papuanus (assembly GCF_028583685.1). NCBI lineage: Eukaryota > Metazoa > Chordata > Mammalia > Diprotodontia > Petauridae > Petaurus > Petaurus breviceps. Next base: position 61,621 of record NW_027185597.1, on the reverse strand, counting down.
TAACCTTGAGCAAGTTACTTAACCCCAGTTGCTTTAAAAAATAATAATAAGTTTGTGGATCTAACATAACTTTCATTTTACTGATGGGAAAGCTAACGTAAAATTTTCAATTTCACAGAGCTAGTAAGTAGCAGAGATTTGAATTCAAGTCTTTCGATTCTAAATTCAGTGTCTTTTTCTTCTACTCTCACCTTTGGTATGCATCCTATCTCCATTTCTGCAAACAAAAGCCCAATCCTGCATCACCTTTCCTCATGCTCCTCTGAATTCTCCATGGACACAGGAAGTTCCCTGATACCCCACCCTCAGCCTTAAAATAAGTCATCTCTTCCTTATCCCACCAAATACATTTTCTTCCTCTTTACCAATCCAAGCTACATATTATTTTCCTCCTTTATAATCTAGTTTATAATTACTTCACCCTTTTTCTAGCTTCCCTTGGGCTTAGCCTTCATGGAACCTTTACTCACCCAGCTTGAAGTAAGGAGCAGGCACAGCTCCAGTGATGGTGATTGACACAGGACCCAGGTTACTGCCCTTGGGCACAAGTACATAGATGAGGCCCCCCCAGAGGGAGGAGACTGACAGCTCTGGTCTGTCCAGGCAGCATCTGTGAATCACCACAGGTGCTCGGCAAAGCTTCTTGGCCCCATTGAGATCATCAGAGTGGCAGCCAATTTGTACCTGGGAAAGGTGAGTCATGAGCACAGTTAGCAACTACTGGAAGGTATGTGCTAGATCACTTATCAGTGTCTTTCATGCAAAATGTCCTTGAATTATAGGCATTTGGTAGGTAGTGACTCAATACTTCAAAGGGCTCATACATGTAGAACAATTATATCGTCTCAATAAGGATTTACAAAATCATGGGTGACAGATCCATAATGAGCTGTTAAGGAAAAATAGGATGTTCTGATTATAACTCCAACCTTCAATGACGACATTAGGAGATGAAACATACACATTGTTCCTCGCTGTCTGTTAGAGAACATATCCTGCATAGAACAGGAATCCAGTGTGACTAAACCTCGTAGCTCTTTGACAGAAGGAAACTCTTTACATTGAAGAGAGAGGCATTCACACCAGAAGGAGGTTGGGGGGAACTAAAATAAAGTATGGACCCTTCTGATCATCTGCTGCTGTTGGATAAAACCCGCCAGCCCCCACACTCTCTGGATTCCTTGCTGTTTAAGATATACTATGTCGTAGGAGAGAATCTGGTCCAGAGACTAGATCATTTTGCTTAGAAGTATCCCTAGCAGGGGAATGGGATAAAAGAGAAAGGTAGAGGTTAATTATAGGTATAGGTTGTTGGAGGGGCTGTGGGAAAATAGTCTCAGTAATGTACTGTAATGTGGAGCTATCCATTGGTGCAGCCATTCTGAGATTTTGAACTATGCCTAAAAAGCAATTAAACTGTACATATCCTTTGACCTACCTATACTGATACACAGCCTTCACCCCCCAAAAAAAAATCAAAGAAAGAAGAAAAAACCCATAGGTACAAAAATATTTATATCAGCTCTTTTAACCATAACAAAAGACTAGAAGCCAATGGGGAGTGCCCATCTACTGTGGAACAGCTAAACAAATGGTGGTTTATGAATTTAATGGAATATTATTTTGCTCTAAGAGATGAGCACTTAGTAAAGTTCTTAGCACATAGAAGGCACTTAAATGTATACTGACTGACAAAATGGATGGTTTCAGAGAAAACTGGGTATACTTGTAGAAACTGATAGGGTGAAGTTAGAAGAATCAGAACAATTTAGATAACAAAAATATTATGAAGAAAAACAACTTTGCAAAACTTGAGAACTCTGACCAATGCTACAGACCATGATCCTAAGAGGACCAACGAGGAAAAACACTGCTCACCTCCTGATAGATGAGCTTAATATACAGAACTCCATATACATTTTTGGACATGGTCAATATGGGAATTTGTTTTGCTTGATTATGCATATGTAATACCATGGTTTCCTTTACTTTTTTTTTTTCAATTAGGGAATGAGCTTTGGGAAAAAACCAAATGCTTATCAATGAAAAAAATTTAAAATGACAGCACAAAACAAAAAGAACAGGAAAAATGTGATGGCAGCAGCCATATAAGGATTTACAAAATATAGGAGAAGCAATGGGCAGGCACAGGGGAATTACCTGGAGGCCAGTAGTGGCAGCACATGGCATCACGATATTTGCAGTAAAGCCTTCAGGGAGGTAGAGCCCAGTGCTCACCCATACAGTAACATCTTAAGAGAGACATAATAATGGATGGAATTCTTCTGCCCTGATCCCCTCATTCTCCTTACCTTACCCACATCTGCTATATCACCCCAGTACCCTCCTATAGTCCTCACATTCCTTCCTAAATCATGGATATCATCCCCCAGAGCTCTTATATCCCCTTTCCAGAGCTCAATATTTCCTTCTAGAATTTTCACACCTCCTCCAAGAGACTTGTTATCCTCTCTTTAAACCTCAGATTGCCCAACCCTTTCCCTACTTGCTTACCCTCTAGCTACTCCCAATAATTCAAGCCCCATCACCTTAAAGGGACAGGCTCTCATGGCAACTGAAGTCCTATACTGTCCTACTGATTAAACCAGCCCATTCTTTCCCAACTATCCATTGGCCCTCATCCTCCGTCTTTACCTGGACTGGTACCATTGATTTCCATGGTGACAGGGGGTCCTAGGGAATACAGTTGGGAAGGGCAAGTCCCATTACTAGCTCTGTGGACTAGAGAAAAACAATCAGTCCCACTTTGAGCCAGCTCAGTGGCCACACAGAGCAGGGTGGCCTCACAAGAATTGCTGTGCACAGGATGATCTTCACTGACATTTGGGAGACCAGTTTGTTTGAGCACTTTCCTCAAAAATCTATGTAGGGAGGCATAGGCAGGGATTCCTTCTGCAGGAATCTTCAGGAAGGCCCCACAGTCCTTCCTTAGCTTTGACTGCCAGCATTCTGCCAAGAACTTGCTTCCTTTTACTTCCTCCTGGAACTGAGACAATGCTGAGCGGAAGTGATAGATCCCTTTACCAGGCACAAAGACAGGAAACTGACCGCGTTTTAGACTGCAACCTAGAATGCTAAGGCCAAAGGGGTTGAGGATGTGGTTCCCAGGATAATCAGCCACAGCAGCCTTGCCAGGATTCTGGGAGGCCCACCACCAGGCTTGGCCCCCAATCAGTAACCCTCCACCCTCTGCCACAAACTCATGCAGTTGCCTGGCCTCTTGGTCACTGTAGGCTGAACAGCAGTAAACACTTAATCCAGTAGTCAGATGGGATTCTAGGCTGCATTCCAGGCCTTTTTCAGATACCAGGGAACACAGTTTTTTAAGATTAGGGTTAACCCCAATTCTGCCTGTTTGTCCCCCTGCCAGCCAGGTAATAGCATTGCAGAGAAAAGGACCCAGCTTGGGGGCACAGAGCATGGCCTCATGAGCAGCAAGCACCACTCTGCCCCGGCCATAGTGAGCAGCTGCCAGGAAGCAATCAAGTGAAGAGTCTAGCCCAAGAGGGAAGGCCAAGGCTCCATGAACCAGAAGCTGAGAAGGCACTCCACCAGTATTGATATCCAGTTCTGTTATGCCATCCAGGAGCTGCTGTTGGTCCTGAGAGAGGTCCTCCCCAAACCTGAAAATGAACCATTTGTTCCAATTAGTGATTGAAGGAATGATGTGGAACAAGGGAGATGGAAATATTCCTGCAAAATCACAGTAGTTAGTTATTCTACATGACCCATATTTCCTGCGCCCATTATATGCAGGGGCTTACCCAGATGCAATCATCGACTCTGAGAGATGCAAACAACCTCAAAACTGATCTAATACCAGCCCCACCAGAAGCATGAATCCCTCTATAATCAAAAGAGATCATCCAACCACTGCTTGAACTCACCATGCCCTGAAACAGACCATTGCATTTCTGGGCAGTGCCAACTATTATGATAGGCTCCCTTTAGTGACCCACCCATGATGGTTACAGAGATTGGGGGTGCAAAAGTGACAGAGGGCTACCACTACTGACTTGCATACAGAATTGCACACTGAAGGAGCAAAGCTATCTGGATAGGGACCAGGCTAGCAAGTGATGTTTTCTGGGGTGACAAGTAGGATGTCATGCATCCAGCCAGACAGTGTGATATACTTCGTATAACATGTGAAGAAACTCAATGTATTATGTACCCACATAAAATAATGATGATGATAATAATAAAAATAATAGTATTTGTATAGAAATAAGATAGGTTTCCTTACGATGAATTGAAATCTTATTCCATATAATTTCTACCATTGTTCCTAGCTTTGTCCTTTGGGGCTAAGAAAACAGACAGATTCCTTCAGTTACCTGAAAACAACTATCAAGCTATCATGTTGCCCCTACTGCTTCTCTGTACCAAACTTTCTTAGCTCCTTTAACTTAAAAGCATGTGGAATGTTTTCCTGTGTTTTCTTCATCCTGGTCATCTGTAATGCCAAGCAAAAGGCAACTTCCCAAGGTTCAAAATACCAGCATAGCTATTCTCCATTTTATTCAGTGACAAATTAAGAACAGAGAAAATAAAAATGAGCATAATTCAAAATACAGCATTCACCAAGTGTAACTCAATAATTTCCAAGTACTACTCCACCCCTGGACATTACATTCATTTAGTCAATCACAAAGCCCCTCTTCTCAAATGGAGATTAGTTTCCAATCATAAGCAAAGTACATTCATTTGGTCAGTCACAGAGCACAAAAAAGTCAAAAGTTTCCCACCCTTGGATCACAACTGAATAGGCCATCTACTTCAGAGTTACAACAAGCTTAAGCACAGAATTTAATACCCAAAGAGAGGTTTTTTCTTCATCTTGACCTGAGGCAAGTTCTCAGAAATCTTTGTTCCTGGGGAGACAAAGCTTAGCAAGGCCACAAGATACATTGCCAGTGTCATCTTTAATTGATTCTTTGTCTGCAGAACAGTCCTAGGACCCCTGAAAACATTAGCAAAACCCTCTTCCAGGATTTCTGTAAACATACAACAAGAAAATCCTTTTTCAGGCCTTCTGAACCAACAGCAAGGTTCCAGGACCTCTGCAACAATAGTACTGTCCTTCACCAGAGGATGCCATTCATTCTCTGTTTGCAGAACATTCTCTGGACCCCTGAACCAGCAGCAAGGTTCCAGGACCTTTGCAACAACAGGACTATCCTTCACCAGTGGATGAATCTGGCAAAACAACATCAAAACAGACAAACAAAGTACCAGCATAACAGCCACGTCTCCTCAGTCCTTGGCAGCTCTGGGTGGCAGCTCTCAAAAGTCCTGGGCAGTTTGAATTGGCCCTCAGCAATCCTCTCTGTCTCTCTGCTTCCAAAAAAAAATTCTTCTGCCTCTCTCTCTGCTTGTGCCTCTCTAAAATTTACATCACCAGCTCCTCCCAGTTCAGCCCTCTCTTTTCATGTCAGCAAGTCCATCCCACAAGTGGGATTCCCAAGCTCTGGTTTTTAACACAATCAATCTGAAAATGAAGCCAATACATGGGGATCTTTAAATTCCATTACTGTTACATCACCCTCCTTTGGACTTCATAGAATCTGTCCACTTCTTTCTGCACCAGCATATTCAAGTCTTCCCAGGTTACTTGAAACCATTCTTTTTTTATCATTTTTAAGAGCTAATAATATTGAACTATAGATATTATTTTCATTCATTTTTTTATTTTAGAGAAATGGGCAAAGCAAGGATTAGTATTTTTTAAAAGTGTTTCATTTAATCCTTCCATAGAAGTTCTTCATTCTGTCATGGAAGTGACTATGTTCTTAACTATGTCAGTATAGAAGAGGTTCTATAAGGTTCTATTAAGCCTGAAAGACTCTTTCATTGATCCAAATATTAGTCCACTAAGCAAGGAGCAGCTCAGTTGGTCACAAAGTGATGATTTGTTTTTGTTCATGAACTAGATCAAATTACAAAGCAGTGCTCAAGCCTTTGTGGCCCTCATCTGCTTCTGTACAGGTGGAACAGCTGTATTAAAGAGGACATGATCGATGAGAAATCATATTGTCCTTAGGCTATCTTAATAAATAGTTATTCATCTAAATGTTTATTCTCCTAATGTGTGATATTGTTCACTAACAAAGTTAATATTTACCAGAAAAAATGAAGCATATCGATATTACAATTCTTACTATTAATAAAAGCAAAAAAAAAAAACCACTTAAAAGGTTTAATATAAATGGGTGGGCAACTCTCAGTTTCTTCTTAGAGAAGGCAATTAGAGCAGTTTGGTTCATGTCCAAAGTCAATAAGAAACATTTCATGGGACATTTGGCCATCTCATATTGCTCAGTCGAGGATGAGCATAAGGAAGTAAATCAGTATAGGGATAGTTCATAGCATGATACATTTAGAATTAGCAGGAATCGGGCGGCCAGGTAGCACAGTGAGTAAGAGCACCGGCCCCAGTGTCGGGATGACCTGAGGATCGAATCCAGGCTCAGACATTTAGCACCCATCCAGAAACACCTGGCTGTGTAACGTGTAACCTTGAGCAAGTTACTTAACCCCAATTGCTTAGGGGCAGCCAGGTGGCTCAGCGAGTAAGAGCACCGGCCAGCCCCAGTGTTGGGATGACCTGGGGATCGGATCGAATCCTGGCTCAGATACTTAGCACCACACCCAGAAATAACTGGCCGTGTAACCTTGAGCAAGTTACTTAACCCCAATTGCTCTAAAAAAAAAGAATTAGCAGGAATCTTAGAAATTTGGTAGAAAAGGAAACCATGGGATCAGATAATGTTACCCAACATTACAAAGTTAGTAAGTATCTAAGGTAGATTCCTAACCTACATCTTCTCACACCAAGTTCAGTGGTCTGTCCCCTATACTAACCTGTCTCTTGCATTATAGCTGTAAAGCTGCCTAAGTGATAGCTTATGTGTCAACAGAAAGTTTAAAAGGCAGAAAAATTCTGAGGAATTTGATAAAATCCACCAAAGTGAGTCAGAAGTAATAGAATTGTGACAGTTGGAATTTATCTCAGTGGTCATGTAGTATAGCTCATGTACAGGAAAGGAAGTAAAAGGAAGTATAACATATTTGACAAATGGTCATCCTGATTCTTCTTAAGTGCTTCTACAAGGGGGACTCACCACTTTTCAAGGCAGTACATTTCTTTTTTTTTTTTTTTTAAGCAATCGGGGTTAAGTAACTTGCTCAAGGTTACACGGCCAGTTATTTCTGGGTGTGGTGCTGAGTATCTGAGCCCGGATTTGATCCAGGTCATCCTGACACTGGAGCCGGTGCTCTTACTCGCTGAGCCACCTGGCTGCCCCTAAGCAATTGGGGTTAAGTAACTTGCTCAAGGTTACACGGCCAGGTGTTTCTGGATGGATGCTAAGTGTGTGAGCCCGGGATTCGATCTCTAGGTCTTCTCAACACTGGATCCGGTGCTTTTACTCGCTGTGCTACCTGGCCGCCCCGGTACATTGCTTTTTTCAAAAGCTTTTTCCTGAAATAAAATTGAAATTTGCCTCTCTATAATTTCCACTCTTTGCTCCTGGGGCAAAGAGAATCAATCAGGGCCCAATAAGAACCCTTCAAATACTTGAATGCAACTATCATGTCTTCCCACATCTTGTCTCCTATAGGATAAACATATCCTGTCCCTTTAGCCTATCCTCATATGACATGCATCCAAGGTCCTAAATTATCCTGGTTTCTCTCCACTGAACACATCTCAGTTTATGAATGCCCAGGACTTAACATCATACTTCAAATAATGCCTGGTGAACTAAAGTACAAATAGGACCACTCTATTCATGAAAGCTATGTACCTCTTAATATGGACTGACATGACATTGGTTTTTATGGGCATCATACTGCATTGCTGACTAAAAATTGAGTTTACAATCCACTATAATTTCCAGACATTTTTTTGAACTGCTGTCCAATCATGTCTCCTGTTTCTTAAACGTGTGAAGTTGATCCTTGGTACACAGGTGTAAATCTTTATATTCATCCTTATTTAATTTCATCTTATTATATTCAGTCTACTGAGATCTTTTCATATCCAAACTTCATTGTCCAATATGTTAATTTTGTTGTATCTTTAGTTTTATTAGTTTATATAGTTTATACTTAGTTTTATTAGTCATTGTTAGAAATAGTTCTTGGAATATAGGACCAAGAAGTACTCCATTGGATGCCTCCTTCCTCAGTGATGTTGAACCATTACCAATTATTCTTTGAGTCCAGATATGCTAACTAGTTCTGAATTCATGTTATTGTATCTTTTCCACAAGAAAATTATGAAATATTTTATCAAAAGCTTTGTTAAAATCAAAGTAAACTCTATCAGTGCATTCTCTACATCTACTAACTTAGTAATTCTGGCAAAAAAATGAAGATAATGTCATAGTCTGGACCGGAGTGTTCTAAATGAAACCACACTGGCTCCTTGTAATCAACCTCCCTTTAAAGATGTTCAACAAGCACGTCTTTAATGATTCATTCTAGAATTTTCCCTGGAATCAAAGTCAGAGTTTGAAGACTCTTTTCTTTTCTTTTATTTAAATCACCATGTTTTATTTATCCTTTAATCTTGTGGTATTACTCCTGTTTTCCACAATCTTTCAGATATCTCTAACAACAGATTAATAATCACCTCTGCCAGTTCATTCAGTATTCAAAGATGGAATTCATCTGGGTCAGGTGACTTGAATTCACCAAGGACAACTAGGTATTGATGAACCTCTTACTTTAACCATTTCCCTGTTAATTATTTCTGTTCTGTCATTTCCATAGTCATTGGCAGATAAAACAGAAACATACCAACGATGGAGCAGCTCTGGCATCTTTTTGATAATTGGCGTCATCGTCCTATCAACTACAAGCAAAGCTCTTAACCCTTCTTCTGACCCCCTTTTTTCTTTTAACAGCTAAAACCAAACATTTTTATTGCGCTTAGTTTTGCTTTCTGGTCTCAGCTCATTGGGGCCTTAGCATTCCTGACATTATTTTTATAGCACTACATAGTGAATTTAATGTAAATGGGTAGACAGGAAAAGATGGGAGAAACTATTTTGGAAAATGTGACTAGAAACTAAAAAATGAAAGAAGCCAAAGAAGTGTAGATCATTTAGAAGTCTCCTAATAATAGGTGATATTCACATAGCATTTTACATATATTTCCTTATTTAATCACACAACAACCCTGTGAGATAGGTCCTATTTTTATCCCTTTTTATAAAGAAACTGACTCGGAGAGACGCAAGGACACATAGCTTGTAAGTGTGAGGTAGGATTTGAATCTGGGTCTTTCTGATTTCACATCTAGACTTCTGTCTACAAGATTATCATGCTTCTCCTTAAGAGGAAGAATATTTTAGATAAAGTGATCAATACATAATACTTTTAACAGAATTCTACATGTCAGTTTTGCTGTTCAGATATTTCAGTTATGTCTAACTTTTTGTGACCCCATTTGGGGTTTTCTTGGCAAAGATACTAGAACCATTTGCCATTTCCTTCTCTGGCTCAATTTACAGATAAGGAAACTGAGGTGAACAGGGTGAAGGACTTGCCCAGGCACACACAGCTAGTAAGTGTTTGAGACCAAATGACTGGTGCTCCTTCCATAGTACCACTTACCTACTATTATCATAACAATATATCCTCACTGGGAAAATGAAGGATTTGAAGAATGTATGGTACCTGTATCATGACATGCAGCTGCATATACAGCCAATAACATTAGTCAGAAAGATTGACCACTAGGGGGTGAATTTTTTGGCAATAGTAACCCATAAGAAAAAAATACCAACTAGCTTTGGGTTCTTCGAGGGCAGGGATTAACTGCTTTTGTAGTACACAAAATACAGCTTAGCCCCACACTAAATAAGAGATTGAGCCTAGGCTAGATTGCTCAGGAAATTGAAGTTCTAGACCTTTCATAGCACTATCTGGAGGAAAGAACACAGACCATCTAATCAGAGAACCCAAGTCTGACTCCCAACTCTGTTATTTAAAAGTTGTTTGGTGTTGAGCAAGAAACTTGTCCTCAGAAGAACAACTTAGGTTAGAAGCTAATTTAACTTTTAGTTCTAAACTTATGATTCTATAGTCTCCATATATCATGTCAGTGGCAGAAGAATGAGAAAATGTAACTAGGGACCATGTGATAGGCTTCTGAATGCAGGAGGCAAACCAAGCCTAGGGAGCAAGAGGGCAGGCTGACTCCTCCATACTACAAATTGGGATTCAGAGACCATCAAAGATTTTTTAAAAAGAGGGAAGAATCCTTTCTGAGATGGGGTATTTTGTCTAGACTGGAAGGGCAATGACTACTCACAGGCACAATCTCAACACTGATTGGTATGGCAGCTTTTAACTGTTCTCTGTTTACAACCTGGGCTACTTTTTCTTTTCTTAACAAATTTGGGGGTCCCCTGTTCCCAAGGTCTCCCCATACTGATGTGTGATAGTGTGAATACAAGATTGGCTTTATTTCTATTGAAGCTCAGAACTCCAGACCTCAAGAGATCCTCCAGTTTCAGACTTCTTGGGAGCAGGGAATTTAGGCATGGAATGAGAATAAGGGATCGGCCTGGGTCCTGGAAAACTGACAGTATCAGTGAAGTCCACAGTGTAGTATAGAATGTTCTCCTTACATTTTGTTTGTATAGATGGATAAAGCACTGGGTTTAGAGTCAGGAAGATGTGCATTCCAATCTAGCCTCACCTACTTCCTAGTTGAATGACTCTGGGCAAGTCACTTAACCTCTGTCTGTCTACCTCAGTGTTCTCATTTGTAAGATGGGAATAAAAAGTGTTTACTTCCAAGGGCTGTTGTAAGTACCACATGTGATAATATTTGTAAAGCATTTAGCACAGTGTATGGCATACATTAGGCAATTAATAAATGTTTATTTCTTTCTCTTGGATTATCAAATATCTTAGAGTTGCTAAATACTTTTTATCGAGAGTTCAGTTAGGAAAGCTTTGCCTCTCTATAACCGCTCCAACCACAAATAAAGAAGCAGTAAGTTAATCACTACAATTAGTTGCTTCTTGGATCCAAGGAAAAAAGAACAAGAAGAAGAAAAAATCTTGAGATTATTAAATTTTTCATTCAGCTTCTACAATTTCCATGTCAGTGTCTGCTTGCCTTGCTCCTTTAGTCTGTAGAAAAAGGGCTAAGGACACTTTGGCTCCAGAACCCCAGGTTCTAGCTCTAATAAACCATCCTCCCTTTTTTCACATGTTGTGCCAGAGCTAAAAAGGTTTCCAGGCTTCTGTTCTGAGGGAATGAATTGTAAATTCCTCAGTTACAGACAACAGTGGTTATTGTTTGTTACAAGATCTGATACTAGATGTGATCAGAGACTTTCTGGGAGGAAAAGAATCAATCTCCTTTTTTCCATCAATTTTAGGATGCCAACGAAATATTTTTCTCATCCTTCAGCCAGCCAATACCTCCCCCCAAACACTGTTGTTTTTTTCTGCCCATTTTACTAGTTGCCACCCACGATAGTGAGCAGAAGTCTGTCTTAAGGCTTGAAGGATCATGTCTCTACACCTCAGGTCAACCTAGTCAGTCCTACCCAGTCCTACCCAGCCCAGTCTAAACCTGTAATTGTCTCAAATCCCTAAAATGACACATTTTGAGCTTTTAAAGTCCATGTATGAGCAGCCCAGCCAAGTAGCTTTCATTTATAGCATTAATATGGAAATAAATAACCCCTGTAATGCTGTTTCAAGTAAAATGACATTTTCCCAGAATTAATTCCTGGTATTAGGTGTTATATGCTTATAAAGCACAAAATAAGGGCATAAGGACAGAGCATCCATAGGAGTAAGAAGTGATCAAAGGCTGGTAGGTCAAATCAGGGAAAACTCACCACCATGGGGGAGATCCTTTTCAGACAGTAAGAGGTTGGGAAGTAAAAGTCTGGAGTTAGGCCTTGCAAAGCATTTTGGCACAGTGGGAAGGGTACTGGATTTGAAGTCAGGAGATGTGGTTTCAATCCTGACTCTGTTACTTACTCTGCTTGAGGTCTTTGCAAATCACTTAACTATCTTGGGTCCCAGTTGCCTCATCTGCAAAATGAAGGGGCTGAGCTAGATGACTTCTGGAGGGCCCTTCCAGCTCTAAATGTATGACTATTATTTTTCACTACCTGCTTAATGAATACAACAGGATTCAGGCAGCAGTAAGGGCTCCAGGGGGCTAGGCCCTGACAAAGCGCCATCATTTCAGTGCACTTAGTTAATTCTAATAGCATATATTTGCAGTGGACCCAATAAGCATGATTCCAACTTGTAGCATTGCTCAACTGGGGAGTAGTGACAGTTGGTTTGGATGGTGAGATTTACTTGGGATTAGGGAATTTTAGAGTGGAAAAACAGGTTAGGTTGACAGGATATGACCCTTTTAGGAAAATAACAAGAAAATGGATTTGGACACAAGATCAAGAAAATGTCACCCCACTCCCTGCTACAGAATCAACACAGAAGTGAGCTTCCAATCAGATGCATATTTTTTTTTAAACAAAACTTGCATGATTTAGTGATGAAACTAGTGTTAACAGAAAACTGCCTAGAGACACCAAGCTAAGATGTAATTAAGGTAAAGTCAGTAGGGATCATCTCAATTTAGAATTTTAAAGAAATGAGGGTGTGTCACAGGATTGCCTTAGGGGGGAAAATGACTAATTATAAATAAAGTACCAGCCAACCTCTTTTCTGACTGCCTTTTAGCTGCAAAAAAAATTAAAAGAGCAGTACAGGTATAACCAGTCCTTCTAGAATTAAAATCATAGACAAAAATAAATGTTAATTTGATTTAATCCATTCTTCTGCTTCTGAATAACACTGTTCCTTCCTCCCAGTACTAAAAAATACTTTAGGAAAGGCCCATTCTGACATCAGATTCCCACACCCAATATTATAGATGAGGAAACTGAGGCAGACAGAGGATAAATGACTTGCCAGGAGTGACAGATCCAATAAATGTCTGAGGATTTAAATCCAGGTGTCTTCCTTCTGACAGTATGTCATTGGGACCTCCCCTGAACCTGACTGGTGGTAGGTTGGTGTAATAAGAATGTAAATTTTAAAGATCTTCCCTGCCCCTAGGCTAATGTGCACCTGATGCCTGGGGTGGGGGAGGCTTGTTTTTCAGTAGATACTTCTTGATTGGCCAGTGAGTCAATAAGGTTGTTACATTCTCTGAGCCAGGAGAAGGCTATATAAGCCCTGATGTGTAGCTTTGTTTTTGGGACTCACTTTGAGAAGTGTTCTGTGATCTGATCTGGATTCTGGGAAGCCGTTGTTGAGAGTCCCCCGGCTTTGAAAAACCCAGAACGTGGAAACCCAGATGTTGACTGGGTATGGATGTAATGGTTGGACAGTTTGGAAATCTGTCTACTTGATGTTTCTGTCTTGATAATTATGCCTATATACTTTGAGGTTCAGGGTGCTGACCTTTTCTCCTGAACAAGGTAAACGATTTACGTCTGACTGATTAAAGTAAGCTTGTTAACCCATTTTGAGTTGCTTTCCTTTAGCAAAGCAGATCCAAGAACCTGTGGTAGCTGCAAACCCTGAGGACGCTTGGGGTGCTTGCTGCTACAGTTGGCCGTCAGATGTGGCTGATCATGCCCTTCTCTGACCCTCAATGAATGCTGAGTGTTTCATGACAGACAGTTACCTCCAGCAATTGTTGGCCAGAAAAACATATGCCATCCCTAACAGGTCTTCACTGGCTTGGTCTGCTCCCGGGCAGGCCAGGTCACCCCCATCTGTGATGAAAGGAAAAGAAAGGACAGAGTACCATGTCCCTGGGTGAAAACCTAGCTCAGACTGGCTTGTGTTTACAGGGTTAAAAAAGAAAAAAACAAGATTCTCCGTCCAGGTAGCTGTCTTGGGGGCTGGGGTAATTATATTCCTCAGCCAGTTTGGGAAAGGTCTCTTGACCTAGGACTGGGGTGGGGAACCTGTGGTCTGGAGACCACCAGCGGCCTTCTAGGTCCTTGGGTGTTGGCTTTTGACTGAGTCCAAGTTTTACAGAACGAATCCTTTTACTAAGGGGATTTGTTCTGTGAAGTTTGAATTCAGTCAAAGGGCCTCACTTGAGGCTGTAGAGGGCCATATGTGACCTCCAGACTGCAAGTTCCCCACCCCAGATCTAGTCTAAAAGATGGAGTGTTTGCCAGAAAAGGGTGTATTACAGATTAATATTAATAATAAAATGACACAGCATTAATATTAATTTCCCTCTATTTGAACTCAGGTCTTTCTGACTCTAAGTCAGCATTTGCTCAGCTGTAACACTTAACTGCCTGATAAACAATTCTGGCATCCAAACGCTGGGAATGATAATTGTTTGTGACAGCACCCTCACCCTTTGGCCCCTTAGTTTCTAGCATCTCAGCTCCAACTCACTCTTTGTAGCAGTGAACATCATTTCTTAGGTCAGTATGATCCTCTGACTTGGGCACCTTTCCTGTGGGTTCTTCTCAGAAACTGTGAGGAGGCCTGTAAACCTGTTTGTATTTGTGAAGAAGATTCTAGCTATGTCCATTGCCTGCTTCTCGGGAAAGTCAGCACCTTGTCAGGGTCAGACTAACGGGCCAAACGTCTGCCTTGACCTTCAGAGAACAATTTCTGGAATCACATAATACCTAGAGGAAGTGACCACATCAGAACAAAAAAGGAGCATAATACTGTAATACTTCATTGTTATGAAGTCTAAGCATGTCTTAATGAAGCCTAAGATAGATTTTTTTTTGGTTGCTATATCACTATTGACTCATTGAGCTTGCAACCCACTAAAAACCTAAAAGATCTTTTGATGAAGAGCTATCTAGACAAATCTGTGTCATTCTGCATTTTTTAAAATTGATTTTTTTGATCCCAGGTAAAAGACTTAACATTTATCTAGAATAATTTTCATCTTTTAGATTCAGCCCTATATTATAGCTTGTTGATAAGTCTTTGGATCCTGATTTTGACATGCATGCCTTCTATGCTTCTATACAAGGCCCTGATTAAATGTTGAATACCACACAGGTAGGCATAGATCTATAGAACACGACAACCAGAAAACTCGTTTTAACAAGAAATCATTAATCACTACTCTTCTGATCTGACAATTTGGACCAGTTCTGAACCCACACCTTTTGGTCTTATCTACAAGGAGAGCACCAGAGCACAACATTTATGAAATGGTTTTGCTAATGACTATATCTATTCTATCCTTAGATGCACCTAAGAAGTGGTGGATCAAGTATTGATATTGTGCGTAGAAAAGGAAGACCTAAATTGAAATCCAGCTTCTGATACTTGGTAGCTGTGTGACCCTGGGCAAGTCACTAAACCTCTATCTGCCTCAGTTTTATCATCTATAAAAAAGGGATAATAATAGCACTTACCTCCCTGGGTTTCTGTCTTCACAGCATTAAATGAAATAATATCTATCTGGCACTTAAAGTGCCTAGAACTTTAATAAATGCTTATTCCATCTGCTCCTAGAATACCTTGTTGATTTACAGTTTATTTATCCTATCAATAAAGGAAATAAGGTTGATCTGTCATAATCTATTCTTGATGAAGCCATACTAAGTCTTTAAAGTCATCAATACCATGTCTAGATACTCACCATTTAACTTTGTGAACATATACTAGCCATCCTGTAAATAAAATAGCATAGAATTTGGCTAGGAATTCAAATCAAGCTCACTGGCCTATATAGTATGTAAACTTGATACTCTTCCCTTTTCTGAATGTCACAATAACATTAGTCCTTATGCCCTACAGAGCTCCTTCCTGGTCTCCCCAATCTTTTATTCAAAGATCCTTGTCAATAGCTCAGTAATCATATTTGCTGGCATTTTCAGTACCTAGATGTAAAGTTCATCTGGGCCTAGTGACTTAAATTTATCATGAACAGAATTACTGTGTCCTTATTTATCTCTCTATTCAGTACTTCTCTGTTCCCTTTTCCAAAATGGACACTGATGTTCATATGGTAATAATCCCATGGTTCTTCCTCTAACCAAATATAAACTACTGATGATGGATTTTCAATAGTTCTGTCTGTCCATAGCATTCCTGTCACCTGACAATACAAATGAGACTTACTCTTCTCAAAATGTATAGTTCTATTTCTGTTTCATTAAGGGGACTATGTCTATTCTTAATAAATCCTTACTATACCCCTGATACTCACCTGACTGTAAGTGGAATTTTAGGTACTTTCTTAGAGACCTTGAGGAAATCTGTATCTCCATAGGTATCTGTGAAGTATACACCAGCTACACTGGTCACCTGGTTCCCAGGGAAGTTGGACAGAACCTTGTCATGTCCAGGTTCACTTGCCCAATACCAAGCTTGGCCTCCAATGAGTAAGCCCCCACCATTTTTCACAAACTGAATCATCTCTTTGGCCAAGGTGCTATCATAGGCATTGATGCAGTAAACTCCTAGGGAGTCCTCAAGGCCATCCATGGTCTTCACGTCCATCCCAGAGTCACAGAGAATGCCAGTGAGAGGTTCCACAGATGTGTGCACTCCAACAGTAGCTCCTGGGTTGCGGTTGAGCCAGCTCACAGCATTGCAAAGGAACTGAGCCAACATGCTGTCTTGCAGGTAGCCTTCATGGGACATGACTACCATTCGGCCCTGGCCATAATGGGAGGCAGCGATGAGGACCTGGCCATTCTTATTCACCAGTACTGGGAAGGCAGCTTCACCAACCAGCAACAGCTCACAAGGAATAGGGTCACTGGGGAAATTCCAACTGTTCAGCCCTCTCACTAGGACCTCAAAATCATCTGATGGAGACATTGTCATAGCTTTTTTTTTGCCTGCTGTGGGGAAAGAAAAAAATTTCAAGTTGGTAATATAGCCCTAATCCTGCCCCTCCCTCCACAGAACCTGACACACAGTAAGTGCTTAATAAATGCTTATATCATTCTGCTCTTAGAATTCCTTGTTGATGTGCTAGTCTAGTAACCCTATCAATAAAGGAAATGAGACTAATTTGACATTATCTGCTCTAGATGAAGCCATGTTGGCTCATTTTGGTCATCACTCCCATTTCTAGATGTCCACCATTTAATTTTCTGGACATTCACTAATGATCTTTTTAATGTTACATTCTAGATTTTGTCTAGGAATTAAAGACAGCTCATTAGCTACATAGTATGCAAAATCCATTCACTTATTTTTTTTTAAATCAGAAAACATTAGTCCACTAGTCCCCTTCCCTCTAAAGGTGCAGGAGAATAATGATATCAACAGCAGCAGCTCTTTGCTTTGCAGAGATTCATGTGTAGGGCTCAAAGAGATTTAAAGACAATAATTCATTTCTCCTCTGACCAGGGAATTTTTCTCCATTCTACAAGTGAGAAAACTGAAGCAAGGGACTCAGCCACAGTAACTAGGGAAGGCAGTACATGTCACCAGAGACTGAATTTTATCCATGTAGTCACACTCAGCCAAACACAGATCATTCTCTTCGATGAAGAAGAAGGAGAAGGTAAGGGAACAGGCATTTCTTAGGTGTCTATTAGGTACAAAGCATTGTGCTAAATGCTTTACAAATACTTAACCTAATCCTTACAATAGCCCTGGGAGGGAGGTATTATTATTATTATTCTCATTTTACAGTTGAGGAAGTTGAGGTAAACTTAAGTTAAATGACTTATCTAGGAAAACTCAGCTAGTAAGTGTCTCAGGCTGAATTTGAACTCAGATCTTCCAGACTACAAGGCTCTATGCAGTGTGTCCCAGAGAAGCTTAGGGGATATAAAGGAAAGGACAATCAACTCAGAGGGGCCTCTCATAGTTAATACCCCAGGCAGAATTGAAATTGTGCTAGAAACTCTCTGATAGAATTCCAGGAAAAGGAAGATTAGAAATAACCAAGCTATGTCAGGCTCACTCCCCCACAGGCACTGGAGATGTTCACATCATATATTTCCTTTCACTCCATACTTATTCTCTCCTTACTTTCCCTCAATCTGTCTTTTGTCTTACCTGCTCTCCTTCTCTAAGGGTATCACTGACCTCCTAATTTCCAAATCTTTTCTCGCTGATCTCTTGGTAACATCTGCTACTTTTCACCATGGACTTCTTCCTTTTGCTTTCTTTTTTCCAGGACATCACTCCTCCCCTCCCCCCGCCCCTTCCCAGGTTCTCCTGGTTCTCTTACCACAGAGATAGGGCAGAGATCTGCTGGAAGAATCCTTAGAGATTATTGAGTCCATCTCTACCCCCTTCTTCTGCACTTGGGTGCATTTTACATGTGATGGACGGAGGGTGAGAGGAACCAACTTGCCCAGACTACACAGGAAAGTGTAGCCTTGTTCCTCTGAGTCTAGGCCAGTGTTTTTTTCACTACCCTCTGGTTGCTTCTCCAGGATCCTAGGCTCCCAGGACTAGAAGGAACTTTAGAAGTCATTTAGTCTCACTCCCTCATTTTTATAGACAAGAAAGCAGTCATTGAGGGAATTTTCCAGGGTCACACAGGAGTATGTCATTTAAATCTATTTTCTCTGATTTGAAATCCTCTAATAGTTCTCTGTGTTCTGCCTGGGAGTCTGAGACTTGCCCTTGGACTAGCTGAGTGACTTTGGGAACAGTACAAAATAATTCTGATACTGCTCCAGGAAGGGGTCTGTTTCAGACTGAAGCGGCAGTAAGTATTAGGGGCAAATATAAAGAGAGAGAGACAAGCCCTAAGATCAATGAGTAGAACTCCTTTGTCACTTTGGGGGTACAGAGGTTATTCATTATATACGTACTCCATTCACAAGCCTGTAGATAACCATCTGCACCCCAAAACTGTTACCTGCTCACTTCCCACTCTCCCTCCCGGCCCTTCCAAAGGACAGCAATCTGGTTTTCTGGGCTGGGTGTACGAGATGGG